>NC_137629.1:891486-906486 GCF_963383615.2 Lipophrys pholis | reverse complement strand
CTACTCTATACTCTATACTCTATACTCTATACTCTATACTCTATACTCTCTACTCTTTACTTTACATTCTACTCTCTACCCTCTACTCTCTACTCTTTAGTTTACATTCTACTCTCTACTCTCTACTCTCTAGTTTACATTCTACTCTCTACTCTCTACTCTCTACCCTCTACCCTCTACTCTCTACATTCTACTCTCTACCATCTACCCTCTACTCTCTAGTTTACATTCTACTCTCTACTCTCTACTCTATACTCTATACTCTATACTCTATACTCTATACTCTATACTCTCTACTCTTTACTTTACATTCTACTCTCTACCCTCTACTCTCTACTCTTTACTTTACATTCTACTCTCTACTCTCTACTCTCTACTCTCTAGTTTACATTCTACCCTCTACTCTCTAGTTTACATTCTACTCTATACTCTCTACATTCTACTTTACACTCTACTCTACTCTACTCTACTCTACTCTACTCTACTCTACTCTACTCTACTCTACTCTACTCACTGACGATAAGGGTATTTATCAAGTAGAAACTAAGTCATGACAGAGAAACGCTTTACATTTTGAATTTAAAGGTTCTTAGGGTTCTATCTGACCTACTGAGGATTGAAAGGTTCTTACGGTTCTATCTGACCCACTGAGGATTGAAAGGTTCTTACGGTTCTATCTGACCCACTGAGGATTGAAAGGTTCCTAGGGTTCTATCTGACCCACTGAGGATTGAAAGGTTCCTAGGGTTCTATCTGACCCACTGAGGATTGAAAGGTTCTTACGGTTCTATCTGACCCACTGAGGATTGAAAGGTTCCTAGGGTTCTATCTGACCCACTGAGGATTGAAAGGTTCTTACAGTTCTATCTGACCCACTGAGGATTGAAAGGTTCCTACGGTTCTATCTGACCCACTGAGGATTGAAAGGTTCCTACGGTTCTATCTGACCCACTGAGGATTGAAAGGTTCCTAGGGTTCTATCTGACCCACTGAGGATTGAAAGGTTCTTACGGTTCTATCTGACCCACTGAGGATTGAAAGGTTCTTAGGGTTCTATCTGACCTACTGAGGATTGAAAGGTTCTTACGGTTCTATCTGACCCACTGAGGATTGAAAGGTTCTTACGGTTCTATCTGACCCACTGAGGATTGAAAGGTTCTTATGGTTCTATCTGACCCACTGAGGATTGAAAGGTTCCTACGGTTCTATCTGACCCACTGAGGATTGAAAGGTTCTTACGGTTCTATCTGACCCACTGAGGATTGAAAGGTTCCTAGGGTTCTATCTGACCCACTGAGGATTGAAAGGTTCTTACGGTTCTATCTGACCCACTGAGGATTGAAAGGTTCCTACGGTTCTATCTGACCCACTGAGGATTGAAAGGTTCCTACGGTTCTATCTGACCCACTGAGGATTGAAAGGTTCCTAGGGTTCTATCTGACCCACTGAGGATTGAAAGGTTCTTACGGTTCTATCTGACCCACTGAGGATTGAAAGGTTCCTACGGTTCTATCTGACCCACTGAGGATTGAAAGGTTCCTAGGGTTCTATCTGACCCACTGAGGATTGAAAAGTTCTTACGGTTCTATCTGACCCACTGAGGATTGAAAGGTTCTTAGGGTTCTATCTGACCTACTGAGGATTGAAAGGTTCTTACGGTTCTATCTGACCCACTGAGGATTGAAAGGTTCTTACGGTTCTATCTGACCCACTGAGGATTGAAAGGTTCCTACGGTTCTATCTGACCCACTGAGGATTGAAAGGTTCTTACGGTTCTATCTGACCCACTGAGGATTGAAAGGTTCCTAGGGTTCTATCTGACCCACTGAGGATTGAAAGGTTCTTACAGTTCTATCTGACCCACTGAGGATTGAAAGGTTCCTACGGTTCTATCTGACCCACTGAGGATTGAAAGGTTCCTAGGGTTCTATCTGACCCACTGAGGATTGAAAGGTTCCTAGGGTTCTATCTGACCCACTGAGGATTGAAAGGTTCTTACGGTTCTATCTGACCCACTGAGGATTGAAAGGTTCTTAGGGTTCTATCTGACCTACTGAGGATTGAAAGGTTCTTACGGTTCTATCTGACCCACTGAGGATTGAAAGGTTCTTACGGTTCTATCTGACCCACTGAGGATTGAAAGGTTCTTATGGTTCTATCTGACCCACTGAGGATTGAAAGGTTCCTACGGTTCTATCTGACCCACTGAGGATTGAAAGGTTCTTACGGTTCTATCTGACCCACTGAGGATTGAAAGGTTCCTAGGGTTCTATCTGACCCACTGAGGATTGAAAGGTTCTTACGGTTCTATCTGACCCACTGAGGATTGAAAGGTTCCTACGGTTCTATCTGACCCACTGAGGATTGAAAGGTTCCTAGGGTTCTATCTGACCCACTGAGGATTGAAAGGTTCCTACGGTTCTATCTGACCCACTGAGGATTGAAAGGTTCTCTTTAGCGTCTCACTGAGGATGAAGTTGTTCAGTTTGTGGTTTAATAATGTTTCTTCCTCTCACAGCCTCTTCAGGATCAATAGTCTGATTTCCATCCGTGTCTGTGAGTTTGATTATATGTGAACATTTCTGTAATTCCTCAATACGGTTCAATCATAACTCCACTTTTCTGCTGATATTTTCAATATTTGACCCTTTTTAGTTTGGTCTATTGTGTAAAAACAGTTTCCATTTCACAGTTTTTCTAATTACTGACAAGTATTATTACGATCCATCAAATAAATGATGGTGCTCTCAAATGATTCATTCTTATTTCTTTTATACAAAATATCTTTCAAATTTTAGCGACTGGTTCTGGGACACAAATTATAATCTGATCAATTTCTTGATGTAATGAGAAGTTTGATGTGAGAAAGTCTGGATTGGAACATGATGTGTAGAAATGGCAGAATTCCTTCAGTTAAAAAATAACAAAAAAAGACTATTGACCAAATGAATGAGTGCTTTTCTAGTAAGTTGTTTGTGGGAGAAAAAAAAGCAGAAAGAATTGATTTCCAATTGGTTGCCAACATGCCAGGCCACTCAGATTATCATCAATATTTAAGTGAGTGGAGAATAAGTGGTATTTAAGGAGTGTTTTGCTGACGTTTTGACCTTAAGTGTCTGGTTCTGGAGACGAGGACGGGGAGTTTTAGGGCCAAACCGAGTCAATATTGAGACATGCGCCAGTCAATTAAAGCTGGAAAGTGTCTTTTCTCCTCTTTCTGCTTTCTGCCCGAGTGACAGACTGAACTCTCAACACCATCTGCTAAAAAGTCTCCCTAAACTTGACCCCGGCGCCCTCAGGGGTCCGCTGACCTCTGACCCCTGCTGCCGGGCCGGACCCTCCAGAAAACAGCGAGGGGGTGAGTCACCTCGACACGACTGGAGGATTCGGGTGATTTATCACGTCTCTGCGTTCAGTGGCGTCCAAACCAAAGCAGAAGCAGCAGAGAGGGTGAAGGGCGGCGACGTTAACAGCCCATAAATCTGCCTCCCCTCCCAGTCCACAAGTGTTCTGTCTCTGCTGCAGTTTAAGATGACGGACGTGAGGCCAGACGGCAGAAAGCATTCCAGCGCGGCGTCGCAGGAAGCTGCACTTTCACTGACGTGCAGGAGGCGTCGGTGATTATGCAGGATCTGTTTTTCATCCTTTCTCACAGTTTGAGCCTGAATCTGACACTCCCAGAGGCTGCAGGCCGCCTTTCAATTAGACCAGGAAATCTTTTATTTTCCTTTATTCCAAACAGGAAAAATAATTCATTTCGCCTTCAATATTGTTTTAGAAAAGGCGTCGACGACAGGATGCTCATTAAATGTTCCAATATTTGCATTTTGCCCCTCTGGGAGGCTGTGGGGCGGCAGATAAAGAAACAGTAATGCACAATTCTTTTTATTACTTCAGTTGATGAAAAACTGCAGTTGAGATGCGTTTCACATAAAAATCCTGGTTCCCAGAATTGGCCTTGATTAATTATGAGCAAAGTTAGAAGCTGTTTAAAAGTTTCCAGTTTAGGAAATAACAACATTATTTCATCACAAACACACAGAAACTCTTGTTTGTGGTGAATTCAGACAGAAAGTTTTCAGTTATTGAAGATTAAAGTGTCTGTACATTATTCAATTATCTCTTTTTATCCATTATTGAATGTTTAATCACATTTTATTAAAAAATGGGATTAAAGGGACATTTGCTGTCAAATGTATTGACTTGCAGATTGTCTGTATTTTAGTGTAGTTGCAGTTTGACTGATGTCAACTCGAGGATTATATATTATATATAATATATATTATATATTATATGTTATATATTATATTATATTATATATTATATGTTGTATATTATATATTATATGTTATATATAATATATTATATGTTATATATTATATGTTGCATATTATATATTATATGTTATATATTATATTATATTATATTATATTATATTATATAATATATTATGTGTTATATACTATATATTATATGTTATATATTATATGTTGCATATTATATATTATATGTTTTATATTATATTATATTATATTATATTATATTATATTATATTATATTATATAATATTATATATTATATGTTATATACTATATATTATATGTTATATATAATATATTATATGTTATATATAATATATTATATGTTATATATTATATGTTGCATATTATATATTATATGTTATATATTATATTATATTATATTATATTATATTATATTATATAATACTATATATTATATGTTATATACTATATATTATATGTTATATATAATATATTATATGTTATATATTATATGTTGCATATTATATATTATATGTTATATATTATATTATATTATATTATATTATATTATATTATATTATATTATATTATATTATATTATATTATATTATAATATATTATATGTTATATA
The DNA here is from genome assembly GCF_963383615.2 of Lipophrys pholis. Taxonomy (NCBI): domain Eukaryota; kingdom Metazoa; phylum Chordata; class Actinopteri; order Blenniiformes; family Blenniidae; genus Lipophrys; species Lipophrys pholis. The sequence goes on along the minus strand of NC_137629.1, from coordinate 901,572 downwards.
CTATATATTATATGTTATATATAATATATTATATGTTATATATATTATGTGTGTTATTAGTGAGGTGAACTGCAGAATCCCGGGTGTTTCCATTACAGTGAGCGTTCCTACGGCGCTGAGCGTCTGGCTGTGTGATACTCTCTGCTGGACAATAGATAACATGCTGCAGCTATTGATCTCTGCTGGTATTCTAAGTTTTGGGTGAGGGGCGCTTGATCGGGTTTCCAGACCCGTATGTTCCCAGAGAGGCTCGTCTGGAGAAGATTCTAAAAAAGAAAACAAACACAATCACACTTTTATCATTTTCTGACCGAATCATTAAGTTCTTTTAAAATAAGGTGAAAAGTGTTCAGGCAACATCAGAAACATGAGTCGGTGATAACAGGAAGTAATTCATCTGATCCACCCAGATCCACTCTGATCAGCCTAGTGGATCTACTCTAATCCACCCAGTGATCCTCTCTGACCCACCCAGTGATCCACTCTGACCCACCAAGTGATCCTCTCTAATCCACCCAGTGATCCACTCTGATCAGCCTAGTGGATCTACTCTGACCCACCCAGTGATCCACTCTAATCCACCCAGTGATCTACTCTAATCCACTCAGTGATCTACTCTGACCCACCCAGTGATCCACTCTGACCCACTCAGTGATCTACTCTGACCCACCCAGTGATCCACTCTGACCCACCCAGTGATCCACTCTGAGCTCTCTCTCGGTTGTTGTGTGGTTCTGTTCTGTTTAAGCGTTTCGGCTGCTGGAGGCACAGAGGTCAAAGGTCAGTGAGCATCACCTGATTCACAGTATTTTACTGGAACATGAACTCCTTTAGTTCCTCCTGCAGAAGGAACTATTTGCTGCGGCCGCAGTGCACATGTGCAGTGGCGCCTTGTTTTTGAGACGGAGCTCATTTTTACCTCGTCGTTTTTCACTTCAAACGTTCTGACGCTGACGTGAAAAGACTTGAGACCATCAAGGTTTTCCTGGAGGAATATTTGAGCAGTCTGGAGGTGTTGGAAGCTGTGAGGGGTAGTCAGACCGAGTCCTGCTGGTCTCCTGTCCTCACAGCCTCAATCACACTCAAACATTAAGACAATAAAAGCAAAGGCTAATGTGAAGCCGCCTAATCAGCCTCCACCCTCACAGCCTCCACCCTCACAGTGAGAGAGCAGACCACTGCAGCTCCGCTGATTACACACTGTGGCGGCTTCCAGAAATTGCTCATTTGGCAAACGTTGTCTGATTCCTAAACCCTCATTTTCATCGATGCCTTTCAGGGGATTTGTTTTTAATTTAAAGAGACAAAAGAAAAGTAGAAAAAGCAGACATATAGTGAGACATAATCATTGACGGTTGAGGAGTACCAACCTTGATAGACACATCGCTCCGAACACAAACACACGACTCACAAGGGAAATAAGCAACAGCGAGCCTAATGATGGAAACAACTTAATGTGGCAGCAGCATGGCCCAGACTCCTCCCCACCAGCCCGGTTTGCCGTTTGGTGGATCCGTAATGTCCATTTGGGAGAGACGAGCTCATTTCTGGTGCCCGGATGCAGCAGCTCGCCGCCCTAACGACTCCTCCCCCATCGTCACGCTCCGGTCCGGTCGCTCAGCCGCCACCGATAATTGGAAACTCGAGCTCCACCTCTGGAAAATGACTTTCCTTATTGTTCCGTCTTCTAATAGTGAAAGTAGCGTCTGTTGGAACGAGGAGGCTCCGCCAGCGCCGTGTGAAATCGCTTCAGTCGGCACTTTCTGGATTTCCGTTGTCCTTTTCTGACACCTGAACACCACACCCGCTGGAGGTCCTGCTCCACCAGACGTCCGCAGGGCGACCTGCTTCCTATCGGAGGATCATTATTCAGCTTCCTACTGCAGCAGGAAGACGCCATCAGCATCGGCCACCTCCGCCCCGCCACCAACCAAACTCCGCCCCTTTTCATCCCACCGACGACGACTCACAACAAGACGACCAGTTCGTCTCTATCGACTGATCAACAAGTCTCCGAGTCCGCTGGAAGGTGTTGTAATGGATCATGTGAATGATGAATCCCCCGGCTGGAGTTGTGCCTGGCAGCAGTGGTGTGTCTCCAAAAGTCTTCCCCAGGGAAACATCCTCAAGCACTTCATGCCACCGGCCTCGGCCGTAACCTTATCTCCACACCGGAGAGCCTGGCCTCATTGATTTAGCACTTAGCTTCATTGTCCCACATGAACAGTTGAACAGCATTTTGGAGTCCAGGAGTCAAAGGTACCGATCAATGCTCCCAACTTTGGAGACGGAGCTACGTTTCAGAACCACGGTACTGAAGGACCGGAAGACTTCCAGAAAACCTCAGTAAAACCTACAGGTGTTGGTGGGAAAGTGTCTTTATGTCTCCTTGTGAAGGTTCCTTCACCAACTTCTGCAGGATTCTACAAACCATCGCTGCAGCCACAGAGTTCCTCTCAGCTGCTCCTCAGGGTCGTTTCTGTTTGGGTTCCTGAGTCAATGATTCTGGATTCAGAAGGTTCAGAAGGTTCAGAAGGTTCAGAAGGTTCAGAAGGTTCAGAAGATTCAGAAGGTTCAGAAGATTCAGAAGGTTCAGAAGGTTCAGAAGGTTCAGAAGATTCAGAAGGTTCAGAAGATTCAGAAGGTTCAGAAGATTCAGAAGGTTCAGAAGGTTCAGAAGGTTCAGAAGATTCAGAAGGTTCAGAAGATTCAGAAGGTTCAGAAGGTTCAGAAGGTTCAGAAGATTCAGAAGGTTCAGAAGATTCAGAAGGTTCAGAAGATTCAGAAGGTTCAGAAGATTCAGAAGGTTCAGAAGGTTCAGAAGGTTCAGAAGATTCAGAAGGTTCAGAAGGTTCAGAAGGTTCAGAAGATTCAGAAGGTTCAGAAGATTCAGAAGGTTCAGAAGATTCAGAAGGTTCAGAAGGTTCAGAAGAGCAGGTTCCTGGAGATCATCTGAGCCTTCCACAGTTTGTCTGCATGTTTTGATGTGAGTGAGCGTCAGTCGCCCTGTGAGCTCTGAGGTTCCACCGAGCGGAGAACCGACCATGTTCCTTACAAGCTGCAGCAGAAGCTCCTCTCAGCAGGTCATGAACTGGATCCAGGCGCTGGGCTGGAGGCCGGATCTCGCTTCACTGCACATCTTCTTCTCCCTCATTAACACTTGGAACAGCAGGGGGCCGCTTTCATTAGCAGGTATTTAACTGATAATCGCCCACATTCCAGTGATAGAAGACAAATTCTTCAGTCGCCACAATAAGAGTCTTCAGCTGCAGGGTTGTGACGCGGCACTGCAGTCAGACACGTTAAAGACATGAACGCGTCACTGCAGTCAGACACGTTAAAGACATGAACGCGTCACTGCAGTCAGACACGTTAAAGACATGAACGCGTCACTGCAGTCAGACACGTTAAAGACATGAACGCGTCACTGCAGTCAGACGCTGGACGTCCCTGAAACAGCAAAGTGAATCATCGCCGGGCGCCGAGCAGAGCGGCTTCCTGCCGCAGCGGCTCCGCGTCTCCACTGTCCAATCATAGAGCCTCTCGGTGGACGAGGACAGGCCTGGAGCCTGGAGCCTGGAGCCTGGAGCCTGGAGCCTGGAGCCTGGAGCCTGGAGCCTGGAGCCTGGAGCGGTCGGGCCGCACCAAGCTATTTAGCCCCGCCATACCGCCGTCGTACCGCCGCCGTACCGCCGCCGTACCGCCGCCGTACCGCCGTCGTACCGCCGCCGTACCGCCGCCATACCGCCACCGTACCGCCGTCCCCTGTTGACACTCCCTCAACCTTCCACAACGTTACTTTAAAAATAAACAAAAAGTTATAAATAAAAAATCACTCAAATGATTCAACCTTCTACAAAAGAAACAGTTAAAACCACAAAACTCTTAAGAAGAAAAAAAAACTTTAAATGAGTAAAAATAGTTCAAAACAGTATCACAACATGTAAAACTACTGCATGAGAGGAATAAAACCTTGAAAACACAGTAAAGAGTCAAAACTGTTAAAACTACAACTAAAGATGAACAGCTAAAATATAATGTAATATAATGTAATGTAATGTAATATAATGTAATGTAATGAAATATAATGTAGTATAATGTAATATAATGTAATGTAATGTAATGAAATATAATGTAGTATAATGTAATGTAATGTAATGTAATATAATGTAATATAATGTAGTATAATGTAATGTAATATAATGTAATATAATGTAGTATAATGTAATATAATGTAGTATAATGTAATATAATGTAATGTAATGAAATATAATGTAATGTAATATAATGTAATATAATGTAGTATAATGTAATATAATGTAGTATAATGTAATATAATGTAATGTACTATAATGTAATATAATGTAATGTAATATAATGTAATGTAATGTAATATAATGTACTATAATGTAATGTACTATAATGTAATGTAATGTAATATAATGTAATGTAATGTAATACAATGTAATATAATGTAATGTACTATAATGTAATATAATGTAGTATAATATAATGTAATGTAATATAATGTAATGTAATACAATGTAATATAATATAATGTAATGTAATGTAATATAATTTAGTATAATGTAATGTACTATAATGTAATATAATGTAATATAATATAATGTAATGTAATGTAATATCATTTAGTATAATGTAATGTAATATAATGTAATGTAATGTAATGTAATATAATGTAATGTAATATGATGTAATGTAATGTAATATAATGTAGTATAATGTAATATAATATAATGTAATATAATGTAATGTAATATGATGTAATGTAATGTAATATAATGTAGTATAATGTAATGTAATGTATTGTAATATAATGTAATGTAATGTGATGTAATGTAATGTAATATAATGTAATGTACTATAATATAATGTAATATAATGTAATGTAATATGATGTAATGTAATGTAATATAATGTAGTATAATATAATGTAATGTATTGTAATATAATGTAATGTAATGTAATATAATGTAATGTAATATAATGTAATATGATGTAAAGTAATATAATGTTCACCATTCTGAGATACATTTTAGATCTGTTATTTTCATCCCAAAGGTTAAACATGTTCAGTTTAATCTGATGGAAAGAGAGAAACACATGTTTTGTTCATGAAGGTTCAGAGCGTTGGGTCGGGGTAATCCCTCCTACTTTGGTTGATTCCTGTGTTTAATTATGAACGTCAGACTTTTACCTACAAACTTGAGAAAGGCTGTGACCGACTCACTAACTGCTGCTTTTACCAAACATACAGAGACTCTGCTGGATTCCAGCTCTCACCAACCCCCCCCCCCCCCCCCGGACCTCAGGTTCTGATCCATAATACACACTAAGTTCACAATTAATACCTTTAAAAAGTCTTCATATGGAATAAATAGCTCAGTGAAATCACACTGAGGCGAGGAAGGCTGGAGGCCTGAGAGCCGGAGAGAGGAAACAGAAGCTGGAGGCTCTAAGAGCTGCAGTGGAGAGTCGCTCGTCATTCCAACCCAGTGGATTGAGTTGCTCAGGATATTAATAACTCTGCTTCACGGAACATTTATAATTCAAACGCTGCCTCTTTAAAACCTCAAATTAGACTTGAGCTGCTTCATATTTTCACTGGATTAATGGAGCAGTTTGGGCCTGTGATGGACGGCCGGCACACACACACACACACACACACACACACACACACACACACACACACACACACACACACACACACACACACACACACACACACACACACACACACCACACACGCACACACTCACACACACACACACACACACACACACACACACACACACACACACACACACACACACTCACACACACACACACACACACACACACACACACACACACACACACACACACACACACACACCACACACGCACACACTCACACACACACACACACACACACACACACACACACACACACACACACACACACACACACACACACACACACACACACACACACTCACACGCACACACACACACACACACACTCACACACACACACACACACACACACACACACCACACACACACACACTCACACGCACACACCCACACACACACACACACACACTCACACGCACACACACACACACACACACACACACTCACACACACACACACACACACCACACACGCACACACACACACACACACACACACACACACACTCACACACACACACACCACACACCACACACGCACACACACACACACACACACACACACACTCACACACACACACGCACACACTCACACGCACACACACACACACACACACACACTCACACACACACACACACACACCACACACGCACACACACACACACACACACACACACACACACACACACACACACACACACACACACACACACACACACACACACAGCCTGGATGAACTCCTCCTTTCATCCAGTTTAAAAATAAACCCGTTTCTCTCCCTAATATTTTCGCCCCTAAGGAGGCTCGTCCTGGTTAATCAAACTTTATTAGGCTTTATTGGAGACTCTATTATCAGCCCAGCAGACGCTTCCTGAGTGAAGTCATTTAGCTTCTTCTTCCCACGTCGTCTGAAATTGGGACGAGGTTATCATTGCCTTGTTAATTCACCTAATAATTTCTCATTTATTTAGATGATGCCAACGATAACTCAAGTCGTTAATGTCTACCTGTGGAATAAAAAAACACTTTTCGAAACATTAGACTTCATCAGGTGTTTAGTTTTCTTCAGCGGCTGCAGTATTTTCTGAGATGAGAAACAAATTCATGTGTCAGAATAAGAAACCGTTTGTTTTCTCCTCTCAGAACCATAAAAGAGTTCTGTCATCCCCCCTGAGCGGCGCGGTGGAGTAGTGGTTTGCACTCACTGCCTCACCCTGAGGACGATCCTGGTTCGGTGAGTCTTGTACACAGTTTGCATGTTACTGACCACGATTCCCTCCTGTTGGTCGGAGCATGAAGCATTTTCATTTTAATTTCCTTCAGCATTACAAATAAGAAGCTTTGGTGAAACACTGACAGATCAAACATCTCGTTTCTGATCTGGACTCACGGTTCTTCAGTCGCTCATCCTTTTAAATTTTAGGACTTTATAGGTTTGAGCCTCGCTGGTATACCATCGTCTTCCTCATTGAATTAAAATGTTTAACACTGAGGCAGGTTTGGACCTCCTGAACATTTCTGCTTCTATTTCCTCTGGTGTCTCCCGGGCTCCCGGGCTCCCGGGCTCCCGGGCTCCTGGGCTCCTGGGCACATGGGCTCCCGGGCTCCCGGGCTCCCGGGCTCCCGGGCTCCCGGGCTCCTGGGCACATGGGCTCCCGGGCTCCGGGGCTCCTGGGCTCCTGGGCTCCCGGGCTCCCGGGCTCCTAGGCTCCTGGGCTCCCGGGCTCCCGGGCTCCTGGGCTCCCGGGCTCCCGGGCTCCTGGGCTCCCGGGCTCCCGGGCTCCTGGGCTCCTGGGCTCCTGGGCTCCTGGGCTCCCGGGCTCCCGGGCTCCCGGGCTCCTGGGCACATGGGCTCCCGGGCTCCCGGGCTCCCGGGCTCCCGGGCTCCTGGGCTCCCGGGCTCCCGGGCTCCTAGGCTCCTGGGCTCCCGGGCTCCCGGGCTCCTGGGCTCCCGGGCTCCCGGGCTCCTGGGCTCCTGGGCTCCCGGGCTCCTGGGCTCCTGGGCTCCTGGGCTCCTGGGCTCCTGGGCTCCCGGGCTCCCGGGCTCCCGGGCTCCTGGGCTCCTGGGCTCACCAGTACGACTCGCTGCCTGCAGCCAGTCTGCCCTCTTAAAGCTCTAAATCTGAACACGCCCTCGCTGTGTCCTCCAGTAATGCCATTTAATATGATGCAGGTAATATTACCAGCAGAGTCGGCCTGTACGTCTGGGTTTAACGGGCCGGGTAAAGATCCACTGGGTTTGCGCTCCCAGCCAGGAGGAAATTGGGTGCCACTGCAGCAAATGAATACCGCCGTGTCTCGCAGGCAAATGAAAACCTTGAGCGTGAGAGGAAGTGAGCGGCCAGGAGGCGGCGGCTCCCCGGTGTCACCTCCAGCCTATTAGTCTCTATCAAGGATGATGGATTACAGAGGGAGGGGGAGGAAAGCCTCGGTACCGACGCTGAAGATGGGGGTCATAAGAATGATAAAGTGAACAGCGTGAGCACTTTAATGGGAGAAGCCAGCGGAGAGGAAGGAGGGAGCGTGTTGCTCTACCTGTTCTGGAGGCCAACATGGAGGATCCTCCTCGTGGTGGGCGGAGCCTCAGCCTGACCTGCTGACAGGCGAGAGACATCCAAACACAGCAGCTCTCTCTTCTCATGGAGCATCAGAGAGCAGCTCCGTGTTCAGCAGAGGGAAGAATCACACGCTTCTTTATGGTTCTGATAAAGGAGAAGAAGAAACTCTGGAGATTCACCTCAACCTGAGCAGAGCATGCTAAACGACAACACCGTCTGTGTGTGTGTGTGTGTGTGTGTGTGTGAGTGTGTGTGTGTGTGTGTGTGTGTGTGTGTGTGTGTGTGTGTGTGTGTGTGTGTGTGTGTGTGTGTGTGTGTGTGTGTGAGTGTGTATGTGTGTGTGTGTGTGTGTGTGTGTGTGTGTGTGTGTGTGTGTGTGTGTGTGTGTGTGTGTGTGTGTGTGTGTGTGTGTGTGTGTGTGTGTGTGTGTGTGTGTGTGTGTGCTGACGCTGGGCTGTTTGTATTTAATAACTGATTTATTACGAGTCTGTTTGTTGAACAGTTTCAGAGTAAGAAGACGATCTTGGTCCTTTAACTGGATAAAAATCGCCGACGTCCCTCCCAGCGGGAAATGGTTGAAAAGACGTTTAGAAGACGCTTCAAGCTTCCGTCTAAACGACGTCAAACTTTGTTAGAAAAGTGAAAAGCCGTCTGTCTCAGGCCGCTGAAATGAAGACGTCTCTTTCTGGTAGAAAAGTGAACCAAGGTCTTTTTCATCTGTCCCTCCAACGTCTCCACTGCTGATCCTGTTCTGATCCCAGCGTCCTGCAGGAGGACAGGACACACCTGGACAGGACACACCTGGACAGGACACACCTGGACAGGACACACCTGGACAGGCTTCCAGGCGATCACAGGACACACACACACCCACACACACACACACACACACACACACACACACACACACACACACACACACACACACACACACACACACACACACACACACTCACACACACCCACACACACACACACACACACACACACACACACACACACACACACACACACACACACACACACACACACACACACACAGGGACAAGTTAGTGTCACCAATTAACCTCACATGCTTGTTTTGGGACTGGGAGGAAACCCACTCACACACAGATAGAACCCACTCACACACAGATAGAACCCACTCACACACAGATAGAACCCACTCACACACAGATAGAACCCACTCACACACAGATAGAACCCACTCACACACAGATAGAACCCACTCACACACAGATAGAACCCACTCACACACAGAACCCACTCACACACAGATAGAACCCACTCACACACAGATAGAATCCACTCACACACAGATAGAACCCACTCACACACAGATAGAACCCACTCACACACAGATAGAACCCACTCACACACAGATAGAATCCACTCACACACAGAACCCACTCACACACAGATAGAACCCACTCACACACAGATAGAACCCACTCACACACAGAACCCACTCACACACAGATAGAACCCACTCACACACAGAACCCACTCACACACAGATAGAACCCACTCACACACAGAACCCACTAACATAGATAGAACCTGCAAACTCCCCTGCCGGTTCTGAACCTGAAATATTCACACCTGCACAAATGGGATCTTGTGACACGAAGCCTTGAGAACCTTCAGGAGGTTCTGGGACGCTGAGACGTCAACAAACCGGGGATGTCCCGCCAAAATAAAATGCTGGAAATACCAGTTAGTCTGAGTGTGAAGAGGAACTTCCTCCAGGAAGTTTTTATTAGAGACGAACGTCAACAACTAGAACTGGACCCTCAGGTTCCTAGAGGGTTCTGGGAGGAAGTTTAAAATA
>NC_137629.1:856486-886486 GCF_963383615.2 Lipophrys pholis | reverse complement strand
ATCATCCATCATCCGTCATTCATCATCTATCATCCATCATCAATCATTCATCATCTGATACAGCGGTCGTCTCCCAATCGAAAGGTTGCAGGTTCGATTCCCATCTCTGCCTATATGCCGAAGTGTCCTTAGGCAAGACACTGAACCTCCAATGTGTGTGTGAATGTGTGTGTGAATGTGAAGCACTTTAAACCACTATATAAGTTAGTCCATTGTAACTATGGACAAGGACAGACACACCTGGACAGGTGAGGACAAGTCTCCAGTCCATCACACTTCTACAGACAAATACAACAGCTTGATGATGTGAAGTGGTGAGACTGAGGGTGACGTTCACTCCGTCCTCCGGTGGAGTGGTGAGACTGAGGGTGACGTTCAGTCCGTCCTCCGGTGAAGTGGTGAGACTGAGAGTGACGTTCACTCTTTCTCCGGTGGAGTGGTGAGACTGAGAGTGATGTTCACTCCGTCCTCCGGTGGAGTGGTGAGTCTGAGAGTGACGTTCACTCTTTCTCCGGTGGAGTGGTGAGACTGAGAGTGACGTTCACTCCGCCCTCCGGTGAAGTGGTGAGACTGAGAGTGACGTTCAGTCTGTCCTCCGGTGAAGTGGTGAGACTGAGAGTGACGTTCACTCCGTCCTCCGGTGGAGTGGTGAGTCTGAGAGTGACGTTCACTCTTTCTCCGGTGGAGTGGTGAGACTGAGAGTGATGTTCACTCCTTCTCCCGGTGGAGTGGTGAGTCTGAGAGTGACGTTCACTCTTTCTCCGGTGGAGTGGTGAGACTGAGAGTGACGTTCACTCCGTCCTCCGGTGGAGTGGTGAGACTGAGAGTGACGTTCACTCCGTCCTCCGGTGGAGTGGTGAGACTGAGAGTGACGTTCACTCTTTCTCCGGTGGAGTGGTGAGACTGAGAGTGACGTTCACTCTTTCTCCGGTGGAGTGGTCGAGCTTGAGCAGAAAGTGTGTGAAGAGGAAAGAGAAGTGTTTTGTTGTGCAGCACTCGTCTGTCATCCCTCTCTCTCTCTCTCCCTCCATCATGGGGTGATTAGGCCTTTGTGTTGATGGATGGGGCAGAAACCAGCTCAGTGCATCTTTTGGAGGCCGGCGTGCCGGCGTGTCGGCGAGTCGGCGTGTCACCTCGCCGCCCCCCGGCGCCCATCAATCCAGCGACAGCGGCCGCTCCGGCCCGCGTCCAATAACACGACGGTACTTCAGACTGAAGCAGGAATACGATGCAGCGCCGGGCGAGCGAGCAGAGAGGGAGTCTGGAGAGAAAAGGAAAACAAGCTGTACACGCTGACATGAAACGGACCTCAGAGGGTCGTCAAGAGGAAGCGCCGAGCCAGCGCCGTCCCGCCATGAGCGCCTCCAGACGGGAAGCCAGGCGAGCGCCAGGCGGGGGGGAGGTTGAGCGAATGCACCAGGGAGGAAGAGAATCAGCTCTTCTTCCTCTTCTTCCTCTTGATTTATGTGACATCTTTAAAAACAACATTAGGCACAAATGAAATCACAGAGGATCAGTTTGGTAGTAAATCAAAGACTTATTAGCGAGACGTCGACATGCAGGGAACCGTCTGTGGGACAAATGTCCTGGTGAGGATGTTCTGTTGGAGGGAGATGAAGGTCGAGTGAAGAGACGCTCAGCCAATCCAGAGGCTGCAGACTTCGTGCTCATGAGTTTGATTCTCCACTTCTTTAACCATCGTTACTTTGACTGTATAAATGTTTGACAGTTCTGCTGTGAGGAAAGTGTTTTAAACTCTTTCTGTTGACTTTGGTTTTCCTCTGTTCAGATCCTGAGCGAGGATCCATCCACACACCCTCAGGGAGAACATGAACATCCAGCTCGGTCTCATCCACACACCCTCAGGGAGAACATGAACATCCAGCTCGGTCTCATTCACACTCACAAATAAAAGCACCAGCTCAAAGGATAAACCATCACAACCATGAAAACATGAGAAAAGACGTGAAAACCCAGAAACATTAGAAGCACCGGCAGGTTTTCCTTCATATTCGCTGACTGGAGCTGTGATGATGTCTCATGTTGAATCCAGCAGGAAAACATCAAGCAAATATTAAAGAAACATGTTGGGGGTCAATGGCTGCCAGCTGTAGTCCAGACCCCCAAACGTCTGCCTCCAGACGTGTTTCAGGGAGAATCAGAGGATTTTCTCTGAATGACGTTCTAGACGTCCATTCAGCCTTTCCTTCATATCAGACCACTTTGACTTTTGTTCAGTCAGTCGATCTAAAACCCGTGTGTCTGGAACAGAAGAGAGAAATGAAACCTCTACGAGTTACATCATCAAACATTGTCTGGGTCCATTCTGTGGAGGAGGTCACATGATCATCGCCTGGTCAAGCTTTTGGCTGATTGGATTGGAATCGTCTGGCTGCATTACCTCAAACTGAGCACGGAAATTAAAACCGACAAGAAGTTAACTCAGTCCAACAAGCTTCAATCGTCTCTTTAAGAGTTTTAACTCCAAATAACCATGAATGACAACAAGAAACTGCTTTCATACAGAGAGTTCACGTTCTTCTGTCGTCAAGGAGACGAGGAGATTCTAACGGATGGATTCAACATTTATTACAAACTGATGAGGTACATCTCATTCATCTGACATTCAGTATTGTTGTTTATTATTGTTGTTTACTGTTGTTTAGTAGTATTGTTAGATGCTTGAGATGACTGTTTTTGTTGTTATTGTTGTTGCTGCTGCTGTTGTGATTGTCATTGTTGTTGTTGTCGCCGTTGTTGTTGCTGCTGCTGTTGTTGTTGCTGCTGCCACTGTTGTTGTTGTTGTTGTTGTGGTTGTCATTGTTGTTGTTGTTGTTGTTGTTGTTGTGATTACAGTGTAGATTTGTTGTGTTTGGTTTAAAAGTCCAGTTTGTCTGCAGATAAACAGAAGCTTGTTCACAGTTTCAGTTTGTTCCTAAAATCAGAAATGACACTGAGGCCAGGTTTCCACCCTGGTACCCCCTGGTACCCGGGAATAAAAAAAAAAACTGTGATATTTCTCTGAGTTTCTCACGTTTACACACAAAGCAGCTCCGACTCACCACAAACACTAATTCCTGAAAACTCTGTCCACAGTGGAGATTTAGAAAAACTCTGTGTCTCTGGTTGAATCTAAAGACGGGAGGCGGAGATTTATGTCACAATTAGTGACGAGATGTTTTTTCCAGGACTCTGATTGGCTATCATGGCTTCATGCTTCTCGCTACACTGCCCCCTACAGGTCTGGCTGCTCATAGCAGCTCTGAACCTGGTGGATATGCAGGTCCATGTTAAGGAAAGACATTTTGAACGTTTTTGTAAAAACCCCAGGACGTGTTAACGTGGCCTTAAGTGGGATTGATTAATCAATTAATCAATCAATCAATCGATTGATTGATTGACTTCCATTGGAAGGTGTTTTTGATTTGATTTGTTGGTGTGAGGCTGTAGGATGGTCTGTGACGGTCTGACTGGTCGCTGTCGTTACTGTCCTGATGGTCACAGCCACGCCGCCTGAAGACACCCGCTTTAATTGAACTGTCATCTTTAGGTCAGAGTGAAACCGATCCGAACGGCAGGACATCGATCAGATCAACTCTGACAGCAATTACACAGGAATCAAGCTCCACATCAGTCCCATCACTAATGTCTCCTGGAACCGATGGGTCGTCTCGTCCACAGAATCACTTTCACCCCACAAATGACCAGAGAAGAAATCCTCCACACCTCCACCACAGCCAAGAATAGCAAAGCATTAGGAATAGTCAATGTACCAAAATGGGAAGGAAAATAAAGAGAGAGACATCAATGTGATCAGTTTCAGTTAAGAAACGTAGGAATCAATAGCCCAACTAAGCGGTCAATAGATTTAACACCTCTGCAGTGGAGCAGCGAGCTGAACCAGACGGAGCTGAAGCCTAATGTGCTGCTGCAGTCAGAGGATTCAGTAATTGATGGTCGGATGTGTTTTCCCACCGATAAAGTGTCTTTGCTGTCATGGGGTTGCTGCTTTCCTTCCTCCTGCTCCGTCTGAATCCTGACTGTCAAAACAGCACGAGGCTCCCGATGAAGATGGATGAGCCTCCATCGGGGGCGGGGGGGGGGGGGGGGGCATGGAAGGAAATGCAGAAAAGACTGAGAGAGGATGGAAAGAGAGACGGACGAGAGGGAGGCAACAGAGTGACGGGAGATAAAAAGTTGGAGGAGGTTGAGGAACATATTGACTGTAGTTTCCTGTGAGGACGTTGGACCAAAATCTTCATTGGAAGGAAAACATCTCTGCTCTCCATCAGATTTACTCTGGTTCAGTCTCAGAAAATCAACAACTATTAAAAGAAAAGTCAAACTCAAACGTATCGTAGAATCCAGCAATCTCAGAAAAGTTTTGGACGGATGAAACACGTGAAGAGAAATCAACAATATGCTCTGAGACGTGAGAAAGTTTCAATTTGACAAAGAAATAAAATAACCTAAATAGGATGGATGTTTTGTGTACATTTCAAGAGAGAAATAAAGACACGAAAGTGAAGCTTTATGTACCAATCAGTAATTATATAATCAATATGTTTCATCAGAAGAGGGACGTCAAACTCTGAACGAGACCAGAAGGAGCCAAGCAGTTCTACTTCATCCCTACTGACCGCCAGAGGCGGTGCTTTAGCACTGGATATGTACGTCTCATGTACACACCGGTCGAGCACCTATACCAACAAAGTCACCTGTGACCCCCAAGTGACCCCCCCCGGAGTTTATAAGTTCTGGTGTCACTGGTGGATCTTTTCCTTGGAATCTTCTCGCGCACGTATGGTCAATCAGACGTTTGTCCCCTGAAGATCGTGGAGAGGAAAACTTCCGAACGAGCCGCGGTGTCGGCAGCCCCGCGACCTTACAGGTTGGAGCTGCGAGCCTGTGTTCGCCCTCCAAGCAGCTGGATAGGACGCCAAAGTGCGATATCGTACAACCGGCTTGTTTCCATGTGTTACCTTGACCGTGGTGCTGGGCTAGCCACAGTTAGCAGCAGTGTCTTCGCTCGAGCTCACGAGGCGATTGCAGCCCGGTCAGTGTTATTTCACAGCTTCGGCTGTTGTTTACTTTTCATATAGTAGCGTGTAGTTAGCAGCAGTGCTCACGCTCACGCTAACAAAGCGCTTAGAGCCCACCTAGTTTTTTGCAGCTTCGGCGGTGTTTTCCGCTTAGCCAGGGTGGCTAGCACGTCGTTAGCAGCAGTGCTCACGCTCAAACTAACGATGCGCCCCGCGGCTGTATTGGGTTTTTTTCTCAGCATCGGCTGCTTAGAACCTGGTTAGCCCGTCCATCAGCAGCAGTGCTCCCGCTCCAGCTGTCAGCGCGCGGCGCAGTATCTCCCGGTGAAGGCAGTGTCCTTGCTCCCGCTCCTGGCGGCTACTGTCCCACGCCTGTGTGGATTGCCTGGCCCCTCTGGGGCTGGAGGAGGGTCACGATCTCTGCCCACCCTGTTTGGGTGGGTCGACCTCTAGTAGCCTTCAACGGTCCGGACAGCCAGCAGAGCAGGCTGAAACATTTTAACCCCCTGCACACCCACGGTCAAGGCAGCCTCGGGGTGCAGGGTCAGGCCCCCGCCCCCCCGGTGCTCCATGGGGCCGGGGCCACAGGCACTGACTACACCCGTCCGGTCGTCGGCTGTTTTTCCTGGCGGCAGCTCAGCGATTGGGCTGCATGCATGCTGGATGCCTGGGTGCTGTGTACTCCCTCCCAGGTTGGCCGGACCCTCGCTTACCGGCCGGGTCAGGATTACCATCATCCACCACCCGGCGAAAACCCTGGCTCTGAGCAAGGAGCTGTCTTCACTCCTAGGCAAGGGTGCCATCGAGCCCGTAGACCCGCTGCGGCAACCAGGGGATTCTATTCAAATTATTTTCTGGTCCCAAAGAAGGACGGCAGCCTTCGACCAGTATTGGACCTGAGGGGACTCAACAGGTTCCTGAAAGTCCTGCCGTTTCACATGCTCACCGTAGGAAAGGTCCGGTGCACAATCACCAAAGGGGAGTGGTTCACGCTGGTGGACCTCCAAGATGCGTATTTCCATGTGCCCATTGCACCACACCACAGGCAGTTTCTGAGGTTTGCCTTCTTGGGACGCCACTATCAGTTCAGGGTACTGCCCTTCGGACTGTCCCGCTGTCCCCGGGTCTTCACTCAGTCTGTGGCTGCAGCACCCCTCACTCCTCTGCAAGCAGACTGGCTGAAGGTTTTACCCGACCTTGACGACTGGCTCGTCTGTGCCAAGGACACAGCCCGGCTTTTGACCCATGTGGCCCGCCTGGGGCTAAGGGTGAACATGAAGAAGAGCTGTCTGGATCCCTCCCAGCAGGTTACATATCTGGGTATCGACCTGAATGCCGTCACCTTGATAGTAAGCTTGGCAGCCAGACGGGTGGACGACATCGTCTCCCCCCGGTCCCAGTGCAGGATAGGCAGGACATTGCCTTACGGTCAGTTCCTGCGCATCGCAGGCAAACTGACAGCAGCATCACGGGTCATCCCCCTGGGCCTGTTGGCTCTTTGGCCTTTCCAGATATGGATCAACAGCCTCCACCTGGATGCCGGGTTACACAGGCATCGGAGGGTCAAGGTTACCTGGAGGTGCGCCTGATCTCTAACCCTGTGGAGAGACAGGCCTTTTCTGTCGAAGGAGGTGGTCTTGGGCGCCATTCTGTCTCGCAGAGAGACGGTGACGGTGGACGCTTGCCCGGCAGGTAGGGGCACCATCTGGCAGAAGCGGACTGTGTGGTCCCTGTGGTCAGCCAGGGACAGCACCATGCACATAAATGTGCTGG
The DNA here is from genome assembly GCF_963383615.2 of Lipophrys pholis. Taxonomy (NCBI): domain Eukaryota; kingdom Metazoa; phylum Chordata; class Actinopteri; order Blenniiformes; family Blenniidae; genus Lipophrys; species Lipophrys pholis. Next base: position 879,671 of record NC_137629.1, on the reverse strand, counting down.
AGCTGCGGGAGGCTCACCTAGCCCTGGAACACTTTATGCCCTTCATAAAAGGAAGGCCTGTCCTTGTCCGGTCGGACAACATGGTGGCGGTGGCACAAATAAATCACCAGGTCACTGCAGATTGTCTCTTCGGCTGGGCGGTTCCCTGGCTGGCAGCCTGAGAGCAATGCACGTGCCGGGGGAACAAAACCAAGTGGTGGATTTCCTGTCTCGACAGGGACCCCCGCCTGGCTAATGGAGGCTTCACTCCGAGGTGGTGGAAAACCTCTGGGAACTTTTCGGGAAGGCAGAGGTAGGCCTCTTCGCCTCGGAGGAGTCAACCCACTGCCCCCTCTGGTTCTCTTGGACGGAGACCTCTCGCCCCCTTCAGCAGGATGTCCTTGCACACGACTGGCCACAAGGGCTCCTCTGCCCTTGATCATGCCAACACTACACAGGGTGTCCGAGCAGGTAAGAACCACCATCCTCAATGCGTTGGCACCATCCACCTGAACTCAATATGAGAACAAGTTCAGGAGGTTCTCTGTCTGGTGTGGGGACAGGCGGCTGGACCCAGTCCACTGTCCGGTGACCGCTATCCTGGGTTTTCTCCAGTCCCTTCTGGATAGTGGCCGCTCACAGTCCACACTGAAGGTCTTTGTTGCCGCTATTTCCAGTAGACATGCCCAGGTGGACTTGGCCATGGTGGGCTCCCACCGGTTCACAGATCCACGGATTCAGAGGGCTCCGGCATGGGACCTGCCCCTGGTACTTGAGGCGCTGGGTCGACGTCCTTTCGAATCCTTGGCACAAGTGGATGTCTGTCAAAACAGCATTTCTCCTGGCCTTTGTCTCCTCTAAGCGGGTCGGTGAACTCTATGCCCTATCAGTGGAAGACACATGTCTTAGGTGGCACCCTGGGGGGAGCGGGGTCACGTTGTGGCTGAACGTGGCCTTTCTCCCAAAGGTGTTGTCGCCCTCGTATGTTAACCAGCCGATCCGGTTGGTGTGCGTCGAACCATCGCCAGAAGGGGTGTCAGAACTGCCATGCCTCGTTCGGGCCCTGGAGACTCACATTAATGCAACATCACGCCGATGCGAGCAGCTGTTTGTTTGCTACGGTGGCGCTCGGCAGGGCAGGGCCTTGTCAAAACAGAGGCTAGCCCACTGGGTGGTGGACGCCATTACGAATGCCTACACGGCCAGTGCTCTCCCTTTACCATCCGGGGTGAGATGTCACTCAACGAGGAGTGTATCTACCTCATGAAGGGTGTACCTTGTAACTAGTAACTTACAGACTCCGGGGGGTCACTTGGGGGTCACAGGTGACTTTATTGGTATAGGTGCTTGACCAGTGTGTACATGAGACGTAGATGTCCAGTGCTAAAGCACCGCCTCTGGCGCTCATCCAGGATTCATAGATCCGTAGTTACATACGTAACTTTCGGTTTCCATCAAGTACAATTTTCACTGGCATGTGATTTTATAAATCTCAAATTTGATTGAAAAAAGGAAGCAGCAATGTTCACATGATTGAAATCAAAAGTTTCTATTGTTAATCAGAAGAAATAATAGAAACACAACTAAAGAAAACTACATATTATGAAGGAAAATAGCAAAGAAAAAAACGCGACAGTCAGAAGAAGAAAATAAATACATTCAATAATATTCTATAGAAACACAAATCCTGCCGTTGATAAAGTATAAAGTTATAAAGAGAGAAGATTCATCAGTCGATTCAAACGGTGCAGAATGAAAATAATATGATTGGAAGAGTTGATATTCATTTGAAATGGCATAAAAACTTTTGAACAAACATCAAACTGAGAGATTTTTAATGTGATGATAAATCAGAGTATTCAGTAGAAGTATTCAATAATATTTCACAACAAAAACAAAAGTGTTTTTTGTTCATTCCATCAGGATTGTTGTTTCAACATTAAAACCCTGAAAGAAAACAACATTTTCTAACTATTAGGATCATAGTTCTCTTTGGAAATGAAATAAAAATGTTGAAATGTTGAAAATTTAATTTTTAATTAAATTCTAAAGTCAACTTGAACAAATATAAAACAGAACAAACATCTGATAGAGAGAAACACAAAAGGAAGGACGAGAGATCCTGATAAATCGACAGCAGGAAGTGGAAGTTAAAACAAACAAGAACATTTCATTGCAGAACAGATCCTGATTTTTAATTCTGTCATTTAAAACAAGAAGTTCATCAGCGAAGTCGATTCAAACCCTGAAAGTGACAAAGAAAAGTGGCGGATTTTCATGAAATCACTTCTCACTCGTGACCCGTGACTCGTGACTCGTGACTCGTGACTCGTGACTCGTGACGTTGTGACGTTGTGATGTCGTGTGCAGGAAAGTGATCGATGGAAATAACGACAGAAAGCAAATCAAAAAGTTAGAGATGATAAAACTCAGAATATTTGATGAACTACATTTCTTTTTTAAGTTTAGATATTTTAAGGAATCGTCAAAATAAATGTGTGAGAAAAGTAAAAAATCTGTTTCATTAATGAAGATGTGAAGTCAGAAACAAAACCTGTTTCTTTATGTTATTTTTCTTAAACATTCTGAAAGTTCATTTCATTCCAAACAAGTAATTTCAGGTTGAAAATGTTATTTTAGTTTATGTGGATCTTAATGTTAAATTCTATTTGAAGAGACCAAACTCTCTTTATTAATTCTCTTTAAACTCACTGCAGCACCACAGAGGACCTCACACACACACACACACACACACACACACACACACACACACACACACACACACACACACACACACACACACACACACACACACACACACACACACACACACACACACACACTCACACATTCTCCCACCATGACGTACAGCCTCCATTAGCGCTGACCTTTGCCCTGAACAGTTGTGATCATATGATTGTGCTGCAGGGGTCAGTCTGTGGTGTCACAACAGTGCTGCTGATAGAGGACGGCTTGAAGTGAGGCTGTACACTTTCTGGCTCCTGCAGCCGTGCAGCTCACTCTCACTGCGATGCAGCTCACTCTCACTGCGATGCAGCAGCTCACTCTCACTGCGATGCAGCTCACTCTCACTGCGATGCAGCTCACTCTCACTGCGATGCAGCTCACTCTCACTGTGATGCAGCTCACTCTCACTGTGATTCAGCAGCTCACTCTCACTGTGATGCAGCTCACTCTCACTGCGATGCAGCAGCTCACTCTCACTGCGATGCAGCAGCTCACAAAGTTTGTGTTGTTTGTTTTTTATAGTTATTGTTTCTTTCATATTAAATAAAAATCTATAACACCAACACTGCTCCTTCAACATTGTTCTTATTGTCCATCTACTGAGCATGTGCAGAACAACTCGTCACTACGGCTGCACTGAGCATGTGCAGAACAACTCGTCACTACGGCTGCACTGAGCATGTGCAGAACAACTCGTCACTACGGCTGCACTGAGCATGTGCAGAACAACTCGTCACTACGGCTGCACTGAGCATGTGCAGTAGCAGCATTTCTGCCTCAAACACAACAAAGGTGCCAACGTTTTCAAAAAGTTCCATCTCAGGAGCCGTTTACAAAAAGCTGCATTTTCAGAGGCTCTGAGGACCTAAAACACAAGGAATGTTTAGTGTTTTCACTACAAATCGATATTTTAAAAAGGCTTTAATTTGGAGTTGTGTCTTGTTTACACGTTTTGATTACACCTCTTGTTTTCACGTCTTGTTTACACGTCTTGTTTTCACGTCTTGTTTACACGTCCTGTTTACACGTCTTGTTTACACGTCCTGTTTACACGTCTTGTTTACACGTCTTGTTTTCACGTCTTGTTTACACGTCTTGTTTTCCTCGTAACATCTTTGTTTTTCATGATGTTGTTGTTTTGTCACAGTTCTGGTTTGAGGTTTTGTTTATTGAAGACGTCTGGTTTTATGTCCCCCACCTTCTTCACCTGTCCCCTCGTCCTCCTCATCCTCCTATTCTTCCTCTTCCTCCTCTTCCTCCTCATCCTCCTCATCCTCTTCCTCTCTAGTATCTCATTGGTCCTCATGTCCTCCTCTTCTCTCCCCTCATTGACTGATTCTTGTGTTTGATTATCTCCTCATCCTCACTGTGTGTAGTCAGCAGCTCCGTCATTGGTCAGATTCCCTCCTGATGAACAGTCCTTCTGGATCAGTTTGGACATTTTAAAGTTGATTTAAATATTAAAAAGCTGCGCTGCAGAAGAAGGAGCAGGTCAAACAATCTCTACTTTTTTCTTTTGTTTTTGTGCGTGCGTGCCTGTCTGTGTGTGTCTGTGTGTGTCTGTGTGTGTCTGTGTGTGTCTGTGTGTGTCTGTGTGTGTGCGTGTGTGTGTGTGTGTGTGTGTGTGTGTGTGTGTGTGTGTGTGTGTGTGTGTGTGTGTGTGTGTGTGTCTGTGTGTGTCTGTGTGTGTGCGTGTGTGCGTTTCTACTCAGGTGGGTACATTAATATATAAAGTGTGTACGTACACATGTGAACACGTTCTTGTCTACATTCCTGAAGAAAAGTTCCTGGTTGTTCCGTCGAGTTCAGCTTCACTGGAGGATTTTATCAGGTAATAATGTAAAACTAATCAATACTTGTTCTGAGATGTAACGTGATGCTTGTGTAAAGAGACAGGTCAGCTTTATTTGCATCGTTAGTTTTAGTTTTTTTCTTTATTGACGGGTGAACCTGCTCATTTTTAAACCGTCTCTGGATGATTGTGAAAATGCTAACTCGGCACTCCTGAAGCACTGACGCCACAGCTTCTCCTGGACCCACGTGTGATCCGACAGCATGATGGAGGGTTACAGGCTCACACTGCTGCAGCAGAAGCTGCTGAGGTTTTACTATTAATAATCATTGTATTATCCAGAAACACACAAAGCAGAAGTTTGGAGTTTCATGCGTTTGCTCGCTGGCTGTGCGGCAGAGTTCACTCACTAAGACGAAGACTGAGATGAAAAATCTTAGTCAACTGACCTTCTCACAGATGAAGACTTTATAAAAACTAAATAAAAAGTAAGACATGAAAACGAGGACTGACACTTCATCAACAAATGAAATGGAGACAAACACGTGAGGGCGGGACGGAGGGACGAGGGATCCAATCAGAGCTACTCTCAGTGCGTGACACCTTGTGAAGACAGCCAATCAGAGTGGATCCTACAGGGCAGGTTGATCTATGTAGAAGCAGCAGAGAATTTTATTAAGAGACGTTCTAAACTTTGCACATTTTGCAGAACGTTTCCACATCAGTTAAATTGTTCACATTATATTTAGTTGTGTAAAGTTTCAGTCTGAGTTCAGCTTTGCTTGATTCCACTTTACTTTCAGTTTCACGTTACCTTCCCTCTTAAGCACTAGAAGAAGGTGTGTTGCTGTGCAGCAGGGGAGATCAGCAGCAGCAGGGGAGATCAGCAGCCTGCAGCAGCAGCAGGGGAGATCATCAGAGGCAGGGGAGATCAGCAGCAGCAGGGGAGATCAGCAGCCTGCAGCAGCCTGCAGCAGCAGCAGGGGAGATCAGCAGCAGCAGGGGAGATCAGCAGCCTGCAGCAGCAGCAGGGGAGATCAGCAGCAGCAGGGGAGATCAGCGGCCTGCAGCAGCAGCAGGGGAGATCAGCAGCAGCAGGGGAGATCAGCGGCCTGCAGCAGCAGCAGGGGAGATCAGCAGCAGCAGGGGAGATCAGCGGCCTGCAGCAGCAGTCGGTCACAAACTACAGAAATGACGTCTGGTAACTTTTGACATACGACAACAAAGACCAGACGTCGGTCTGTAAACCGGTGGAGCTGAAATCAGTGGAAGAACTCACCAACCTGAGACTCTCATCCAGAAACACGTGAAGATAAACTCACGCTGAGGTTATTTTATCAAAGAAACCAGTGTTGCTGCTAAATCTGGAATAAAAGAGAAGCTAAAAGAAACGACCTCTGACCTGTATTGATCAGAAGATTGACTGATTAACTAATATGAGTTCAAATATTATATATCATGTGCTCAAACTGAGTCAAATGTGTTTTATTATAGTGTGTGTGTGTGTGTGTGTGTGTGTGTGTGTGTGTGTGTGTGTGTGTGTGTGTGTGTGTGGTGCATAGTGAAACTTGAATACCTTCTCTAACGACTGCTGGATGTTTCCAATGACAGGATATTCTGGAGAAACATTAAGTCCACTGTGGATTAAACTAGACTAAGACTAGAACGGTTTCAGATAACTAAACTCAGACTAACCCTAAACATCATGTTACTCAAGAGACTGAGACTAAATCAGAATTTTTTTGTGAAAGTGAACACGGCTGTGCTGCAGCTCCTCCTCAGGCCTGGACAGACGTGATGCGGTTCCTTTCTGTGTGAGAGGTTCCTTTCTGTGTGAGAGGTTCCTTACTGTGTGAGAGGTTCCTTTCTGTGTGAGAGGTTCCTTACTGTGTGAGAGGTTCCTTTCTGTGTGAGAGGTTCCTTACTGTGTGAGAGGTTCCTTTCTGTGTGAGAGGTTCCTTACTGTGTGAGAGGTTCCTTTCTGTGTGAGAGGTTCCTTACTGTGTGAGAGGTTCCTTTCTGTGTGAGAGGTTCCTTACTGTGTGAGAGGTTCCTTTCTGTGTGAGAGGTTCCTTACTGTGTGAGAGGTTCCTTTCTGTGTGAGAGGTTCCTTACTGTGTGAGAGGTTCCTTTCTGTGTGAGAGGTTCCTTACTGTGTGAGAGGTTCCTTTCTGTGTGAGAGGTTCCTTACTGTGTGAGAGGTTCCTTACTGTGTGAGAGGTTCCTTTCTGTATGAGAGGTTCCTTACTGTATGAGAGGTTCCTTTCTGTGTGAGAGGTTCCTTACTGTGTGAGAGGTTCCTTTCTGTGTGAGAGGTTCCTTTCTGTGTGAGAGGTTCCTTTCTGTATGAGAGGTTCCTTACTGTATGAGAGGTTCCTTTCTGTGTGAGAGGTTCCTTACTGTGTGAGAGGTTCCTTACTGTATGAGAGGTTCCTTTCTGTGTGAGAGGTTCCTTACTGTGTGAGAGGTTCCTTTCTGTATGAGAGGTTCCTTTCTGTGTGAGAGGTTCCTTACTGTGTGAGAGGTTCCTTTCTGTGTGAGAGGTTCCTTACTGTGTGAGAGGTTCCTTTCTGTGTGAGAGGTTCCTTTCTGTGTGAGAGGTTCCTTTCTGTGTGAGAGGTTCCTTTCTGTATGAGAGGTTCCTTTCTGTGTGAGAGGTTCCTTACTGTGTGAGAGGTTCCTTTCTGTGTGAGAGGTTCCTTACTGTGTGAGAGGTTCCTTTCTGTGTGAGAGGTTCCTTTAGGACGACTTTGTGTTTTAGTATTAAAGTGTTTTTAGTTTCTAACTGCTGGTCTGCATGCGGAGTGTGAGATTAGTTCCAAATAGGTTTGAAAGCCACTAAATGTAAAGTCCCATTGTCGGTGGCCTCTAACCAGGACCTGCTTCTCCCTGCTGGGTTCGGGTTAGGGCCAGCAGCAGGTCTTCCTCCTCATGAAGACTGAACTCCTCCAGTGACGGTTTGAAAAGCCAGTCTGATTGTGAGCAGTGATGCTTTATTTAAAATGTCCTCCACCAACCCTCCTTCGTTCCAGCAGTCAGGTTGGATGTGACTGATGTGGTTTTCTGCTGTTTACCTTGTCAGCCCTGAAGATCAACAGGATTGTTTGTGTTCCAGGTAGCGTATTAGTTTGAGGAGATTGGATGCAGGGAATTTTCCCTGACACTAATGAATATCAGTTTTATTAGGATATGATTGCGGCCATCAAAAAGGTTATTGCTTTCATAACATTGTATATTAAAAACAATTTAATCTCATCCTTGTAAACAGTAATTCAATCTCTTTCAAGCAGCATCTGTTGTGATTGATGGCAAAAGCAGAACTATATCATCCATACCATGTCGGCGGGAGACAGACGTCTTCCTTCACGTCTCTGCGTTCTGCGGCAGATCAGACTGCTGCGTCTCTTCTGCTCGTCACGGTCCTGTCCACGTCCTGGACCGACCTGTGAAGGTCTTCACCCTCAAAACTGTCACTTCTCATTTGAATGGTATTAAAAAGTCAGAGGCATCAGCTTCAGGCGAGTCGAGCCAGGTCACACACATCGAGTCAGCGGCTCATATCTCCTCGGGTGACGGAGGGACGGACGCTGACCTTAGGCGTCCTCATTTTGTCCGCCGTCATCCAGCGCCGTCCCCCTCTGCCGCCGCTCACATTCAAAACTCTCAAAATGAGAGTTTTATTGCGGCGACTGTGTCCCAGTTTGACCAGGAAGCAGAGAGACGGAGGAGAGAGGGAGGAGAGAGGGAGGAGAGAGGGAGGACAGAGAAGGAGGGAGCCTGAGAGTGGAGAAAGAGAGAGAAGCTTTTAAAAGGATTTTGTCGGTTATTGACTGGTTGCACTCTTCAGCTAATAGCCATTTAAAGATTATGGGCCTGCTGGTGGAAATCAAGGCCTCCATTGTTTGCCTTATTGCATTCTGGCAGATGGGGGCTGACACAACAACACGCAGCCTCCCTCCGGGCTCGCTCGCCAAGCGCCGGCCCTCCATCAGCACATCTCCTATTGAACTGGCCCTAATAACTGGCCATGAATTATTAATCCACCAGCCATATTGAAGACAGAGAGGGAAGAGGGGAAAACACGGAGGTTGTGGGCCAGCAGCAGAGGGTGATTGGCGTTCAGGTGCCAGTCAGAGGAAAAAAGGTCCGTTCAAAAGAGTCCCAGGGCAGCCATTTCTCGGAACGGGGAGGACATTCCGATAACTGGCACGGGGAGATAAAATATATATTCATTAAATGTCAGATTGCTGATGAAATGGGTCCGATCCATTAGTGGGTAGCGGAGCGGCCAGTTAATGTTTCCCGGTTGTTGTAGGGTTGGGTGGCTTTTAGCGGAGCTCTGGGTAACTGCTGGAAACACGATCAGTCCAGCTGGAAAAAGAAGAAAGCGGAAAGTTTGCCGGAGCAGGTGCTGCTCAGAACAGGGAACGCTCTGGAAAGCTCCGGCAGACGCACCTGTTGGTGAAACCCAGTAACTCTGTCTCAACCAGCTGAACCTGAGTCCAGTTGATCCGTCCGGACAGCTGATTTATTTGCAGGGATTGATTACGAGCCGTGGCGAGACGGAGCTGCTGCAGGAGGCTGAACAGGATATCTGGAGCTCCGGTCCACTGCAGGTACCATGTGTTTAATGGAGGAACACAGCAGGAGAGTGACGGAGCGAGTTAGAACCAGACTTCTAACAAACTCTTCACTGGACCGAGGCGGAGAACCACTCATCAACACAACGTTAATAACAAAGTCACACATTTTCTAGATCAGAAACAAAAGTCCCTATAAACACAACAAAACCTGCAGAACCAGGCTCAGAGGAGGAGGAACCTGCAGAAACAGACTCAGAGGAGGAGGAACCCGCAGAACCAGACTCAGAGGAGGAGGAACCCGCAGAACCAGACTCAGAGGAGGAGGAACCTGCAGAACCAGACTCAGAGGAAGAGGAGGAATCTGCAGAACCAGGTGCAGAAGAGGAACCTGCTAACCAGACTTAGAAGAGGAGGAACCTGCAGAACCAGACTCAGAGGGGGAGGAACCTGCAGAACCAGACTCAGAGGAGGAGGAACCTGCAGAACCAGACTCAGAGGGGGAGGAACCTGCAGAACCCAACTCAGAGGAGGAACCTGCAGAACCAGACTCAGAGGATGAGAACCTGCAGAACAAGAGGAGGAGGAGGAGGAACCTGCAGAACCAGACTCAGAGGAGGAGGAACCTGCAGAACAAGACTCAGAGGAGGAGGAACCTGCAGAACCAGACTCAGAGGAGGAGGAACCTGCAGAACAAGACTCAGAGGAGGAGGAACCTGCAGAACCAGACTCAGAGAAGGATGAACCTGCAGAACCAGGCCCAGATGAGGAACCTGCAGAACCAGACTCAGAGGATGAGTAACCTGCAGAACCAGACACAGAGGAGGAGAATTTCTGCTGCTCTGGTTTTCCAGTGAGAGAAAAAAGGAAAGGACAGAAACAGTCTGGCTTCAATCATCTGAAGAAGATTAAAGCTTCAGCAGGAACAGGTCCAGGGAGCTGAGAAGGTTCTGGGATGTTTTGTGGAGAGAAAGAAGATCTGGGTCGTCTTAACGTCTTCATTTGTGATTTCTGTGAACTGCAGCGGTTCAATCTGCCTCCTGTGAAGATCTGACAATCAGTTATTTCTACTGCAGGTTTTACTGACAGACTAATATCACTACTGTGAAATACTGAGGAGTACTCTAGTTTCTAGGTTTTGTTTGGTGTTTCCTGCTTGTGAATGAAAACGCCTTTGGCAGGGCCGTTCTCACTTCCCGTTGATTCAAAATGAATTCTACCCAGCGTCTGATGAATTGAATTTCCTGCGATTTCAACTGAAATGATGAAGAACGCCCGAAGAGTCCCCGTCCAGATTTCATTATGAAGGAGAGGCTTCTAATTGCCAGGAAATTAAATTTCCATGACTTTCTCTCCCGATGAGTTACTCTGATACCGATGACGCGGCGAGGCTCGTTCCAGTTTGACGCTTTGAGCCGTTTTAACAGACGATCATCTGACGTCAAGTCAAACCTGGACAGGAACAACAATCCTGTGGACTGAGGAGGGGTGTGTGAGCCGCCGCGGTGGCGGCGGCGGCGGCGCGTTGACGTCCCTCGTCTCTCTGCTCTTTGGATCAGTGCCTCACTTCTTCAGCACCATGGAGGAAAACTGCAATAAGCTCCTGAACCGGAGCCAAGAGTCACAACAAACAGAGCTGGAGCTTTTCCACGGATCACATATCAACTGTCAAACAGCTCAAACTGCGAATGCTGCGAATGCTGCTGAGGCATGGCGAGGATTAATTCACACCACAGAAACTCTTCTAGGAAAATACATCTTTCCTTTCTGGACAAACGTCCAGCGGCGGCTTTATGTTAGCAGAACTCAGTCAGTGCGTCCGTCTGTATTTGTTGTCGATGTGTAAATTCATTTGTCAGCAGAGGTTGTTGGTTCGCCGCCGCTCTGAGGAAGCTCCGCCTTTCTGTGGCGGTTCTGGGAATTTAGTGACCTCCAGTTTATTTTCTACTGTAGCAGCGACAATATGGCTCCGCCCCGTTCACATCACGGTCACACACATACAGGGAAAGGTCCATGACATAAATCGATGTCATGCGACTCAATACAGAGATAAAGATGAAAGTTTTACAAGCTGCTGCTGGAAGACAAATAATCCCTTCAATGGATGGAATGAGAATTAATAAACTCATATGTAGAGATATATGAGTTAGACATACAGTACATAGAGACGACCAGCAGTCAGATCTCTCACATCAGTAATAATCCTCTGTCACTGTGAGATTTCAAAATAAAACCGCACGTCGGTTGTTGTGGTCGAGAGCGAAGGTTTCAATGATTTTATCAGGTTTTTGCAAAAGTTTTATGACTATAAGTGAGTTACTCAGTCACCAGGAGAAACCTGCTCTCATTAACAGGAAGTGGTAAGTTCCAAGGTTAACGCCTCTGCTGCACTGATTGGCTGAAGGAAACCGCTCTGCTTTTTAGGAAAGAAAGAAAGAAAGAAAGAAAGAAAGAAAGAAAGAAAGAAAGAAAAAAAGAAAGAAAGAAAGAAAGAAAGAGAGAAAGAAAGAAAGAAAGAGAGACAGACAGGCAGACAGACAGACAGACAGACAGACAGACATGATTTATTGGTGTATTTATTAATTAACCAGACAACAAATTATAATATTCAAACACAAACAATCTGCTTGTCAATGCAAAACAGAATCTGTAAAATCCGTCTCATGAATTCTCTAGAATTAGGTTTTCAAATGAGAGAAGGATCTGCTCGGTATTAAAATGTGTGTAATGAGGTTTGTCGATGCGTATAAAGATATTTTAAATGAAAAATCCACGTTTTCGGCTTCAGGAGCTGAAAATAGAGAGAAAACATCAAATCATCAGTTTCGGGGTCCAGCAGCTTCACAAATGTTTTCACACGTGACTTTTCATAAACTCCTGCTGTGAGGGGATCGTAAGGTCACGTAGGGTTACTGTGCCCAGAGCTCAGGCTCACAGGCTCCTTCATTCTGGCAGGCGGAGACGCCCCAGAGGTTTTGAACAAACACGACATTGTGGGTGAAAGTTTAGGTGTAGATGTGAGTGGATGTCATGAGTGATCAGGAACAAGTCCCCTTGGAAATGACACCACATTGACAATAATCCCCCGGCCCTGATGCAGTGGGAACAAACTGAGGGTCCACTTGTCCCTGTCGTTCCAGCAGCTCACTGCGTTTTCATTGCCGTCGCCTCGTACCTGTTTACATTGATCTCAAACTCAATTCGTCTTCAATGTAAGTCGCCATGAATTTATACTGTGACTTAGACTGGATCTGTTTGATCCCATTGCTGTCGAGCAGCTTCTCCTAATCCCAGATTATGGGTTTCATCTGAAAAGCCTTGTATTCAGGAAACTACTGCCAGTCCCTGCAGCTTCTAACTAGTCATCAATGTACTTTCTTTGTAAGGAACTTGTTGTTTCATAGTTTAATCGATGAGTCACAGAGAGAAATCCCATTCAGACGTTTTTCCACTGGAAATGATGACGTTTGAATGTTTGGATCATCCCTGCATCTCCCTGGAAAAACATTTATTCTATAATTGCATGTAATGCTGATTTTAATATTATTTTTTAAATGTTCAATGTCCATATAACTTAGTGAGTCCTGCACCGGGTTGATGTTTGTCCACCATGAATGTTAAATATTAAGGTATAAACAACAAATAGGTAGGAAATAAAAATACTAAATTACAATTTCAAAAGGCAGTTTGATTATAAAAATAATGAATGTGTACATATTAAGCATATAATAAACCATTAGGAGTACAATATATTAAAGCACGGGAGCGTGGTGCCATGCAGTGTTCTAATATTAGAATATGCTCAGTGGTGTTTGACTTGGTATTAATGACTGTGAAAAGGCTTGAATAAGACAGAAGAAGTGACAATATTTGCTTTGTATTTGTACTCCTGCAGGCCGGAGCAACTGTTGAATACCTCATAGAATATTCAGCAGCGGCCTGCTGCAGCGCCGCTGATCCTCTGACAAAGGCTGCGCAAATAAATCATCTGCACACAAAGTCAAAGAGCTGAAATGAGCAGAATCATCATGTGCCACAACACAATTACACGAGTGTGTGTTTCAGCGTGAGAGGAGGGAAAACGCCTGCAGGCTTACAATGAATGGGACATGGGGGGGGGGGGGGTCAAAATGAACCATCTGGGTACATAAAGGGAGGTGAGAGGGGGAGGAGGGGGGTGGGGGGGTGAAACAAAAGCACCAGCGCTGCCAGCGTGTCACCAGCAACATCACAACGCCGCCACCCTCCATGTTGTAACCCCTCCAATCAGGTGGGAGCCCCCCCCCCCCCTGCTCTTATCCCCCGGTGGGTTCAGATCATTGCCAGAGGAGCCACAGGCCACTTGCAGGCTGACAGTCAGCTCCTCTAATGGGCCTGGCTGTTTATTTTGTACCGCTTGGAAGTGGATTAGCTGGAGGTAATTATGGTTAATGATCTGCCCGCCTCACCCCGCTGATCTGTAGTCACCCGGTTGCCGGGCTGGTAGCAGCGTATGGCCGCCGGCACCATTAATACGGGCTAATGTTACCTATTAGAGCTGCAGGAGGGAAAGGGGAGAAGGGCTGTATCAGAGTGTGAAGCGAGGTGGATCCATCCTGGAGTGGAAGGGATGTTCACCGGGGTTCCAGGAGCTTTTCACATGGTAATCTGATTACATCCTCTGACATGTTGTTGTTTTGTGAGGGAAGGCCTCGGAGCAAACTCTGTGACCACAGTCAGGATGATCCAGGCTGCGACTCAGAGCAGCTTCAGCTCCTCCAACTAAATCTCTTTCCCCTTCAGCTCTGATCAATATGGAGACGAGGCGGAGCCTCAAGGGTTCTGTTCTGGTTCCTCAAAGCTCCTGCTGGGTTCTTTACACCTGGACACACACACACACACACACACACACACACACACACACACACACCAATAACGATAATAATAATAATAATAATAATGATAATAATAATAATAATAATAATAATAATAATAATAATAATAATAATAATAATAATGATGATAATGATAATAATAATAATAATAATAATAATAATAATAATAATAATAATAATAATAATAATAATAATAATATTATTATTATTATTATGATTGTTAAAAGACCAACATCAGATGATTCATTGCGGAACAGAAATGAGTGCAGGCAGACAGGGAAGGCTGTGATTGGTCCACACGTCCCAGCCAGTGTGAGTTCTCTACACACTCCTGCTGTCAACAGTTTTAAAAAGCGCTCAGGCCGAGAGAACGGAAGGGTTGGGCCATAAAACATCGGCGCTCAGGCCAAATGGCTGAAATGTGTGTGAGTTTGTTCAGTTTTCATCTTTTCTGTCAGATTCTGTTTTACATGATTACTGTTCCTTTAAAAGACTTCACAGGGAGAAAATAAGTTAATTCTTTATTTCTCTACATGTTGATGAGAGCAACATAAATAGTGAAAGCAGATGTGGTTGATCTTCAGAAGGTTTGGAAATGTTTCCAGAGAAGAGCTGAGGGAGTTCCTCCCAAAAGACTGAAAGCTCAACTTAAACGCAGTTTGTCTGTTTAAAGCAAGAATAGAACCGAGTTCCTGCAGTGAATTCAGAGAGCTACAACACATTAACGGCACCACACACATTATGTTCCTTTTTCTTTGGTTTTAATTCATCAGATTAAACCTGGTGGAAAGGTTTCATGTCATATTAACAAAATCTCAACCGAGCAAACAAACAAACAAACAAACAAACAAACAAACAAACAAACAAGTAAAAGAGTTTATTAAAATAGACGAGTTCTTTTTAATAAACTTTTGAGGTGTTTATGGTTCAGTCAATCATGGTTTGTTTTAATGTTTATTTCGAATATCAAAGTACGAAAACAAAAAAAAAGAAGGAAAAAAAGAAAAGAAAAGAAAAAGGAAAAATGGTTCCTGTGTGTAATAATAACAACAACAACAACAACAACAACAACAACAACAATAATAATAATAATAATAATAATAATAATAATAATAATAATAATAATAATAATTAATAGTTGATGTTGTTATTAATCATAATGAAACATTGATTGTAAAAATACAACCAAACAATTTTGTCTTTTGATTTTCACAAGTTGTCAAAAAACTGAAAAGTGGAAATGAAACTAAATTACTGGATCTTCAGCATGAAGCCCGACCATGTGGACAGATGAAGGGTTTTAGGGGAATTAGTTTAATTCATGATGGCTTTTATTGGTTATGCAAAAATATGAGTCAGCGGGTCACGACTCATATGAAGATAATAAAATGTAATAAAAAAATCCAGTCATAACAGATAAATATGTGTTTGAGTTAATAATGATGTTTGGACGTACAGGAAGTGAGTTGGGTTGTTTTTTGGTCGTTTTTATGAGCAGGAGTGAAATGAAATCAGGAAATGTTCCTCAGTTATGATCAATGGTCTTTCTAAACACTTTTATCTCAGATTTCAGCTTCATGTATAATGGAAACTGAGACTCTTTTCTTAAAATGAGGCACACACACACACCCACACACACCCACACACACACACACACACACACACACACACACACACACACACACACACACACACACACACACACACACACACACACACACACCCACACACACCCACATACATACACACACACACACACCCACACACACACACACACACACACACCCCCACACACACACACACACACACACACACACACACACACACACACACACACACACACACCCCCACACACACACACACACACACACACACAGAAGCAGAAAAAGCAGTGAGCGACATCCTAAACATGACGTCTTGTTCAGCCCAGTTCTCTCTTTTTCCTCTCATCCATCTTGGAAATGCTCCAGTAATAGCAACAAAGTGGTTTTTCTCCTCAAAATGAAGTTTTACTTTATCAAATCAGGGGTCAGAGAAACATATTTTGGCGTGAAAAGGACAGGACACACCAGGGTTAAAGCGATTACGTGCTGTTAAACAGGCATTTCAGAGTCTCCATCTCAGACACATTTTCCTGCTTTTCCAGTAATTTCTAAAAGCCTTCAAGCCGTAATAAAATATCACTTTTTGTGCATT
The DNA here is from genome assembly GCF_963383615.2 of Lipophrys pholis. Lineage (NCBI taxonomy): Eukaryota > Metazoa > Chordata > Actinopteri > Blenniiformes > Blenniidae > Lipophrys > Lipophrys pholis. The sequence continues at coordinate 863,502 of NC_137629.1, read as the reverse complement.
TGTGCATTAAACACTCTTGGTCTCATTGCATTTTTCTGATGATAATCACATTTTCCCCGAACCCTCCCCCTGGTATATTCCCATCTCCCCTTTTAAAGCACTTTGCTGCCGTTTCAGTGAAGATGACACTGGGGGGGGGGGGGGGGGGGGGGGTCCTCATCCTGCAGGTTACGTGGCGTCACGTCTCGTTTAGCCGGAGAGCAGCCCCCACCGCTGCTCTCTCAGGGACTCTCGTAAAGTGCTCTGATGCTTCATAATGCAGATCATTACCCAGAATGCTACGGGAGACCCCCCCCCCCCCCCACGAGCCCCCGCCATCTTATGTATCCCTGCAGAGCTCCTGCAGACGCTCTGATCGTCCATCCTGGCCCGCCGCCGCCGCCGCCGCCTCGCCAGCAGCGCTCTTTATTGACACTCAGTTGCCCCACAAGGCCGCCGTAAAACACACGACACAGACGCTTCTTGTCCCCGAGCAGGTTATTGAAAGACGCAGCCAGAAAGACGGAGGAAGTGACTCCACCTGGTCACCCATGCTGGAGTCAATCAAGTCACAGGCGATGACTGGAGCAGGAGAAGGAGCGGCTGTGAGGGAGGGAGAGGGAATCGGCCTCCGGGGGGGGGGGGGGGGGGGGGGGGGGAGGACTTATGGTTGCAGCTCACAGTCAAACACATCACTCATGGTTCTGATCGGCTTGACGTCTGTAAACCTGCAGCAACGCTCGCCGACGCGCTGCCGTCCAGAATCACAGACAATTTTAAAACTGCCTTCAGCTGCAGCCGGTCGTGGAGGAAGAGAGCTCGTCCCCCCGTCCCCCCGTCCCCCCATCCCCCCGTCCCCCGTCCCCCCGTCCCCGTCCCCCCATCCCCCCATCCCCCCCGTCCCCCCATCCACCTCCGAGTCTTTATCAGTGACAGGCGATGGTTTGTGTTCAAAACTCGTGATGGACAATTATATTGAAGACATAAAGTCTGAAGTTACTGTCACTTTTTACATTTCAACTTTTTTTTAAACTTCTCCTCCTCCTGTTCATCTCCTCCTCCTGTTCTCCTCCTCCTCCTCCTCCTCCTGTTCATCTCCTCCTCCTGTTCTCCTCCTCCTCCTCCTCCTCCTGTTCTCCTCCTCCTCCTGTTCATCTCCTCCTCCTGTTCTCCTCCTCCTCCTCCTCCTCCTGTTCATCTCCTCCTCCTGTTCTCCTCCTCCTCCTCCTCCTCCTCCTCCTGTTCTCCTCCTCCTCCTGTTCACCTCCTCCTCCTGTTCTCCTCCTCCTCCTGGTCTGGTCGCTCCAGAAACCTTCAGTATTCTAAGTTTCTAGCTCCTCCTTGATTTTCCTCATTTGAATATTGGATCATAGGAGCTGCATTCAGAATCTGCTGTGTCTGTGTGAGCTGGACTGGCTCCGCCCACACATGCCCATCTTGGGAAGAGGAGGAAGTACTTCCTCTTGTGGTGCCATGTGCCAGAGCAGAGCTGTCTAATTGTGGGAGGAGTCAAAGGGAGGGCCTACCTTGATTGGGATTGGCTAAACCCCCGATGACACTATATAGGGTTTGATTTCTGATTGGCTGGTTGGAGCAACACACTTTTTAAAAGCTGAAACAAGCCAGGGACAGAGAGGACAGACTGTCTTCACTTCTGGGGCGTCAGTCCAGGTATGGGGACGAGTAGTACTGCTGGAGAACCTTTAGGAAGTGGATTCCCCCTTTAACCATTTATAGCCGTTTACAATCAAATCATTATAATGTCTCTGAAGGAGACACACACACACACACACACACACACACACACACACACACACACACACACACACACACACACACACTGTGCGTACATGATTGTGTGTGTGTGTGTGTGTGTGTGTGTGTGTGTGTGTGTGTGTGTGTGTGTGTGTGTGTGTGTGTGTGTGTGTGTGTGTGTGTGTGTGTGTGTGTGTGTGTGTGTGTGTGTGTGTGTGTGTGTGTGTGTGCTTTCAGTTCTAAAACTAGCAATAGCACCAACTAGTGGAGCAACATGGAAACTACACCACCTTCTATGATGTCATATGAAACAAAAGCATAACAAAAGTTTTCACAAGAACAGTGTTTTGTTGTTGTTGTTGTTGTTGTTGTTGTTGTTTTTCTTAGCAAAGCAGTGTTTCCTGTGAAAACGGTTTGATTCCCGCCAACCTGATCCTGGTCAACAACGTCTGAACTCACCATTCCTCCGTTAAAACACACTCACTGGACTGAAGCGCCGTCGTCCTGAACGCTGAGGGAAAGTATTCGGTATCCTGAAGACATCCGATATTTGAAGGTACAATCATCTATCACGTTGTATTCAGGTTGTATTCACGTTGTATTCAGGTTGTATTCACGTTATATTCACATTGTATTCACGTTGTATTCAGGTTGTATTCAGGTTGTATTCACGTTGTATTCAGGTTGTATTCAGGTTGTATTCACGTTGTATTCATGTTGTATTCACGTTGTATTCAGGTTGTATTCAGGTTGTATTCACGTTGTATTCAGGTTGTATTCATGTTGTATTCAGGTTGTATTCACGTTGTATTCAGGTGGTATTCAGGTTGTATTCAGGTTGTATTCACATTATATTCACGTTGTATTCAGGTTGTATTCACGTTGTATTCATGTTGTATTCACGTTGTATTCAGGTTGTATTCATGTTGTATTCACGTTATATTCACGTTGTATTCACGTTGTATTCACGTTGTATTCACGTTGTATTCACGTTGTATTCACGTTGTATTCACGTTATATTCACGTTGTATTCACGTTGTATTCACGTTGTATTCACGTTATATTCACGTTGTATTCAGGTTGTATTCACGTTATATTCACGTTGTATTCATGTTGTATTCACGTTTTATTCAGGTTGTATTCATGTTGTATTCACGTTATATTCACGTTGTATTCACGTTGTATTCACGTTGTATTCACGTTTTATTCAGGTTGTATTCACGTTATATTCACGTTGTATTCACGTTGTATTCAGGTTGTATTCAGGTTGTATTCAGGTTGTATTCACGTTGTATTCATGTTGTATTCAGGTTGTATTCAGGTTGTATTCACGTTGTATTCACGTTGTATTCACGTTGTATTCACATTGTATTCACGTTGTATTCATGTTGTATTCACGTTGTATTCAGGTTGTATTCACGTTATATTCACATTGTATTCACGTTGTATTCAGGTTGTATTCAGGTTGTATTCACGTTGTATTCAGGTTGTATTCAGGTTGTATTCACGTTGTATTCATGTTGTATTCACGTTGTATTCAGGTTGTATTCAGGTTGTATTCACGTTGTATTCAGGTTGTATTCAGGTTGTATTCAGGTTGTATTCACGTTGTATTCATGTTGTATTCACGTTGTATTCAGGTTGTATTCACGTTGTATTCATGTTGTATTCACGTTTTATTCAGGTTGTATTCATGTTGTATTCACGTTATATTCACGTTGTATTCACGTTGTATTCACGTTGTATTCACGTTTTATTCAGGTTGTATTCACGTTGTATTCATGTTGTATTCACGTTTTATTCAGGTTGTATTCACGTTGTATTCACGTTGTATTCACGTTTTATTCAGGTTGTATTCACGTTATATTCACGTTGTATTCACGTTGTATTCACGTTGTATTCAGGTTGTATTCAGGTTGTATTCAGGTTGTATTCACGTTGTATTCATGTTGTATTCACATTGTATTCACGTTGTATTCACGTTGTATTCACATTGTATTCACGTTGTATTCATGTTGTATTCACGTTGTATTCAGGTTGTATTCACGTTATATTCACGTTGTATTCACGTTGTATTCAGGTTGTATTCAGGTTGTATTCACGTTGTATTCAGGTTGTATTCAGGTTGTATTCACGTTGTATTCATGTTGTATTCACGTTGTATTCAGGTTGTATTCACGTTGTATTCACGTTATATTCACGTTGTATTCAGGTTGTATTCACGTTATATTCACGTTGTATTCAGGTTGTATTCAGGTTGTATTCACGTTGTATTCAGGTTGTATTCAGGTTGTATTCACGTTGTATTCATGTTGTATTCACGTTGTATTCAGGTTGTATTCACGTTGTATTCACGTTATATTCACGTTGTATTCAGGTTGTATTCACGTTATATTCACGTTGTATTCAGGTTGTATTCACGTTGTATTCACGTTGTATTCAGGTTGTATTCACGTTATATTCACGTTGTATTCAGGTTGTATTCAGGTTGTATTCACGTTGTATTCACGTTGTCCTCCAGCGATCATTTGTTCATCCACACAATTAGAAACAAGGCCGCCGCTGTGTTAACTCTTCCCCTGCCGGCTCACTGTCTCGCACTACGAGGGCTTCAGGTGTTGAGGTAAAAAAAGAGAAAGAAAAGCAGGAGGAGAGGATTTAATGAAAGCTCTGGCATCTGGATGCGATTCATCTTGTCAGCGTTGCACCAGCCTCTCTGCCCCAAACCAAACCCCCAGCATGCCTTGCCAGCCACTTTAATTACTTTTCCTGTTTGCATAGAATGGCCACTCACAGAATTGACAGACAGGTGCAGCGATCCTGATTAATTAAAATAATAAAGACGGGGGGGTGGGGGTGGGGGGGGGGGGGGTGTCAATGCATGGACACCTTCTTGACGGGCAGGAGGTGTCGGACGAGTGGGGGGGGGGGACATTGATTTACCAGGAGACAACAGGCCGGCCTTCAGGCCTGACGGAGAGGAGGGGAGGGGGGGGGGAAGAGGGTGGAGGGGGGTGGAGGAGGCTGGAGGGGGTGAAGGGGTGGAGGGGGTGAAGGGATGGAGGAGGGTGGAGGGGGGGTAGAGGAGGCTGGAGGGGGTGGAGGAAGGTGGAGGGGGTAGAAGAGGCTGGGGGGTGGAGGAGGGTGAAAGAGGTGCAGGGGTGGAGGGGGGTGGAGAAGGGTGGAGGGGGGTAGAGGAGGGTGGCAGGAGTGTGGAGGGGGGTAGAGTAGGCCGGAAGGGGGTGGAGGAGGGTGGCAGGGGAGACCCTGTCCTACTCACATCTGCAGGGCCTCAGTTTTGCCCCCAGCGTCGGGGCATGAAGCCCCTGGAGCCTCGGCCTCCTGGACACGCTGCACCGTCACACCTTCCAACCTGAGATGGATTCATCAGCTCTAATCGCTGATCGTACAGATGTTACTGCTGCAGACAAAGGAACCGTCTGGAGAACGATCAGTGGATCTGTCCTTTCTCTTCACACTCAATCCTGACTGTCCTCCGACCAGAACACACTGCTGGAGCTGCAGCAGTCGGCTCAGACTTTAAATAAACGCATCATTTGAAAACTCTACTTTGCAGCCGTATCATGTAGAACTGAATGTTTTCTGCCTGCAGTCAGGCGGGCGAGGCGACCCTGGACGTAACCTCCACCCTGACTGAGGGCTGAAACCTGAGCGGAGTCAGTTAGTGTGTGTGAAAGCTGACCTGCAGAGCCCACATCCTCAAACTGACACTTTAGAGCTGCTCTGCCTCAGCTGAGCGTGTCAGAACAACAGAGATGTGGAAAAGGCCGGCATGTTTACCACCTCTCTGTGAAATCAAATACAAGCTGCGCTCCGCTCGCCGCGCCGGCTGCCAGAGCGGCACATTCACTCGCTCAGCTTCAAAGTTCCCTGATAGATCGTGGAAAGGAAAACCTCGGAACGGCGGCGCGAGTCGTTTTCTGCTCTAATGTATTAAACAATAAGATATGGTAACAGCTGTGTGTGTGTGTGTGTGTGTGTGTGTGTGTGTGTGTGTGTGTGTGTGTGTGTGTGTGTGTGTGTGTAATGTCATCGTGGCCACAAAGATGTTTACTGAATTGTAAATATCGCACACACACACACACACACACACACACCCCCACACACACACACGCACACACACACACACACACACACACACACACACACACGCACACACACACACACACACACACACACACACACACACACACACACACACACGCACACACACACACACACACACACACACACACACACACACACACACACACACACACACACACACACACACACACACACACACACAGTAACTCAACCAGAATGTAGAGCAGAGAGGAATGATGATAGAATATTGATATTAATTTAGTAGTAGTAGTATTTTTATAATTTTTTTATTCTTTTTTATTTGAATATTGTTGTTGTTACTAAATTAGATTTTTTTGGGGGGGACACATTATGATTTATATTATTTCACTCAAAAAAGGTTTTCTGAAATATTCAAACTAAAGTTATGGGCAGAACCTTAGAAACTATATTAACTTACATTTATTTAGTTTGAAAAAGCAGAAACTTCCAGGTTTGGTTTTCTCTTCTACGTCAGTCACATTTTACACTCTTGACTTGTTAAGTTTAAAGTTTGACGTTGGGTATTCTCCGCAGTGTCTTTGTGATGATATTTACAGTCGAGACGATCTGATGGTGAAGATGCACATCCACCAAATGCTATTTGATGTGACCAGGAGCTTCATTCTGCAGCCTGTGTGAGGAGTGTGAGCAGGCTGGAAAGTGAGAGTGAAACACGCCACCTCCTGGACAAAAGATGCAGTGCCCGTTCAGTCAGGAGGCCGAGCTCAGCTGTTCCATGACGCCTGACGCCAGTCACACTCTTCTTCCCCCGAGATAACTTGGTAATGATTCGTAAAGCCGCTGCATCATTTGAAGACTCGATATGATGGAAAAGCCGTCGTATCGGTGAAAATCCAGCAGCAGGATATTGTGATTAAGTGTGTTCTTACTTTGCAGGAGCTTCAAAAAATCTAAATGAAATACAAGCTACCACAGATAGAACTAAATGAGGTTTTAATAATTCAGTTCCATATTTTTCATTCCTTAACAAAAGGATGATAGTACACTATGAGAGAAGAAATTGATTTTCAGTGTGCTTATTAATGCACAGAGTCAAAAGCTCTCAAAGCAGCTGGCGTATTTGATATATTCATAATCAACTGCACTGATGTACTGCCTAACGGTCTGAAACTGCGATGGATCTGGCAGGAAAT
>NC_137629.1:726633-854133 GCF_963383615.2 Lipophrys pholis | reverse complement strand
AAAACCTCTCTCGGCTCCAGTGAATTCATCTGAAAGCCTGGTTATCAGGCCCGTGCAACATTTGATGAACACTCATGTGTTTGAGTTAGTTTAGTCGGAGCAGAGCAGAGAAAATGGCCAATAAGGTCCGTGACCCCTTATGAGCAGGGCGGTGGTTATTCATACAGCAGTTATACGTGGTGCGATGTCGCCCTCCCACCGCTGGTGGCGCTGTGCTGCCATCAAGGCCTGCAGACGGTCTGTGCGTCCTCCGAACAGGTGCTTTCAATCAATCAGGCATCGCGTCCGCATCATGTGTAAGTAACATTAAAAACACAAATCTGACTAAAGTAGATAAACCCTCAGTTATTATTAATGTAATATGAAGGCTGAAGGAAGGAGCGACACTGTTTATAAGCCTTCATCACTTTTCTTTCTTGAGATTTAGCGTTGCTGATGTTTGATGCTAGTTAGCCTTTTAGCACGCTAAATTGAATTCCTTACAATTCCTATTTAACTCTTAATTCACGTCTTTAACCTTTTACATATATTAGTTTAGGCTGTTTTCACATTAAACTAACATTTGGGATGTTTGTTTAAGGCGTCACTCTCAGTGAGATATATCAGATTACCATCTATTAAAGTTGAATGAATGAATGGTTTATTTCGGTTTTAGTTCCAGTGCAAAAGTGTAATTATTGTGCACTATGAATGCTTCTTAGCATTCACTTCATAGTGCGTTTAAGTTCACGCACACGTGTTTTTGATTTTTCACCCAGTCTGTAGCCGAAGCGGGTCGAGGCAGAAGCTGAGGCTTGTTGTTGCTTCTAAAGTTCCTCAGGACAGCTGAGGTCCAAGATAAATACAAACTAAACATTACAGAAGTAATACGGAAGAGAAAACATATACCTACAAACACAACATAATAAAAATATACAAGAAAAAATTAAAAGTAACAAATCATTTTTCATTGTAAGCAGTAGATATTTGACCTTTTAAAGTTTATTTTGAAGCACAACCAAGATTTACACAATTTGAAGTCGTCACTCGGTCCATTCCAGGAAAGAAACCCGTCGATATTCAACATTGGTTCTCTTTCAAATACACACAATCCTCTGAAACTATAATGGTTTTCTCTTCGTTTAAAAAAGATTTTAATAGCTGGAGGAAATCTGTTCTACTTCACTTGAAAAAGTATTTTTTAATGTTTTTAAGTTGACACTATGAATCTTAAGGTACAAGAGTCTCTGAATAGTTTGTTAGTGTTTTCTCGATAGGAAGCTTTATTTATTATTCTAAAAAACGTTTTCTGGAGTTTAATGAGGGTCTATATGAGTTCTATATGTATTTCCCCAAACCTCAACACAATATGTCATACATGGCATAATAAGTGAGAAAGTTCTTGTTCAGAAAGTTGCTTGTTTTATAAATAATACCAATAGTTTTATATAATTAATTTTCTATATATTCTATCTGTGGCTTCCAACTAAATTAATAATCTAGGGTTTCAATTCTTTCTCCATTTAGGATTAACTGAATCAATTTGTCCGAGTCCCACCAAACACCATACGTTTGGTTTTATTTTCATTTAATGATCATTTATTAATATCAAACCACTCTTTTAACCTGATCATCTCCTGTTCTATGGTTGTCAACAGTTCTGTAATGTCTGGTCCTGTGCAATATAAGGTTGCATCGTTCGCAAATATCCTACATTTCAATGTATTAAATACTGCACAGATATCATTTAAAGAAAGTATAGATAACTTAAGTCCCAATACAGAACCTTGTGGAATGCCACACGTCACTTTTTATATTGTGACACAGTATTATTAATCTCTACGTTCTGATATCTATTGTCTAAATAGCAATAACACCTCTTATGCCATAAGAATCCAGTTTCTGCAGAAGTAAAGAGGTTAATGGTGTTGAATGTTTTCTGTAGATCAATAAAAACACCTACAGAGTATTGTTTCTCCTTGTTTCTCGTCTATAGCTGAAGATAAATTCTCTACAAGTTCCATCCCAGCTGGGGAAGTCGATCAGTTACTCCTGAACCCATATTGATGGTCAATAACTCCACGTTCTAGATCCAGTCTTTTTACAAACAGTTTTTCAAGTATTTTTTAAAGCTGAGGTAGCGAGGACGCCGGTTCTATAATCTCATAATATATGTCTGTCACCATTTTTATAGCCATTTTCATCCTGTGTGGAGAAATACCAGTTAGAAATGATTGGTTCATATGTAAGTGAAAGGTTTGAGGACACAGTCCATGACTTCCTGTATAGGTGACAGATCAATGATCGTATCGTCTGTGGACGTTTTGCTCTAAAACGTTGGCATCGCTGTCAGACGCCACCAGGGAACCTTGAATTGTTGCTGCTGAATGCAGAATCAGATTTATGCTCTCCGTCCCTTAGTTCCTTTGCTAAGTTTGGGCTGATATTTACCAAAAAATCCTTAAAAGCATTTGCAATTTCTTGAGTCTTTTCAATAACTGAATTGTTATTTGTAATAATTGGAAAGTCATTTTTACTAAATGTTTTATGATCCCATTGAGTACTCTCCAGGTTCCCTTTCTGTTGTTTGGGGTTTTAATAGCCGTTGATCATAGTAGTCTTTTTTTCTGTAATCTCATGATTGATATCGATTTGTTCTTATATTTCTTGTACTTTTCATGGGCAATGGGCGTCATTAAACAACACAAATGTATCTAGAAATGCATCATATGATTGATGAGCATCATCTAGATAAACTTCCTGCCAGTCAGGATTTATAAGATCAATATTAGATCATAATAGAATGTGGTGATTCTGTTCTAATCAAACTGCTGCTCTGTGTCCTCGTTCCTCCTTTTACCTGTCTTGTCATTTCTAACAGCAAAAACAGACAAATGATCACCGACATCAGTTATTGATAATCCACTTATTATTTTCATCTCCCTTACATTCATAAAAATATAATCAATCAGTGTTTTTTGGTTCTTCTGCTAGGTTTTATAATTAACGATGAAAAGTCAAGCTGAACATGATATTAACAAATCCTGCTGTTTTCATATGATCATTTGTTTCCAGTAAATCAATGTTGAAGTCTCCACAGACCAAAATATTCTGATCACAATATATTTCACCTTTCAGAAATCTGATTCTGGAACTGATCAACACACGACCCTGCAGATCTACAAGTACAGCTAATTACCACGTGTCTCCACCGTTCAACCTCAATCCAGTGGTTCGAGGTCCGTTAAACTATCAGCAGCCATGGTCCGAGTCCCAATGACTTTGCATTTTAAAGCATCACAAAAAGAGCAGCACCCCCTCCCCTTTTAGTTCCTCTGTTTTGTGAAAACATTTCAGAACCTTCTGATCCGTCCTGTAGGTCTTTGTCTGTCCACCAAGGCTGTGAGAGTAAACTTGTGTTGAAGCTGTACAGGTACAGTCCAGGCTCCTGCTGTTACAGGGAACCATGGAAAGCCTCCATGGTCCCACTGGAATTAAACTGATCTTCAGAATAAGAATCACAGTTGTTGTCAATGTTCTGGTAAAAGTGGGTCTCTGGACTTAAAATGGACCATGTTTGTCATTTACTGGCAGTATTTCTGAATACATATGTGTCATAGCAAGAGGTATTTGACATTCCCCCGTTGTTCCACCTCTCATTCATCCTTTTTATTTGTATTGATCAGCTCTTTAATGTCCCTGCCTGTTTTCACTCTGGCCCGTTCTGCTCTGCCATTTAGTCGGAGCATTATTTTGCAGTTTCTTGTCCATGTGTCTTGAATCCGCGTCTCCTTTTTCAGGATTCGAGCTTGTCTTTCAATTCCACCATTTCTTCAGTCAGATGTTCATTGATAGAAAGCCGTGAGCCCTTGAATTCTTTCCTGTGGTTTCTATTTACCAATGGAATGACGATGTTGGACCTATTGTCTCTTCTTTGGGGTAAAATGTGTCAAGCAGCTGTAATGTGTGTTTGTTCACCTCCTCACCCGTCCTCACCCTCCCTGTCACCTGCTGTGATCCTGCAGAGGTCCGGTGGTTTGTCTCAAGTCCAGATCTCACCAGGTCCAGGTCTCACCAGGTCCAGATCTCACCAGGTCCAGATCTCACCAGGTCCAGGTCTCACCAGGTCCAGGTCTCACTAGGTCCAGATCTCACCAGGTCCAGATCTCACTAGGTCCAGATCTCACCAGGTCCAGATCTCACCAGGTCCAGGTCTCACTAGGTCCAGATCTCACCAGGTCCAGGTCTCACCAGGTCCAGGTCTCACTAGGTCCAGATCTCACCAGGTCCAGATCTCACCAGGTCCAGGTCTCACCAGGTCCAGGTCTCACCAGGTCCAGATCTCACCAGGTCCAGATCTCACCAGGTCCAGATCTCACCAGGTCCTCCATCCTTGTGTTCTGCTCCACATCATCTACTCTTCTTTCCAGTTCTTCATTTTCTTTTCTTTTTCTTTGATCACAGCTGTTTCACTTCATCTGTTTCCTCCAGGAGGCGTCTCTGTTCTTCAGCCACCTTACTCACTTCCTCTGACATGAAGTTTAATGATATTTAATCCTCCTCCATGTCGTCTTACACTTTCTATGGAGCCATGATTTTCAGCTGCTGGCGTGACTCACACCTCCGTTACGCGTTGTCGTACTCCGGCCTCCGACACCGTGGCACGCACGCTGGCGTGAGTTTTGGTGTGCTGGCTTGCAGGTGTTTTGGTGCGCTGGCTTGCAGGTGCACTGGCTTGCAGGTGCCCTGGCTTGCAGGTGTTTTGGTGTGCTGGCTTGCGGGTGCGCTGGCTTGCGGGTGTTTTGGTGTGCTGGCTTGCGGGTGCGCTAGCTTGCGGGTGCGCTGGCTTGCGGGTGCGCTGGCTTGCAGGTGTTTTGGTGCGCTGGCTTGCGGGTGTTTTGGTGCGCTGGCTTGCGGGTGTTTTGGTGCGCTGGCTTGCGGGTGTTTTGGTGCGCTGGCTTGCAGGTGCGCTGGCTTGTGGGTGCGCTGGCTTGTGGGTGCGCTGGCTTGCAGGTGTTTTGGTGCGCTGGCTTGCGGGTGTTTTGGTGCACTGGCTTGCAGGTGTTTTGGTGCGCTGGATTGCAGGTGTTTTGGTGCGCTGGCTTGCGGGTGCGCTGGCTTGCAGGTGTTTTGGTGCGCTGTGCTGGCACATTTCCTGCTCCGGCTCTGGACCACGACATTCCAGGATGTATTCAATCTTTTCTTTTGTACTGGAGGCGAAACATCAGAAGTGCATAATAAGTTTGTAAGCTGAGTGGTCGATGGTTAAAAGATCTTTCTGTGGACGAAGGTTGCAGACTTCTCCACAACCAGATTTCCAGAAACACTAAAGTCCAAACATGAGGCTTGTTCTTTGTTTGAACCTCACAGACGTCGTCACCACATGAAGGACTGAATGAAAAACACTAGAATCTGTGATTCCTAAATATTAGAGTACAACTGGATTGTGTTTATGTTGTGTCTTTCTCAGCTCGCAGGATGAATCCAGCTCATGGCTCGTTTCCACCAGCTTCTTCCTGGACTCGGTGTAAACATGGAGCACAATCCTTTACTCGTGGTAATGCCACCTCACCGGCTAATGTTTCATGGTTTCTTTCCCAGCAGCAGCCGGTTGCTTATATCTTTATTTCCTCCACTCAGGTTCTGCTTCCACAGCCCAGGTTTCCCCCGAGAGGCTGGTCGAACGCTACAAGCAAGGAGAGCTGCATGCTGTGTCGTTACTTCATAACCTCGCCTCCATTTTCCAGTTCAGATTGGAATTAAAGGAAACTGTCACTCCAGGTACAGCACCCCCACATGGTGGTGTGAAGAATTACACTCATTCGGCCCTAACTTAACAGACTCCAATCAAACTCTTTTCTCAGACTATGTGCAGGGGCTGTATTTTGCCTTTTGTGTGGTGATCAACGACGTGATGTACAAGACCGGCATAGGAAACACTAAGAAGGATGCTCGGCGCCAGGCGGCCCAGCTGGCCCTGCAGGAGCTGCTGCCCCGCCTGGAGAGTCTGAAGGAAGGAGCTTCTCCAGCTTCAGGTTGATGATTCTGAGTCTTTTTAGTACTGCTGCAAACAAGAGGTCTTGGTAGGATGCACCGATACCAGGGGCTCAGTGGAAGAGACCAAATACAGGCTGCAGCTCCATTTCAGTCCACGCAAGCAGGAGCTTCAAATCGGCATTTCGACGGTCAATTTTCCAAAAAGACGGCCGACAAAATAGCGATGTGAACTCCTCTCTGCTCACCACAATGTGAACTCCTCTCTGCTCACCGTGATGTGAACTCCTCTCTGCCCACCGTGATGTGAACTCCTCTCTGCTCACCGTGATGTGAACTCCTCTCTGCCCACCGTGATGTGAACTCCTCTCTGCTCACCGTGATGTGAACTCCTCTCTGCCCACCGTGATGTGAACTCCTCTCTGCTCACCGTGAGGTGAACTCCTCTCTGCTCACCGTGATGTGAACTCCTCTCTGCTCACCGTGATGTGAACTCCTCAGCGACTTGCTGTAAATCGCGCTGTAATGTCTTCAGTCTATCTTCCTACATAACGAGGATACGGACTATAGTAGCCGATTAACCTTTTGTTTCTGTCCACACTGAACATACATGGAGGAGCAGCGGCCCGCTGCAGGAGAACTTAACACACACACACGACAATACCCACAATGCCTTGTGTGTGTCTCACTACGGCAGCCCTAGTAGGTCTAAATACACAGCACACGCGGTGCCATAAAGCAGTATCAGGTGTCATGGTATCGGTGGCACTTTTACGAGTACTCTTGCATGGTATCGAACCGATACCAGATACTGGGATTGGTATCGGTGCATCCCTATTTATTGGTTATTTCAAATGATTATTGCTGACTTTGAATCACCTCAGTATGAGTCCCATCTCTCAAAAAATGGATCATGTAAATGAAAAACACTGATCCTGCATGTCCAGAGGTAGGTAACTAATCCAGCTGTGAATCTGTTCCTCGGCTTCTAGCCCACAATTCGCCTTCTTTGTTTACTTCACCACACTTTCACCGAAGAGTGTTAGGGCCACTGAAGAAAAAAAATTCTGATGTTTAAAAAAAAAAAATCCTCATCCTTTCAGAAAAAACTTTGATTATTATTTAGTTTTTTTAAAATCCAAACTGGAAACGTCCGTCTCCTCTCGTCCAGCCCTCATCATTGGCCTGTAGAGTTGCTTACTGCTTCTGAACATCAGATATTACAGTGGATTTCCTTGTTTAATAATAAAACCTGTGATAATAGCCCCCCACAGGGATCAGTGCCCTACCAATGTCCGTCGTACTCCGGAGGAAGTGGGTGTGGAGCGACGGAGAGCTGCAGGCGAATACTGATGATGACTGCACAGTGTTTATCTGCTCTCAAGATGTTTCACCAGTTCAGTCAACGGCCTGCGATGCATTTTGTAGAAGCGCTCTGGACTTTTTTCTCGAAGTGCATGAGGGTTTATTTGACCTCAGAATTTATTTATTTTTCCTAATACTCTTCTGTACGCTTTAGACTGGGTGTAGTGGAGGTTGTTCTGTGGCACTGTAGCATCAAGCGGTCAGATGGTCGGGTGTTCTGTATCGTACAATCTGATATATTAAGTAAATTCATAATCCAAGTTGCATGACCAACCAAACACTAAAGAAAAAGTCTGACATGTAGTGGAGAAAATTAGGTTTTTATGCTGCTCGTAGGTCCCTTTTGCCTTTGCCCAGGGTTAGGGTACCCCCCCCCCCCCCCCCTTCATCCCACTAAACCATATTCAGCAGCTCCTCTCAGTCTCTAACTCCCACCAGCTCCAGTTCATTCTAACAATATACAACCAGTGTTAACGAATGAATTACTGAAGAAAATCTCCTCTGAGCTGTCAAGGTGTTTCCATCAAAATGCAGAAAACTTCCTGGAGGAAGGTGTCGGTACTGAAAGCTGAGGGACACTGCGGCTTCATAGATTGACTCTTTCATCTCCATCTGTCTGTGTTCAGGTGTTGCTTCTCACCTGCCGGTCCAGGAACTACCCTCCGAGTCCAGACCACCGGAGGCCCAGACCTTCAGAGCCTGTCATGGTAATTCTGGATTTCCATCGGGAATTCTGCACTCCTTCGTTTCTAAAATCAAAAATAGACTTCAGTTATTCAGCACTGCTCATTGTTAATGTTTTTTATTGTGTGAAGTCAGACGTGGAGAGTTACCACGAGCTTAACCGTTATTTCAGATTCTGATCATCTTCTTGTCCGATGGTCCCACATGTGTATGAAACCTGCATTTGTGGGCAGGGAGGGGCCGATCCTGTCCAGAATCCATATCGGGTCCAGCCTGCGTAGATTTCCTGGTCTGCTTCATGGTGCTGAAGTGATCCCCAGTGTTTCCCTGCTGCTGCTCTGCTCGCTGGCTGCAAACTGTGGACTGGATTTCCTGAAGGGAGGCGGGTCTCAATGAGACCAGGAGGAATGAGGCAGGAAATCCAGTCCACAGTTTGCAGGCTAGGGAAGTAGCACTGTGCTATCCAACTTTTCATGGCAACATGTTGCTGTTTGGATGCAATTTACACTCAAAACACCACAAAGCAACACAGCAATGTGCAATTTTTGCAAAGCAAGAGCAACGTGCAATGTTTGCAAAGCAACACAGCAAGGTGCAATGTTTGCAAAGCAACAAAATATGCAATGTTTGCAAAGCAACACAGCAACGTTCAATGTTTGCAAAGCAAGAGCAATGTGCAATGTTTGCAAAGCAACACGCCAACGGGCAATGTTTGCAAAGCAACACGACAATGTTTGCAAAGAAACACGGCAACGGGTAATGTTAGCAAAGCAAAATCTACGTGCAATGTTTGCAAAGCAACACAGCAACATGCAATGTTTGTAAAGCAAATACAACATGCAATGTTTGCAAAGCAAGAGCAACGTGCAATGTTTGCAAAGCAACACAGCAACATGCAATGTTTTCAAAGCAACACAGCAATGTGCAATGTTTGCAAAGCAAGAGCAACGTGCAATATTTGCAAAGCAACACGGCAATGTTTGCAAAGCAACACAGCAACGGGTAATGTTACCAAAGCAACAGCAGCGTGCAATGTTTGCAAAGCAACACAGCAATGTGCAATTTCTGCAAAGCAACACAGCAACGTGCAATTTTTGCAAAGCAACAGCAACGTGCAATGTTTGCAAAGCAACACAGCAATGTGCAATTTTTGCAAAGCAACACCAACGTGCAATTTTTGCAAAGCAACACGCCAATGGGTAATGTTTGCTAAGAAACACGGCAACTGGTAATGTTGGCAAAGCAACGTGGATGTTAGCAAAGCCGTAGTCCAGCAGGGCGGCGCTCTGCAGCCAGACCTCAGTGTTTTCAGACTCCAGCTCTGGGAGGAGAACAGCTCTGACATCAGAACAATGAGCAGCAGCTCCTCCAGGCTGTCAGCAGGAGATTCACACCTCCGGGAAGCTGCGTCCTCCTCCACGCTAAACTCCCTGAAAATAGTCCCAATGGTTGGAGCCAAAAAACATTATCATTTGTGCTGCTTTGGTTTTTATGGTATTACATAATATTTTAAAGGTCAATGTAAGTTCACTCAGCTCCACACGAAGGTGTCTTCTTTGTTTTTAGCGTTAGGGTTGTGCTGCTTTTGCTAAAGCGATTTCTGTTTGTGCTGCTTCCTTATCTGACCTCATACTAACCTCAAGTGGCCTTTTGGGACAGACATGTAAACGTTTGTTCATTTCATAGTTGCCTGTAGAGAGGAGTTTATTACAGCCTCATATAAAATGATGGTAATAATAATATTAAGCGAACAGAGCTTTGGTATCAAGATGGTATCAGAATCGGCAGATATACAAAAGTGGGTATGGAGATGTGGTCTGAAGGGAGAAGATGTGTGTTGGTGTGTCTCTATTTGTAGGATGAGCAGCCGAGTGGAATGTGTAAGATGTTCCAGTTTTTCTTTGCAGCTGCTGTTGACATGCATGTTGCTGCTCATCCTACAAGAACATGTTGCTTACAAATGTGGCACCATTATGAGGACAAATAAAGAAATGATTTGAAGGGGAAAGCACTCGGGATCATTACATGTTTTTACCATTATAAGTGAAATTTAATGTGATCCAACATAAAGAAAGAAAAACATTGACTGTGAGGTGATTAAAGTCGCAGTACGAGGTAGAAAGGTATTGCATCGGTCAGTATGAGTGATTTTCTTACTGACGGTGTTCGTGATTTGTTGCGTTGTTTGCTTTCCAGAAAGGAAACTTCTGGTGAACCTGCAGATTCCTCATGCTGTGAGAGATCAGCTCACCACACTGATGAACATCCACCCGGAGTTCTCCGACTGCGCCGGCTCCACGGCAGCGTTCATCATGGAGACTGGTGAGTGACGTCTGAGGACCAAACATGAAACCGTCCCGTGTTACTGCCGTCAGAGAATCTCAGGATCCAGTGGAATTGCTTGATGGAATCAGATTTTGATTTACAGCCACATTTCTTCAGACGTGGTTCAGACAGTGAGATAGTGATTAAGGAAATACCAGACAGCTTCAGTTGAGTGAAGACGGTGCAACGCCTCTGGACCTTCAGACGACGGACGTAAGAAGGTTTCCACAGTGGATCTCCTCCATCTTCACTACAATCTCCTGCCTTCATCCCCCCTCCATGAACGAAGGCACTCTTTCTCAATCTCGTCTCACTTTCCCATCAAACAGTCCCGCTGATGTCCTCCTTCTTAATCCAGTCTTTCCGGTTCGCCAGACTTTCACAATGAACACGGATCTTTGGGATAAAAATCTTTATCTTGAAATCAAAAATCTAAATGAAACATATGTCTTATCTGTGACGCCTCACAAGGTAAGTTGTCTTCATTGTTTTTGCAAAAGTAGCATCACATTGCAGCTTCAGGACAGCTGGTTTGTCCGGGGGGGGATTTGCATACGTTTGTATTCTCCCGTCCGACCCGACTCGTTGTCTGCTCAGACGACGACTCACAGAGCAGGAATCCTCACTCAGGGTATTAGGTTGAGGAGCACTCGCTGTAGACGGTCTGTACTTGTTTGTCCGTGGCGCTGCGGTGAGCTCACTCTTGACTCTGAGTGTGAGTTGGGAGCAGGTAGGGTGTCTTGCTGTGGCCCTGCTGTACACACTCTGCTTCCTGCTGTGTAGCCGGTAGATGTGAAGTGATCGCGATCGGCTCCGGAAACATCAACGCCAGAGAAAATCGGTCGACCGATGGACGACTTCTGCATGATTCACATGCCGTCGTCACAGCGAGGAGATCTCTAATGAGGTTAGTCGTCCTCGTTCCCTTCTCGTCACTCTTCCTCGGAGCTTCCTTGCATTTCTGCCTTATCAAGTCCTTTTGTTTCATGAGTTGTTGAACTAAAGTGTGCCGACCATGATCTCGTCCTGCGTTTCAGGTTTCTGTATCGACACCTGCTGATGTTCTTCAGTAAAGAGGCCATTCTGAGCGAGAAGTCGGTCTTGGAGCAGAACAGCAGCAGCAGCCTGCTCAGCCTGAAGAGAGACATCACTCTGCACCTTTACATCAACCAACTGCCAAAAGGTGCTGCGCATTCTCTGCTGTGAGTGTCCAGGAACGTCAGCAGCACTCCATGAGGAGAACATGCTCCATTAGAGAAACACAGGACCCAGAACAGGACAACCTCTGACATGTCTTTCCCCAGCCTAAGCTAATCCTGCTTCACATAACAGTTAATATGTAAATATATAAATAATGCTCAGTTATTCTGCTCAGTCTGTTTCCTTGTATTTGTTCTACGTCTTTTTTCAACGAGTTTAGATTTTTCCCATGCAGCTCTGAGCTCCTGAAGGCTTCACAGGCTTTTCCTCACGTCTGTCTTTAATCTTCAGGCACTTGAAGCCACTTTCTATTTGTGCATGGGAAGCCATGCAGGACATGGGCCTGCACCTGGCGGTGGAGGGAAAGGTAACTCCGAGTCTGAACGTTTCTCCTCGTAACCACAAAAAATAAAGTGATTTCCCTTCCAATGGTTTTGTCTCATTTCAAGGTGTTCCCGGTTTCTTCCATAGCCGTTGATCATTCCAATTCCAACCTGGTCAGCATGTCTGCTGCAGACAAGCTGGCTCAGTGGCAGGTCCTCGGGTACCAGGGCGCTCTGCTCAGCCACTTCATCGAGCCCGTCTACGTGCACAACATTTTCTCTGGCAAGTCAACAAGTATTCCATGTTTCCATCTGTTCACATAGCGCTCTCTGTATTTTGGCTTAATTTGCATCACAAATAAGCATACGTATAAAATGTTCATGCATTAGTCTTTTTCATGCCTTTTACTTCAAGGAAACAAGGGATCGGAGGTAATTCTGTTTTTAATGAAAAAGAAACCTTGATTTTCTGGACATGCAGCCGGATGGCCTCCCTTTGTTTGCCTGGGAAGGTGGCGAGCTCGTCTGTCAGTAACTAGTCACTTGGATCCAGGCCTGTCACGACAACAAATTTTGCTGGACGATAAATTGTCCCAGAAATTATTGCGATAAACGATCATATTGCCAATTTGATACCATTTTTCAACTAATATATTAATAATGGTATAATAAGGCAAGTATCCCCTTTTTAAGATAAATAAACTTTTATTTCTTAAGAATAATTAAAATTGTAATAGTGTTATGAAAAGAGATTGTAAATATCAAGAATCAAAACCACCTCATCTCCCCCTCTCCTCCTCACGGGGTCTCATGCTGCTCTCAGGTGTGCCAGGTGCCCCCCCCCCCCCACACACACACACACACACACACGAGTGATTGACAGGCGGTGTTGGGAAAGTTCACTTCCTACATGAACCAGTTCAAAGTTCAGTTCACAAATTTTAATATGAACTAGTTCAGTTAATAGTTCTAAGTTCATAGTTCCAAAAATGAACTAGTGTTTCAATATGTTGCTGCGAGCTTTGGAGTTACATGATGCACCTGAACGCATCACCCAGTATCAAAAAAAGTAGTGGCCTGTCGTCCAGAAAGTACTGTGACCATAGGAAGATGAAGTATTAATGGTGAGACAGAGTCTGAGGTAGAGCTGCTGTCTTCTCCTTGTTTTTGTCGTGATGCTTCACATGTTGATGACGTAGGTGGTGGAGCCACTCTGGGGGCTGCGGTTGCCAGATTGGCTGTTTTCCTCCTACATGTTAAAGCCCGTTTACAGTGAGTCTTACTGGGTTTTCACTGGAAGGATCAGGAATCTGGCAACTCTCTGAAACTACATTAAACTGTGAGCGCCGCTCACTAACACCAGAGTCAGCGCCGCTCACTAACAGCAGAGTGAGAGCCGCTCACTAACACCAGAGTCAGCGCCGCTCACTAACAGCAGAGTGAGAGCCGCTCACTAACAGCAGAGTCAGCGCCGCTCACTAACAGCAGAGTGAGAGCCGCTCACTAACACCAGTCAGCGCCGCTCACTAACAGCAGAGTCAGAGCCGCTCACTAACAGCAGAGTCAGCGCCGCTCACTAACAGCAGAGTGAGAGCCGCTCACTAACAGCAGAGTGAGAGCCGCTCACTAACAGCAGAGTCAGCGCCGCTCACTAACAGCAGAGTCAGCGCCGCTCACTAACAGCAGAGTGAGAGCCGCTCACTAACAGCAGAGTGAGAGCCGCTCACTAACAGCAGAGTCAGCGCCGCTCACTAACACTAGAGTCAGAGCCGCTCACGAACAGCAGAGTGAGAGCCGCTCACTAACACTAGAGTGAGAGCCGCTCACGAACAGCAGAGTCAGCGCCGTTCACTAACAGCAGAGTGAGAGCCGCTCACTAACAGCAGAGTGAGAGCCGCTCACTAACAGCAGAGTGAGAGCCGCTCACTAACACCAGAGTGAGAGCCGCTCACTAACACCAGAGTGAGAGCCGCTCACTAACACTAGAGTGAGAGCCGCTCACTAACACTAAAGTGAGCGCCGCTCACTAACACCAGAATGAGCGCCGCTCACAGTGACGTCCTTGGTAAAGGAAACATTCTCCAGCCTGGAAAACTGATCCAGCTCATTTTTAATTATCGTGCAATTATTGATTTATTGATGATCGCGACAGGCCTAGTGGTGTCCTCGTGGCCTTTGATGGGATCTCAGTGGTGAAGGTTGAAAAAGACAAAGATGAAGTAACAGGAATGTGACCAACAGCAACAAAAGTAGTTTAAAGAGTTCCCCAAATCAAAGAGACTGGTTAGAAAGAACCCGGAGCTCTATGTAGTCATTATGTTGTGATGTGGCGGTGGGGACACATGAGAAAACGTAAACCGATCGTAGAAGCTACCTGACTGTTTCCATGACGTTGTACTTGGTTTGTTCATCTCGTTGGTGTTAAAATCTCCTGCAGGTGATCCAAACTGCAGTGACGCTCGGAGTTTGGAGTTCTCTGTGAGCCAGCGTGTCGAAGGCATCACCTCCAAGCTTCCCATGTATTACTGCATGATAAGGCCTCGCATCATCCTGGTGCCCAACGTACCCGCCAGCGCCCCCCCGGGAGGCCGGCACCCGACGTACAGCATCAACTGGATCCAAGGCGACGTCTCCCTGGAGGTGGTGGACGGTCTGGAGGGAAGAACCATAGAGGAGTAAGACATGTGTGCTCAGTTCTCAACAGGATGGCGTGTGTCGCTTTTAGTTCAGCGCCACACTGTAGGACAGGATGTCTGCATCTCCAGGGCAAGCCCAGCTTTTATGTAACATCTGTGAAAGTTTCAGTCCACTTGTAAAAGTCCAAACCCCCATTCAGTAGGAGGTTCCTGATAGGTGCAGTATCAGGAGTGAGCCACTCAGTCTTCTGAAGAACATGGTACGGCTCCAGAGACGAGCAGAAGTCGAGTCGAACTAAACATAAAAACCCTCAACCGAGTTTAGAAACAACTTCAGGTTCTGGATAAGTTCAGTTAGAAATCAGGCTTCCTGCCATGGTATCAGTTTTCCCTGTCATCTCTGTGTTGTTTAGTCCTGCGAGCTTCCTGGTCCTATATTGTACTATAGCTCAGGCTTCCATTCTCTCCTAGATCCCCTTTTAGGAGCAGCTCTGCGTTGGCAAGCCGTCTCTGCAAAGCAGCAATGCTGCACCGCTTCAAGTTGGTGGCCAAAGACTCTGAGAGGGAGGATCTGCTGGCCGCAGGCTCCTACAGGAAACTCAAGGTAACCTCAGGCGTGTCGCCAGCTTTCACTGCTTCTGACAGGATCCTTATTGATCCTACTGGTGTTGTCGTTTTGTCACTGAAGAAGATGGCAACGCCCTACCAGGAGGCCAAGAGCATCCTCCGGGCCCACCTGATGTCCCAGGGCTTTGGTTCCTGGCTTGCCAAGGTATCAGTTTGTGAGAATTTCTGCATGTGAACGAAGATAAAGTGACAAAAGTACTGACTTTGGAAGCTTGTTGTGTTCGTAGTTTATAAAGAGGAGTTGGTTTTGGTTCCAAGACGTGTGTTGAACTCTGACCCTGGAGGGTCTCGGGTCCTGGAAGGTTTTGCCTCCTGCAGGTGTTAGAGGTCTCCTGCTTCAACACACCTTAGTCCAGTATGGATGAGGGACCCGAGACCCTCCAGGACCTCAGTTTGGCACCCCTGCTCTCAGAGAATTAGAATCTATCTGATAAGGTTTGTGTTCGGAGCTTTTCAGTCTGACTTGTTTCTGTGGTTTTCCTGGTGAGGTAAAATAGCATTTTGTTTATATTCAGCTGTTTGATTTGATGTGGAAAGGCTTCAGTGTAATATCTGAGTATTGGCCCAAGGCTAGCGTTACAATAAAACAACGTCAGTCCAACTCTGATGCACGTCTTCATTTTGTCGGTAAACCGTCGTCACCAGAACCTACGGTGTGTGTGATCACGTTAATCTCTCTACGCTCACAGGAAGATGTGTTGAACGGTGGATTTGCTGTGGTATATAATTACCTCTACGCACACAGGAAATAGTTTGGTTTCCTGTGTGCAGTGCAGCTCGCCTTGTGAATGGCGTTCGGTCTTCACTGGGTTCAACAGAAGGAATTACAAACGCATGCGAAGGCTAACTCTCCAAGGATGAATGCTCTCAGCTGTATGTATCACTCTGGCTTTCATATGCAGCTGCACCAATCTTCTGTATGCTTTCTGGTTTCCTTGTTAAGAGGTTCCCAGTGCAGGTTCCATTCACTGTGATCCACTGTGATTCACTGTGATCCACTGTGGTCCACTGTGATCCGGTTGATTCCATTGAGAAGCAGTTCTGCACACACTCCCTGCAGCTTTGGATGTCTTGTTCCTCTTTGCTTTGTTCCGTCACCTTGCATGTAAATTGTTCTTCGATGTGTCTCAGGAAGAATCTGTTGCGCTCTGAGGATGTGAAGTTTATTTATAAGCAGGCAGGGGAAAGCTGCAATCTAAAGTCAGGACATTCTGCTTTCTCCGTGAACACACAGTTGTTGTTGGAGTGAAATCGTCATGGAATCCTTTTGGTATTCATTACTATTGTTAGTCTGGTCTTGCTTTGGTACGTCAGGGCCTTGTGCAATGTCGCTATTCTTTCTCAAAATATGTCCCAGACTGAAGGAAATGTAAATGAAGATAACATCAGTTAATCTTTTGGATCAGTCTGACCGTACCAATGTGCAGAAACAAACTCGACGTCCCTCTTGATGTGGAATCTCAGTGAAAACATTTTGAGATGGAAGTCTTTGTCATCGACTGTCTGACAGTGGAAACCGCACGGCCTTCTGGGAGGGAGAAGATTCCTTTTTACTTCTTTAAAAATCTCTTGAAGCTAAAAGGAAATTATAAGTCAGAGGAGAGAAAAACCCGACACCCAGATTCTGAAGAGCTTGTGAGGCTCAGGAAACGTCTTCAGTCTGAATTATTGTGCCCTGTGAGATTTCATAGGATTATATCTATTGATTGATTGATTTTATAGCACTGTATTAATTCCTTCCTGAATGAACCCATCAGTAGCAGCCATAGAGCAGCGCGATTGTAGGACAACTCGTCGGCGGCTGATTTAGCTTCTAACAGGCGCAGCGAGCACCAGCTCACATACCGTCTTCAGAAATACTTCATAATTGTTATAGACTACCACAATTTTATTTGTTTGATTTCTTTTAGTGTTTCTTAAAGCCAGGAAGTTGCTCTTTTAAATGACTTTTGTTTTGTGGCGTGTCGGTGATCTGCCTTTTTCTACAAAGTTAAACAACTGAATGAAAAACCTCCAAGACTGGGGATTCTACATATATGACAAATATATAAAATATCAGTTAGAAAGAATATATAAAAGTATTTTATTATTATTTTCTCTCATCCGTGGACAAGTTGTCCTCGAATCCTGGGGGGCCGAGGGTCTTGCTCAGGGACCCCCGATGCATGTTTGTGGGATTTGGAGACATGCTTCAGTTTTCTGCTGCCTGAAGGAAACGCTCACCGTCTCGTACGTCACACAATCAAACCTTCTGGCTGAACGACTCGTTTTCAAAATGTTTATTGTTGAATCTCTTGACTGACAGTAGGACTAGCTTTATAATGGTTTTGTCTTAAAAGCAACATCAATAAATGTAAACATAAACAAGAAATACATAAATATAATATGAAAATACATGTTTACTGAATTATACATAAGATGGTCACCTTTTTCACAGCAGAAGTTATATTTCCATATTTTAAAATAATAATTATTAGGGTTATATTATCTCCACATTGCAATGCCATGGCTATAAATAAAACATTTATAAGAAGTGTTAACATTTAAATAATGGTTGAAAACCGACATACCTGAGATCACACATTTGAAAAACCTCTGACACATTCTTAAATACAATCATTCCTTCATATGGTGGGTTCACTGTGGCGGGGAGCTGCTGGGGTTCCGTCATGTTGAAGCTGCGGTTTGAGCAGCGACCAGCTCCTTTAAATTCTGGATTTTCTCCAGGAACTGGCTGAAGGAAAGCAGCGGCCAGGCCTCACACACACACTCCTTGGTGCTTAGCGGCGTCTGCAGAGAAGACAAGCCGGTTTAAGTCACTCATGTTCCTGCAGACACACTGCTTGCATGCTGCAGTGAGGCCATACTCACTTGTGTGCGATGTTTTGAGTTCCAGTGTTGGAGGCTGACGTTGAGAGTGGTGAAGCCCTGGTTGATGCGCAGTGAGGAGCCGGTGCACTCGGCTCTGACCGTCCCGTTCAGCTCTCTCATAGCACAGTCCAGCGCGCTGGCGATGCATTGCTCCTGTGTGAGAGACGGAGGCTTTATCATCCTTTTCTCTGCGCTGGCTGACAAAGATCAGATAATAGAGGCTGTGTGAAGCCTCCACGCCTGGCGCGCTGGCTTCCTGTACTAGAGAACTTTCACATGTGGTTTAAAGAGCTCTGAAGCCTGGAGGCTGCGCTCCCTCGATGGAGGGGACTACCCAGCAGCTCCTCACTACACATCGTCACACTGGGACAGAACGCAGCGTTACCTTCACGTCGTCTGGAGCATAGAAGGTCGAGTTTTGTGGCTGTTTGGAGAGAATGAATGTCATTAACAACCAGCAGTAACTTGGCAGGCTTAATGTGGAAAAGCTGAGACTTGACGTGACTTACACATTGGATCTCCGCTAACATTCGTCTCAACACGGGAGCCTTGACCGCAGACATTTCTAGAAAGTAACTAGAGAGGATAAGAGTCCAAAAGACGGTGGTGATGAAGTGCTCCATGCTGAGCTGGAAGGCTGTTCAGTGCAGGTTGGTGTAGGTGGCTGGTGGCCTGTACAGGTTTATATAGTGGAGGGGTGGAAAGGGTGGGCTGATTAGCTGCGAACCATCTAATGCTTGGTTTTCCTCTCGATGAGTCTCGGAATTTTTTTTTTAACCATTGTACTACAACATGGTGAAAATCCCTCCAGCGCTCCACAGCGCTCACTCTAACTCTTCTGAAACTAGGTTGTTTGTCACTCGGTTGTGGTGCTTCTGGGTTTCACTGTTTCTGTTCACTCAGTGAACTTTGTTGAGCCAATGCTTGTGTTCAACACTTGACATTGTATTGTAAGAAATTCTTTATAGAGCTGAATGGTTTTTATTGATCATTCACAGCTGATTAAAGCTTTACAAAGTGAGAAATTATATTATTACTGATATTGATGCCTGCGTAAAAAAACATTTGAGAAGTGCATTCACTGAACGTGTGCAAACAAGCAACACTTCAGTTGTCAAACTGTAAAAACGTGAGGAAGAATTCTAGATACAAACAACAACAGTACTGATCCTTCATCAGATTCAACGAGGCTTTTTAATGCTTTTCCTCTTCTACTGGAACTTATTATTCTTTACTGCAGCTGCCAGTGATGGGAAACAGTCGCTCTCTTGTAGCAGCAGCAGCTCCCATTTTCAGTTCTGGAATCAAACTCTCAACCTATGATCCTCTGTCTGTTCTTGTTGAGTCAGGGTTAGGCTAACCCTTCAAGGTTCCATCTGCCTCTGGCTTCCTGGAAGGAAGGTTTATCCTGCTGACTGATCATCTCTGCTCTTCATCCTCTCCACAGTCTGCTCACCTCGTCTTCATCCTCTGTACTTTCCCACAGTTATGATGACAGAGACTGTGGCTACGTCTGAATGGTCCCTCCTAACTCCTCAACGATCGACTTTACCTTAACCCCGTGGATGATGGAGGCTTCCTAAAGGAGATAGTGAAAGGAGTTAGGAGGCTTCCTAAAGGAGGTAGTAAAGGAGTTAGGAGGCTTCCTAAAGGAGTTAGTAAAGGAGTTAGGAGGCTTCCTAAAGGAGTTAGTGAAAGGTGTTAGGAGGCTTCCTAAAGGAGTTAGTGAAAGGTGTTAGGAGGCTTCCTAAAGGAGTTAGTGAAAGGCGTTAGGAGGCTTCCTAAAGGAGTTAGTGAAAGGTGTTAGGAGGCTTCCTAAAGGAGTTAGTGAAAGGTGTTAGGAGGCTTCCTAAAGGAGTTAGGAAAGGTGTTAGGAGGCTTCCTAAAGGAGTTAGTGAAAGGTGTTAGGAGGCTTCCTGAAGGAGTTAGTGAAAGGTGTTAGGAGGCTTCCTAAAGGAGTTAGGAAAGGTGTTAGGAGGCTTCCTAAAGGAGTTAGTGAAAGGTGTTAGGAGGCTTCCTAAAGGAGTTAGGAAAGGTGTTAGGAGGCTTCCTAAAGGAGTTAGGAAAGGTGTTAGGAGGCTTCCTAAAGGAGTTAGTGAAAGGTGTTAGGAGGCTTCCTAAAGGAGTTAGGAAAGGTGTTAGGAGGCTTCCTAAAGGAGTTAGTGAAAGGTGTTAGGAGGCTTCCTGAAGGAGTTAGGAAAGGTGTTAGGAGACTCTCTACCTCTCTCTACTTGAACCATGGTATGTTTCTTGCCTCCCAATCTATCTCTGTCTATCCTATCCCTTCCTCTCCTCTACCCCCCCCCCCCCCCCCCCCCTCCACCTCTGACTCTGGGTTCTACAAAGGTTCTTCCTGTTCGAGGAGTTTTTCTTTCCACATTCGCAAATCAATCTGCTGCTCATGTGGAGTCGTTGGGTTTTTCTCTTCTCTGTTAAAAGCTCCTAGAAATGACTGTTGTGTTTGGAGCTGTATAAATAAAGTTGAATTGAATTGTGGTCTGTGCAGCCTCAGGTCCATTTAACATCCATACATGAATGAAACCACACGTTAGAGTTTCACTTCCGTTTTATTAAATAATTCTTAGCATACAATGCATACACATGTGGCACATTAGTTGCATAATAAATATATTAATAAATAGTTGAGAACTTCTTGCAGTGTTTTTTTACCTTACTTGTTTTAGAGCAGTGTGTAAACATAAATAGCAGTAAGAGAAATAGAATGTGTGGAGGGTCACTGTGGTGCGTTTGTGACTCGAAGGCTGTTGAGTTTCTGGACAATAACCTTGAGGTCCTCCACAAAGTCCTTCAGCTGTTTCCTAGGTTGGTTTTCCCAGCTGCAGTCTGAAGAGTTGGTCTGTGGAACAGGAGAGCGAAGGCTGTTTTAGTCGGAGCAATGCATCCAGCATGCTTTCTGGTGGGTGCAGGACGGTGATACTCACTGGTGCAGCGTGCTCGGTAAACAATGCCAAAGTCTTCACGGCGTTGCTGATCAAGTTGGTGTGGCTACAACTTGGTTTGGCTGCATTCAGTTCTGCCTTGATGGTGCTGAGAGCTGCAGCGTAGCAGGAATCCTGCACAAATCATCAGCTCTTATAAGCATTGCTGGGAAAATAACCTGCTTATTAGATTCTGTCCTTGCTTTAACATTTTTACAGAGAAAACCACCTTTTCACATGAGCAGAGAAAAAGTCCCTAAATACTCCTGCTTCTTGCTGAGACATGTTCTGTTCTTTATGGCCGCCGTCCCTCCAAGTGCAGCCGCGTTTGGAAGGTACAAGTGTTGTAAGGAGTTGAGGAGGAGATAAGTTTAGAGCTTTCAGTGCCTCTAAATCAGGCCTGACCTCCAACATTGGTGGAGCTGGTTTTAAAACGTGCTCCCTGCTCCTCGGGATGTTCTCCTTTAATTCATTCATTCTTGAATTGCCAGCATGTCTTGTTTGCTCACTTCTATTGTTCAATCCACCAAAAAGAACTTCATTTTCAGAACCCAAATAATGACCTGTGCATGTTCCTGTAAAATATGTCACCATTTACAGGAAATAAAGACTATTTACCAAGAAGACTTGTTACAAACAGCTCTACCAAATGCAAAGATCCTTCCATGATTGACCATGTTTAGATGGTCTGAATGGAGTGCTGTTCAGACTCCTCCCCTCTACCTGGGCAGGGGGCTGCAGACTAAAGGCCTCGTGAACGAGTGTGTTGAACCTGCAGTAGCTTCTGAACTGGATCACCAACCTGCACGTCTGTCAGAGATGTGAAGGTCACATTCGAGGGCTGCATCAAAGTAAAAAAAAGAAAGAAACACCAATGACTTAAAGTTGAACATTTTCTTGAGGCGACAGCCTCAACGTGTTGTTTCTACAAAACACTCTTAAGTTTGCACTTACACATTGGACGTCTTGAAGACGTGTGACGTGTATCTCTCTCACAGGCGTCCCTCCAACACACCCGGCCAGTACGAGCATCCAGAGGGCCATTCTCAAACACTGGTCCATGACGAGCTGTTAGCAGGCTTCACTGTTGTCCAGAGCTTCTGGGGATCGGGGCTTTGTGGCGATATCTCCTGCAGTATTCTAATTTATAGCCATCAGTCTTGTGTGGGCGGCAGAAGTAAGCTCTGGTTGGAACTTCTTACTTTTTCCTATTACACATGTTGCACTTTCCCCTTCAACTGGTAAAAACCCAGACCTGGGAGCAGGTGGGCATGTGTCCTTCAGATGGAAGTCTGGTTATTAACATGTTTCAATATTATGAGCTTAGTATTCGCTTGCTGTTTGTTGGTTAGTGCTGTGCAGAATGTGTGACGAGGTGAGCGTCGTGATCAAAGGCTTGTGGTTTGGCTTCCTCTTCACACAACTTTTGTTCAATATGATGCAGCAGCTTTCAAGACCACAACATTATTTGGAAATCTCATGTATTCACTCTTGTTTTGCTTTCAAACTTGCAAATTGAGCATCGATCTATATTTTGCTGAAGCACATTGTGATTTATAAATACTCAGACGCTCAGCTTGAAAGCTAAACGGATCCGAGTCTCATATGAAATGAAAATGCATCTTTAACTAAACTCTGGCACAAAGAAAATGATGTACTTCTCATCTCGTTGCGTCACCTTGGATAAAAATAGCCTGCTGAAAGCCTGGCTGAGCGGCTGAGCAGCGTTTTAGGCCGGCGTTACGTCACAGGGGTAGAAACAGGTGAAGGGTGTCTCGGGCGCCCCCGCTGCACCGGGGATTCCCCAGAACAACCCCGAGTCAACCCGCTTTCCTCCAGCCAGAAACCCTGACGAGTGTCCACCGCCACACGCTGCCAGCAGCGCAGCGTGAGGTAGGTTTCGGTTCTGAGCGTTCTCCAGGGGATGCCATGAGGTGGTGAATGTGACAGGATTTTGATGTGATGAAAGAAGGTGGGGGAATTTCTATCCATGGAATTTGTCACTATCAGGGGGCAGCCCTTCATTTCCGTCTCCTGCCGTCGAGCTTCGGCCCACAATCCAAATTTAGGTTTTGATATTAGAATGCAGGTGACTTTTCTCACCAAATCGGAAAGTTTCTTTTTGTTGTTTTTTTTGTTTTTGCAAGACCATCAAAAGGTTTATGTTTCAAGCTGAAGCAGTGATTCGGACCCAAATGGAAAGTTAGTCGATACCTGATGCTGTTAATGCGACACCATGATCACAAGAGTCAGGCTGGTGTGAGCAGTGCTTTTATCCTGGTGTGAGCAGTGCTTTTATCCTGGTGTGAGCAGTGTTTTTATCCTGGTGTGAGCAGGGTTTTTATCCTGGTGTGAGCAGTGCTTTTATCCTGGTGTGAGCAGTGCTTTTATCCTGGTGTGAGCAGTGCTTTTATCCTGGTGTGAGCAGTGCTTTTATCCTGGTGTGAGCAGTGCTTTTATCCTGGTGTGAGCAGTGCTTTTATCCTGGTGTGAGCAGTGCTTTTATCCTGGTGTGAGCAGTGCTTTTATCCTGGTGTGAGCAGTGCTTTTATCCTGGTGTGAGCAGTGCTTTTATCCTGGTGTGAGCAGTGCTTTTATCCTGGTGTGAGCAGTGCTTTTATCCTGGTGTGAGCAGGGTTTTTATCCTGGTGTGAGCAGGATCAGTTTAATTTAAATGAAACACAGTCTGATAGAGCACCACTGTGAGCAGGTTTATCTACCTGCCCATGGTGATGGCAGGCTGTACATTTGTTCACAGATATCACATGATTTAAATACTTGAGCGTGCCGGAGGGCAGAGATAACTCCTGAAATAAACAAATCAGTTGTTGCTTATTGTGAAATGAATTTGAATTTCCTTTTGAAGTGCAAGTTCAACAGCTTCAGCCTGGCGTCGACTTTGTGCCTTGGGTCATCTGAGTCATGCTGCTTTCGGTTGGAACCAATTTTCACTGGTTTTTCCAGCAGTTGTAATATTCATTAAAGAGCAAGAGAACGTTCAGCGTTATACACTTCACCAATCTGTGTGTTGCCTCATTCTGGAGGCACCACCATGCTTCACCACACCAGTACCATCCTTACAGTGAAGCATGGTGGAGGCAGCATCATGCTTCACCAGTACCATCCTTACAGTGAAGCATGGTGGAGGCAGCATCATGCTTCACCAGTACCATCCTTACAGTGAAGCATGGTGGAGGCAGCATCATGCTGTGGGGAGATCAGTCACAATAGAGGCAAGATGAATGCAGCATTGTACAGAGACATCAATTTTAATGAAAGGTTCTGCTGCAAAACGAAGACCTCCAGCAGGTCACCAATGTGATGTTTCTGCTCAAAGTGTCAGAAAGCAGAGTTCCCCAGGGTGCTGAGGTTAATTCAAGGAGAGGTGCTGCAGTGACACAGGCGGCTGAGCAGTGAGAAAGTGTTGACACTCTGGTACCGAGGCGTGAAGCCGTGAGGAGAGCGCCATGCTACTACTGCTGCGGGTGCCTGTGGTCACAACCTTCACTGACATCACAACTGTCACAGAAAACCAAGCATCTGGTTTCCTCTTCGTTCCTCCTGACTGCTTAAATATCACAGGGTGACATTTTGTTTTTGGGACATGAGGTGCGTTTTCTGGTCAACGTGTGACTGCGTCACAGGAAGTAAAACACGGACTTCAACAAAGGCCAGAACATTTCTCTTGTGAAGGGGAGTATGGATCTGAGTCATCAGACATCAGAATGAAAGAATGATTCCATTTATTGAAGAGCAGCCAGAATCAGACGTTTTCTTTTCAGAAAGAAGCAGTGGCTTCAAACATCACTTCATCTTTACTTGATTGTTTTGTGTTGAAAGAATAAAACTTAGACCCAATTATCCACAACGATGATAAAATGCAAAAAACAAAGGAGAGTCTGAGCACCTGAAATCTTTTTATTTATTTATTTATTTATTCTTCCCCCTTGTCCTGTTCGGCAGCTTGGGCCAACAATATGATGTGATCTAGAACCTTCGGAGGCAGAACAGGTTTTGGTCTTGAACAGGGAGAGACCTGGAGTCTCCTCCTGCTGCCTCCTCCGTCAGAAGTTGGTATGGCTGCTGGACACGACCGGGGGGGAACGCTCAAAGAGAGAGAGAAGAGAAGAGAGAGAAGAGGAGTTGAGAGGGAGGGGGGAGGGGGGAGGGGGTAACATACAATATCCTTGTTGTGCTACATATATTATTTGCAGTTATCACACTGATCCAAATACTTTCCAACTGTTTATTGGATTAAACCAGCCTGAGCAGCTCTATCTAGACAGTAAGATGATTTTCTAGATTAACCAGCCTGAGCAGCTCTATCTAGACAGTAAGATGATTTTCTAGATTAACCAGCCTGAGCAGCTCTATCTAGACAGTAAGATGATTTTCTAGATTAACCAGCCTGAGCAGCTCTATCTAGACAGGAACATGATTTTCTAGATTAACCAGCCTGAGCAGCTCTATCTAGACAGTAAGATGATTTTCTAGATTAACCAGCCTGAGCAGCTCTATCTAGACAGTAAGATGATTTTCTAGATTAACCAGCCAGAGCAGCTCTATCTAGACAGTAAGATGATGTTCTAGATTAACCAGCCTGAGCAGCTCTATCTAGACAGTAAGATGATGTTCTAGATTAACCAGCCTGAGCAGCTCTATCTAGACAGTAAGATGATGTTCTAGATTAACCAGCCTGAGCAGCTCTATCTAGACATTAAGATGATGTTCTAGATTAACCAGCCTGAGCAGCTCTATCTAGACAGTAACATGATGTTCTAGATTAACCAGCCTGAGCAGCTCTATCTAGACAGTAACATGATGTTCTAGATTAACCAGCCTGAGCAGCTCTATCTAGACAGTAACATGATGTTCTAGATTAACCAGCCTGAGCAGCTCTATCTAGACAGTAAGATGAAGCAGGAACAACAAAAGAGGAACATGATTTTTAAAGTTTAAGCAAATGATGACAGAGAACAAGAAACATCAGAAGCACCTTTAGTGAGGAGTGTGTGTGTGTGTGTGTGTGTGTGTGTGTGTGTGTGTGTGTGTGTGTGTGTGTGTGTGTGTGTGTGTGTGTGTGTGTGTGTGTGTGTGTGTGTGTGTGTGTGTGTGTGTGTGTGTGTGTGTGTGTGTGTGTGTGTGTGTGTGTGTGTGTGTGTGTGTGTGTGTGTGTGTCCGAACTGTTGTGTGGGGGGGGACCCGTAACGCCTGAAATCTGACGGAGTTGTTGAAGATCCAGTTTAAAGTCTTCAGTTTGGCCAGAATACACACAATATACACACTGCTCCAAAAACTAAAGGAACCCTTAAACAACACAATGTGGAACCCACCTGTCCAGGTAGGAAGCAACACTAAATCAATGAAACAGACAACATGAGGAAATGCGAGGCGATCAGTAAGACAGCTCCTAGAAAGGAGGACCCTGTTCTCCTGGTTCCTGGCTGAGGTTCTGCTCACTGGTGAATGTTGTTAGTGTTCTCAGTCCTGGAGGCAGCAGGAGGCGAGTCGACAACCAACACAAGTTGCTCAGGTTGAGCAACTCATCCAAGGTGGGACACCAATGTGAGCTGTGTCTCCCAGCACAGTGTCCAGGGCATGGAGGAGACACCAGGGGACAGGCCAGGACACCAGGAGACGTGGAGGGGGGCGTAGGAGGGCAACAAGCCAGCAGCAGGACCTCTACCTCCTCCTTTGAGCAAGAAGGAATAGGACCAGCAACATGACCTCCATCAGATCACTAATGTGATGGTTCTGCTCAAACGGTCAGAAGCAGACTTCCCCAGGGTGCTATGAGGGCCCTCGTCCACCAGGGGGGGCTGTTCTTACAGCCCCACACCCTGCAGGGCCTCTGGCATTATCCAGAGAACAGCAACACTGGCAGGTTGGCCAGTGGAACCCTGTGTTCTCCACAGATGAGAGCAGCTTCACACTGAGCACGTGACAGAGTCTGGAGAACGTTCTACCATCAGGTACCGGGATGAGATCCTCAGACCCAGTGTGAGACCAGATGCTGGTGCAGTGGTTCCTGGGTTCCTTCTGATGCAGGACAATGCCAGGCCTCATGTGGCTGAAGTGTGTCAACAGTTCTTCCACGATGAAGGTCTTGATGCTCTGGACTGGCCTGACGGTTCCCCAGACCTCGATCCAACTGTCTGGTTCCATCCACCAACCACACGTTGACCACAGACGGTCCAGGAGGTGACTGATGCTTTGGTCCAGGTCTGGGAGGCCGTCCCTCAGGAGAACGTCCCTCAGGAGAACGTCCCTCAGGAGGCCATCCCTCAGGAGAACGTCCCTCAGGAGAACGTCCCTCAGGAGAACGTCCCTCAGGAGGCCGTCCCTCAGGAGAACGTCCCTCAGGAGGCCATCCCTCAGGAGGCCGTCCCTCAGGAGGCCGTCCCTCAGGAGAACGTCCCTCAGGAGGCCGTCCCTCAGGAGAACGTCCCTCAGGAGGCCGTCCCTCAGGAGGCCGTCCCTCAGGAGAAGGTCCCTCAGGAGAAGGTCCCTCAGGAGGCCGTCCCTCAGGAGAACGTCCCTCAGGAGAACGTCCCTCAGGAGGCCGTCCCTCAGGAGAAGGTCCCTCAGGAGAACGTCCCTCAGGAGGCCATCCCCCAGGAGAACGTCCCTCAGGAGAACGTCCCTCAGGAGAACGTCCACCACCTCATCAGCATGTCCAGGTGTTGTAGGGAGGTCCTACAGGCAGGTGGAACCACACACAGTACTGAGCCTCACTCTGACTTGTCTGGAGAACCTTTACCTGATGTTGGAGCAGCTCCACTTTTATTTTGATAGGATTCCAAATCCAGACCTCCATGGGATAATAGTTTGATTTACATTGATCATTTTTATGTTATTTTGTTCTCAACGCACTCGACTAGATTTTGAATAAAGACTTTCAACTGAGATATTTCATCCATTGAGATCTAGACTGGGTTCTTTAGGGTTCTTTAGGGTTCTTTAGTTTTTGAGCAGCGAAGATCAGGGATTCAGACTCCCTCAGTCCAAACTGCAGAGAGGTTGGCTAAATTAAACTTCTCCTGTTCACCTCCTCCTGTTCTCCTCCTCCTCCTGTTCACCTCCTCCTCCTGTTCACCTCCTCCTGTTCTCCTCCTCCTGTTCTCCTCCTCCTCCTGTTCACCTCCTCCTGTTCTCCTCCTCCTGTTCTCCTCCTCCTGTTCTCCTCCTCCTGTTCTCCTCCTCCTCCTGTTCACCTCCTCCTGTTCACCTCCTCCTGTTCACCTCCTCCTGTTCTCCTCCTCCTGTCTCCTCCTCCTCCTGTTCACCTCCTCCTGTTCTCCTCCTCCTGTTCACCTCCTCCTGTTCACCTCCTCCTGTTCTCCTCCTCCTGTTCTCCTCCTCCTGTTCTCCTCCTCCTCCTGTTCACCTCCTCCTGTTCACCGCCACCTCCTCCTGTTCACCTCCTCCTGTTCACCGCCACCTCCTCCTGTTCACCTCCTCCACCTCCTCCTCCTGTTCATCTCCTCCTGTTCACCGCCACCTCCTGTTCACCTCCTCCTACTCCTCCTGTTCAGCTCCTCCGATTCACCTCCTCCTCCTCTTGTTCACCTCCTGTTCACCTCCACCTCCTGTTCACCTCCTCCTCCTCCTGTTCACCTCCTCCTCCTCCTCCTCCTCCTCCTGTTCACCTCCTCCTCCTGTTGACCTCCTCCTCCTCCTCCTCCTCCTCCTGTTCACCTCCTTCTCATCCACCTCCTCCTCCTGTTCACCTCCTCCTGTTCACCTCCACCTCCTCCTCCTGTTCACCTCCTGTTCACCTCCTCCTCCTCCTCCTGTTCACCTCCTCCTACTCCTTCTGTTCACCGCCACCTCCTCCTGTTCACCTCCTCCTCCTCCTCCTCCTGTTCACCTCCTTCTCCTCCACCTCCTCCTCCTGTTCACCTCCTCCTGTTCACCTCCTCCTGTTCACCTCCACCTCCTCCTGTTCTCGAGGAGCGCCATCTTGAGGAGCGCCATCTCGAGGAGCGCCATCTCGAGGAGCGCCGCTGGAGGAGCGCCATCTTGAGGAGCGCCATCTCGAGGAGCGCCTCTCGAGGAGCGTCGCTCGAGGAGCGCCATCTCGAGGAGCGCCATCTCGAGGAGCGCCGCTCGAGGAGCGCCATCTCGAGGAGCGCCATCTCGAGGAGCGCCATCTCGAGGAGCGCCGCTCGAGGAGCGCCATCTCGAGGAGCGCCATCTCGAGGAGCGCCGCTCGAGGAGCGCCATCTCGAGGAGCGCCATCTCGAGGAGCGCCTCTCGAGGAGCGCCATCTCGAGGAGCGCCGCTCGAGGAGCGCCATCTCGAGGAGCGCCGCTCGAGGAGCGCCATCTCGAGGAGCGCCATCTCGAGGAGCGCCATCTCGAGGAGCGCCATCTCGAGGAGCGCCATCTCGAGGAGCGCCATCTCGAGGAGCGCCATCTCGAGGAGCGCCGCTGGAGGAGCGCCATCTCGAGGAGCGCCATCTCGAGGAGCGCCTCTCGAGGAGCGCCGCTGGAGGAGCGCCATCTCGTGGAGCGCCGCTCGAGGAGCGCCATCTCGAGGAGCGCCTCTCGAGGAGCGCCGCTGGAGGAGCGCCATCTCGTGGAGCGCCGCTCGAGGAGCGCCATCTCGAGGAGCGCCTCTGGAGGAGCGCCTGCAGAAAGCGCTTCAATGGCGACGCGTGTGAGAGAACCTTTGGCAGAGCGGAGCCGCTGCAGCATTAGAGGATCTGAGTCGGGACGCAGGAGTTTAAGAGATAAAGCAGTGAGTTCTACCTGGTTAACAGAGAAGCTTTGGTTCCTTTTCTTGTTTATGTTTTATTCACTGAACCTTTTGTGTTTTGGACAATAATCCACAGAGTCACTAAATTAATAACTGTTGGACTTTTCTGGTGACATGGGAGGACCTACATCAGGTCTTCCCCCGAACACTAGGGGGCGCCCTTTAGTGTTTCCAGAAGGTTATCCCCCACTCCTACCAACGGGGAGATTGGGTCGGTGCTGTGAGCGGCCCGTTTGCTGTGGAGTTCTGGTTCTGTGTTTGCCCTCTTTGTGTTGTCGGGGCTGTTTTCTGATATTGTTGATAAAGTTCCAGTCGAGGGGCCGAGGATCATTTCAAGGGATTTAAATGAGGCAACATAGAGATCTAAAGGTCATTAAATGTTAACGGCCTGAAGAAAGTCAAAAAAAGAGCTCAAACTGGGACGAGGCTCAGAAAGGAAAAGATGCAGGTCGTCTTCCTTGAGGAGGAGGGAGGAGGGAGGAGGGGAGGAGGAGGGGAGGAGGAGGGAGGAGGAGGAGGAGGAGGGAGGAGGAGGGAGGAGGAGGAGTTTAAAAAGTTCGGCTATAAGAACTCGTTTGTCAGCAAACGACAAGGAAGGGAGATATGTCATGGTCAAGGGTACTCTGGAAGAGGAACTGGGTACTCTGGAAAAGGAACTGGGTACACTGTTTAATGTGTACCCACCCCCAGAATGTGGGACAAAATCCTATAAAACAATATTCCATCTCTTGACCTCAGAAACAGAAGAGACATTGATATGTGGAGGTTTAATGTGGTACTGGATTACAGGTTGGATACGACATGTAAACATGTTGGTGTCAGAGATGGACATGGTGGATGTATGGAGGGAACTCCACCCACTATTCAGCCCCTCAGGCCATGTACTGTACTCCAGGATCGATTACTTCTTATTGAATAAGTGACAAACACAGAATAAAGGAGTGTCGGAGAGGCGGAGCTGATATATCACATCACAGTTTATCTAAAAATGTATTTGAATAATAAGAGGAATAATACAATCTGGAGACTCAACCAAGGTATTCTAAACAATAAGGGAGAAATTAAGAGATCCAGAGAAGAAAATGATAATGAGGAAGTAGATCTGACAGTTTTATAGGATGAGAGGGAGCTGGTTTACACAGATTAGCCCAAAACCAGATTAGAGACGGATCAAAAGCAAATTGGTAAATTAAAGGAATTGGAACATAAACAGTCAAAGGACTCGGAGGTATTTACTCAGATTCAGGAAGTAAGGAAAGAAATACACGATATACTGTTAGAAGAGGTGGAAAGGAAGGCAAGGTTCTGTAAACAAACGTACTCTGAGGGAAACTCCAGACGTAGAAGGAAACAACAAACCTCAACAAACGGACTTAGAATAAGGATCCATCACAAATGTAACTCTATATAAACCAGAAGAAATAGAGGAGGCTTCTGGGGAATATTCTAGTAAACTATTCACGGCGTGCTTCAGTAGGAGGAGAACATCTGATAAGATGCTGACCTCAGAAACTCTACAAGAGATAGAAGAAGCAATTAGCCAGGAAAACCGTGGAGATCCCCCGGAGCAGATGATCTGTGGAGATCCCCCCAGAGCAGATGATCTGTGGAGATCCCCCCAGAGCAGATGATCTGTGGAGATCCCCCCAGAGCAGATGATCTGTGGAGATCCCCCCGGAGCAGATGATCTGTGGAGATCCCCCCAGAGCAGATGATCTGTGGAGATCCCCCCGGAGCAGATGATCTGTGGAGATCCCCCGGAGCAGATGATCTGTGGAGATCCCCCCGGAGCAGATGATCTGTGGAGATCCCCCCAGAGCAGATGATCTGTGGAGATCCCCCGGAGCAGATGATCTGTGGAGATCCCCCGGAGCAGATGATCTGTGGAGATCCCCCGGAGCAGATGATCTGTGGAGATCCCCCGGAGCAGATGATCTGTGGAGATCCCCCGGAGCAGATGATCTGTGGAGATCCCCCGGAGCAGATGATCTGTGGAGATCCCCCGGAGCAGATGATCTGGAGCCTCATGTTATAAAACCTTCAAGGGGAGTTAACTCAGTATTTATGTGACTCTTTCAGTTGGACCCTCAGGTCAGGTAGGACCCCTCCCTCATGGAAGGAGACCATCATCTCCATAATCCCAAAGGAGGGTCAGGATAGAGAATGCTGCAGTAACTACAGACCCAGACCACTCTGGAATGTGGATTATAAACTGAACCTCCATTACAGCCAGAAGATTAGAGACATTTATGCAGGACCTGATCGATGAAGACCGATGTGGTTTATCAAAGAACGGTGAACAAGATCATATCAGACGGTCGGCATATTGTGGATTATGTCCAAAGAAAGGGGGAAATGTAATTTTGGTATTGATGCTGAAAAGGCTTTTGATAGTGTAGATTGGGACTTTTTATATACGGTAC
Source organism: Lipophrys pholis (assembly GCF_963383615.2). Lineage (NCBI taxonomy): Eukaryota > Metazoa > Chordata > Actinopteri > Blenniiformes > Blenniidae > Lipophrys > Lipophrys pholis. The sequence goes on along the minus strand of NC_137629.1, from coordinate 822,007 downwards.
TGGCAAAATCTGGATTCAATGAACAATCAGTCAATTGTATTAAATCAGTATATCAGCAGCCTAAAGCAAGAGTCCAAATAAAGCAGCCTGACAAAACAATTCAGATTAGAGAGGGGGACTAGACAGGGTCTAGTCTCTCTGGCCCAGATGATCCGGCAGGAGGACGGAGTAGAAGGACTGAGATTAGGAGGGCTAGAACATAAAATAGGATTGTTTTTCCTAAAGCACCTGACAAAAGTTTTCCCAAAGCAATGAGACTGGAATGTTCTGGAGGATATTCAGGATTCAAAATTAATGTTAAAAACACAGATTCTGACGATAAATTACTCGGCATCACAAGAACTAAAGGACGTATATAATCTCAAATGGGATGCTAAAATAATCAAATACCTGGGAGTCAACATTACCAACAGAATACACAAGATATATGAAGCAGATTACACCAAAGGAACCAAGATACCAGGAGGAACCTGGACTTATGGTCGGATCTCAGCTCCAGAACAGAGATAATTAAGTTTAACATCTTACCAAGACTTCTGGACCTGTTTCAATCTCTGCCGGTGAAAATCCCAATAAAACAGTTGATGTAATGGGAGAAGTGGATATCAAGGTTCATATGGGAGGAAGGAACCTGGGGTTCCTTCTAGAACCCTGCAGCTGCCTAAAGAGAAAGGAGGTCTCACTTTACCAAACCTGAAGATTTCTCTGGATCTATATCCCACCTCTGGGGTTTTGGTGCAACGATGTTTTTATCACAAGATGGAACGATGTAGAACTGGGCGCAATGGACACGGAGGTACGGAACCTAATAGCAGACAAAGGACCGCTGAGAAAACTGGATAATAGACTGGATATAATAACTAAAACTACAGTAGAAATCTGGAATGTAGTGGTGGAAAAGTATCAGTTGGAGGAGGAGATAAAGACGTCTGACCTCAGGTTTAAACCAGCGACCATCCATAGAGGATTAGAACAATGGACAAACAAAGGAACCACAGCAATACGCACCATAATGGAACGGGGGAACTGCAGGGTTTGGAGACTCAAGGGAAATGAAGGAGATTAGGATTGACAGAGATGATGGAATAGTGGAGATATTCCAGAAAGCTTATGAAGGGAAAAGGTGTAGAGTGATCTCAGCTTGATAGCAGAACCTGGTGTGGAACAGGGACGACTCCATATCTTAAAGAAAGATGTGAAGGAGAGCGAGATGAACCAATAAGAGAAGAGGAATGGTTTGTTATATATAAATCACAGAGCACGGCCACCAGCTCCAGGGTTGGGCCGGACAAATACTGTGAGAGTTTTCATAACTCCAAAAATAAGGACTAAAGTGGAGTCGGCTCAGCAGCCATGCTGGAGATTGTGAGGACACGGTGATGCAGATCACACACACGTAATCTGGTCCGGTCACAAATTACAGGTGTACTGGGAACTAATATGGCCGTTTACATAAAGTAATAGGATACCAGTTCCCCAAAACTTGTAAGATGCTGTATTTGGGAAACATAACTCATAATGTGATACAAAGAGAAGACGTATATCTGTTTAAGGTAGTACTAACAGCAAGAAAGAAAGTGGTTACCAGATTGTAGTACAAGGTGGAGCCGCCGACCCGGGAGCGGTGTTACGTGTTGAGGGATTATTAGTAATGGAGAGACTCACTCCCAAACTCAGATTACAGGAGTCTCATTATGAAGAATAGTGGGACAAATGGACAGACTTCAGGAGGACAGAGGAGGACACTGGACAATAGAGACTTTGGTTGATGAAAGATGGATAGATTCTGTATGTTTGTTTTGCTCCGACACTGGAACTGTGAAAACTGAAAGAATTTCAATAAAAATTAAGTTAAAAAAATAAATCAGAGACGCTCATTGCTTTATTTATTCACTTATATTCTTAATCAGTATTTAGAGAAACTGCTCCTAAAGCCGCCGGGCCGTTCTCCAGCGCCCCCTGCTGTTTAAACACACGAGAGAGAAATGTCCTCTTCTGATTTAGAGAAACTGAATCACACAGTTCAGCTTCATCCCTAGATTGTTGGGATGAACATATTGGACATTATTACACTTTATTCATTTCTTCAGTTTTTCTGCTGCTGGTTGGGGGGGTGGCGCCCTCTAGTGGCCAGCCGCCACTAGTTCTTGTCCTCTGACCAGCTGATCACGGGGGTTTGTCCCTCTCACTAATGTAGAGTCGGTGTCTGTCGTCATCTGAGTGATTTCCAGGAAGTAACTTCTGCTCAGAGTTGTTTTCTCTCGTTTCTGCTGCTTTCTTCATTCATTAATTTTCTTCCGCTTCTCGGTTTCCGGGTTGCGGGGGTGACAGTCTGAGCACCGTCACCCAGATCACATCTTCATTCATTAAAAAACAATGAGACTTTATCAGGTTGGATTTCATCATCATGTTAGTGAGATTATAACAGGTATGATGCCTGATATTAGAGGAATGGTAATAAGTTACTGTAACTGGGTTACTTTGTAGTGGTGGTGACCTCACAGTGGACACTCCCTCGGTCGTGTTCATTGGTGGAGGAGGAATCCGGAGAGAAACATTCATATCAGCTGTGACAACAAAATGTTTCAGGTTCATTTCATCCAAATATGAAAGTCAGAGACGAGCGGCGACGGCTGATTGATCCTGAAGATCCTCCTGCAGCGTCTCAGCTGTCAGATCCTGAAGATCCTCCTGCAGCGTCTCAGCTGTCAGATCCTGAAGATCCTCCTGCAGCGTCTCAGCTGTCAGATCCTGAAGATCCTCCTGCAGCGTCTCAGCTGTCAGATCCTGAAGATCCTCCTGCAGCGTCTCAGCTGTCAGATCCTGAAGATCCTCCTGCAGCGTCTCAGCTGTCAGATCCTGTTCGCTGGGTTCAGACTGACGTCCGGAAAGAGCCCGAGGAGTCCACCAGCCCGGCTGCAGAGCAGCTGCTGTTTCAGCCGCCTGAAGCGGCGCGGGTGCTTCCTAAGATCAAACCTCAGCTTCTCTTCTCTCACTCCGTCACTCTGACCTTCTGCAGGCAAAGAAACGAATCCGGCTGTTTCACTTCACATTTGATGGACTGCAGCTGGAAACCAGTTCCTCAGCAGCTTCCAGAACACTTTCACTTTGTGGTGAGATGGACCTGGACCTGGACCTGGACCAGAAGCAGGTGTCGATGGTGCCGTCAGCTTCAGTCACACGCGGCTGCAGACGGGAGAAGCTGGGATGATGATCCTACATTTTTAATCTGGTCTTTGCTGCAGCTGCAGTGAGCATCTTCTCTTCTCACCTTTCCACCAGAGGGTAGGGAGCCGGGCGGCCGCCGCCTCCTACAGTCACTGACGCTGTTCCACCAAAAACACAACCTTCCTCTGACAATCGTTCTTTTTCCGTGTGTCGGAGTCGTCGCACGGCAACTTTACACTTGTTGGTCTTTACCAATAACGTGGAGCGTCACGCTCCACGTTATTGGTAAAGACCAGAACGTCTGACTTCAAACTGCCGACCAAGTCATATTCCCACAGGTTGGAGCGTCTTTCACGTCTTCATCTCGTCTTCATCACGTCTTCATCACGTCTTCATCTCGTCTTCATCTCGTCTTCATCACGTCTTCATCACGTCTTCATCTCGTCTTCATCACGTCTTCATCACGTCTTCATCTCGTCTTCATCACGTCTTCATCACGTCTTCATCTCGTCTTCATCACGTCTTCATCTCGTCTTCATCACGTCTTCATCACGTCTTCATCTCGTCTTCATCACGTCTTCATCTCGTCTTCATCACGTCTTCATCACGTCTTCATCACGTCTTCATCTCGTCTTCATCACGTCTTCATCACGTCTTCATCACGTCTTCATCTCGTCTTCATCACGTCTTCATCACGTCTTCATCTCGTCTTCATCACGTCTTCATCACGTCTTCATCTCGTCCTTCCCACCAGCTCTGTGAGGAAGACGAACACAGTGAAGTCCGCCTGACGTCCAGAGGGACCACACAGTCCTGCCCGTGGTTCCCAACATGTGGGACTTCCTCCCTCTGCCCTGTTGGTTTCCCCCTGATGGCTCCGCCTCCACCGGCCGGGCGGGGGCACAATGCTAAGCTAAAGCTAACACAGTGATGGCTCCGCCTCCACCGGCCGGGCGGGGGCACAATGCTAAGCTAAAGCTAACACAGTGATGGCTCCGCCTCCACCGGCCGGGCGGGGGCACAATGCTAAGCTAAGCTAACACAGTGACGTGTGTCTGGTGAACCAAGTGGACGAGGTTCGACTCCCCGTCACTGACTTTGTCTCAGGAGCTGGGGTTACGGTGAAAAGCTTGCTGCTCCTCCAGCCTATAATCTAGTAAAAGATTTGAAACGGTGACAGTTTGTTCAGATTAACAGATCAAGTTCACAATCAAATCATTTCCGATATTAGATCCAGTCTGGAGCTCAAGTTGCTGCTTGTTATCATGAAGTCTAATTAATGTATCTGCTTATATCGGTCATTGTGAATAATACCCTTCAATAATCATTATACTATGTAGTATATCATACTTCATTATATCATTAAATCTAGATGTAATGTATTTCTACTTCTTCAACAGTTAGTCTTAATATTTTAGAGTGATGTGATCGTGGAGGAGATTGAATCAGTTGTTCTTATTCCCACTCCAACAACCTGATTGGACAGTTCTGCCGTTAATGATTCACTTTGGTTGGTGAGTACTGTTGATTTTAATATTTGAATGTGAGCTCAGAGCTCTGCTCTGTTCTGAGAACAACACTGATCTCTCTAAAAGAAGATAGAACATTCACACCGTGAAGCCTGTTCTGTCCTCATGTGTCTCATCTGGAGCTGAGTGGACGTCTCCTGGGACATGAGAGGACAGGTTTGTCCTCCTGCTCCAGCAGAATCATGGACCGGCTGTTGTTTTCTTAATGACTCTTCCTCTTTCAGCCTTAAAGCAACAACTCCATAATCCCACTTCAGGTTTCAGGGTCAGTAAAATATCATTTGGGGAAAAGAAATAATCCCACTGGAGACGATGCAGTTGGAAAACTGGAAGGGACCGTTTAGTGTCGGGCTTCACTTTGGAAACGTTTTGTGACGTAGTTTTCTTCAGACAGGAGGTCCAGCTGAGCTGTGTGTTTGTGCTGAATTCCCCCAGCTGAGCTGGGAGGTCCGGTCATGACCGGGGGAAACTGCTGGTCTGGTTGTGCTGGTTTGTTCACCAGCAGGTCACCACTGTCATGTTCACCAGCAGGTCACCACTGTCATGTTCACCAGCAGGTCACCAGCAGGTCACCACTGTCATGTCCACCAGCAGGTCACCAGCAGGTCACCACTGTCATGTTCACCAGCAGGTCACCACTGTCATGTCCACCAGCAGGTCACCACTGTCATGTTCACCAGCAGGTCACCACTGTCATGTCCACCAGCAGGTCACCAGCAGGTCACCACTGTCATGTTCACCAGCAGGTCACCACTGTCATGTCCACCAGCAGGTCACCACTGTCATGTTCACCAGCAGGTCACCACTGTCATGTTCACCAGCAGGTCACCACTGTCATGTCCACCAGCAGGTCACCAGCAGGTCACCACTGTCATGTTCACCAGCAGGTCACCACTGTCATGTCCACCAACAGGTCACCAGCAGATCACCACTGTCATGTCCACCAGCAGGTCACCAGCAGGTCACCACTGTCATGTCCACCAGCAGGTCACCACTGTCATGTCACCACAGTCCCTGGTCACGTTTGGTGATTGTGGAGGATGAAATGTTTGAGTTGTGATTTACTGATCACCTCACGTTGATCTCTGAATGACCCGACACGAGTCTGAACTGTCAATCTGGATTAGTCATCTTGTTTGGTCGTCGCTTTAAACATTTACGACTTAAGATTCCTGCTGATGGAACAAACTGCCTGGACACGCCTCCGTTTCTCAGAGCAGAGGATCTTCTGTTGTATCACGTGTTCCACCTGGGATTAACACACCAGGATACCTCTGGTACCTGGATTAACACACCAGGATACCTCTGGTACCTGGATTAACACACCAGGATACGTCTGGTACCTGGATTAACACACCAGGATATGTCTGGTACCTGGATTAACACACCAGGATATCTCTGGTACCTGGATTAACACACCAGGATATGTCTGGTACCTGGATTAACACACCAGGATATGTCTGGTACCTGGATTAACACACCAGGATATCTCTGGTACCTGGATTAACACACCAGGATATCTCTGGTACCTGAATTAACACACCAGGTTATCTCTGGTACCTGGATTAACACACCAGGATATGTCTGGTACCTGGATTAACACACCAGGACATCTCTGGTACCTGAATTAACACACCAGGATATGTCTGGTACCTGGATTAACACACCAGGATATGTCTGGTACCTGGATTAACACACCAGGATATCTCCGGTACCTGGATTAACACACCAGGATATCTCCGGTACCTGGATTAACACACCAGGATATGTCCGGTACCTGGATTAACACACCAGGATATGTCCGGTACCTGGATTAACACACCAGGATATCTCTGGTACCTGGATTAACACACCAGGATATGTCTGGTACCTGGATTAACACACCAGGATATCTCTGGTACCTGGATTAACACACCAGGATATGTCTGGTACCTGGATTAACACACCAGGATATCTCTGGTACCTGGATTAACACACCAGGTTATCTCTGGTACCTGGATTAACACACCAGGATATGTCTGGTACCTGGATTAACACACCAGGACATCTCTGGTACCTGAATTAACACACCAGGATATGTCTGGTACCTGGATTAACACACCAGGATATCTCCGGTACCTGGATTAACACACCAGGATATCTCCGGTACCTGGATTAACACACCAGGATATGTCCGGTACCTGGATTAACACACCAGGATATGTCCGGTACCTGGATTAACACACCAGGATATCTCCGGTACCTGGATTAACACACCAGGATATGTCTGGTACCTGGATTAACACACCAGGATATCTCTGGTACCTGGATTAACACACCAGGATATGTCTGGTACCTGGATTAACACACCAGGATATCTCTGGTACCTGGATTAACACACCAGGATATCTCTGGTACCTGGATTAACACACCAGGATATCTCTGGTACCTGGATTAACACACCAGGATATCTCTGGTACCTGGATTAACACACCAGGATATCTCTGGTACCTGGATTAACACACCAGGATATCTCTGGTACCTGGATTAACACACCAGGATATGTCTGGTACCTGGATTAACACACCAGGATATGTCTGGTACCTGGATTAACACACCAGGATATGTCTGGTACCTGGATTAACACACCAGGATATCTCTGGTACCTGGATTAACACACCAGGATATGTCTGGTACCTGGATTAACACACCAGGATATCTCTGGTACCTGGATTAACACACCAGGATATGTCCGGTACCTGGATTAACACACCAGGATATGTCTGGTACCTGGATTAACACACCAGGATATCTCTGGTACCTGGATTAACACACCAGGATATGTCTGGTACCTCCATCTACTCCAGTGAATCTTGTTGTTTACATTGTTTTGTGTTCCACATGAGTTTGATCACAAGTGCATGTAGTTCCTGCCAGCAGCCAGCAGGGGGAGACAGGACATGATGAAACTGGCCCTTGGAAGCGTTTTCATCTTATTTCTACAAAAACAGACTTGTAAAGAGCCGTCAGTGGGACCACCTGTCAAGGTGTTTAAAACATGTCAAACATGGTTCATTACACAGATTATTAAGCCAGGTTGCAGTTTAAAACCAGCATTTATTATAAGCCATGTGCTCATACTCGCTGAAACATGAACATCAATCCCACCTGTCGTTTATTTCAGTGCACAGGTAACTCCTGTTTGTGATGTGGCAGCAGGGGGGATGTTTGGAACAGAATTCTGAGTAAATGTCAGGTTTTGTTTGTGTCGACTGATCATCTGGATGAAGTGTTGCAGAAGGAGATCTGATTGTTTATAGAAAGAAAGCCTCCTTCGTCTGAAACAGCTTTTATTTGATGACATCACAGCCCCAGTTTGATGTACATGGTCTGAAGCAGTGAGCCGTCTGTTCGTTCATGAGGTAGATTCTACAGCCTGCTGATCACCTGTGAAGCTTCAAAACCTCTCGTGTTCACAATCGGATCTATAATCTTCAAGTGAAAGAGGTTGTTTTTTTTTACACTACAAACCAAACAAAGCAGCCCCCAACCCTCCGGCTGCTTCAGCGCCGCTCCGACAGAACCACTGATTAGTTCCTGTGAATGACAGGTTCTGGATTCGTCCTTTTATCCTTCCTGTTCTGTAAGACGCAACACCCGCCCCGTCCACTGGGTGGCAGCAAAGCAGCTTTTTTTAAGAGATACATTCTTCATAGCTTCAGTGAGTTTCCTCCATCTTGTGAATAAATATTAAATAAGTTAAATAATGTGAGGTTAAAGCAGCTGCTCCTCAGCGTAGTGTCCATGTCCAGCTCCTCTGCTCTTCTCAGTCCAGACTCAGTTTGGTTACAGCCTGAAAAGGAGCGAATGGCTTTAGTTTCATCTGGAGGATTGAATCAGTCATCGGATGCTTTGACAGGAGGAACGTGGAACATGGCTTCACCCTTTGTATCAGAGACTCCAGCCTGTTGAAGAACTCCCCGGCCTTTTCTTTAGGATATGAATGGCAGGCCTGGCAGGTGGTCTGAAAGGAAGCATGGCAAATCCAGACTTTAGAACCAGCAACCCCTCATCTCTGAAACTGGAGCTCTGGTAAGACCAGCGGCTGTGAAGGTGGAGAAGGCCTCTCTTACCGTGGTGTTCCCGGTGGCACACAGATTCAGTCCTCTCTCCTGAGAAGGGTGGAGGAATCTTTTAGTTTCACTTCAGTAAAAGCTGACGGTGTTTCAGAACCAGAACGCTGCTACTCACAGTGAGGTGATGCTTCAGGCTCCTGGACAGTTTCTTCTCATTCCTCTTCAATTCCTTGAACTGAACCTCCATGTTGGTTCTGTAGCACTGCAGGGCCGGCAGGCAGCAGCAGTCCTGTGGAGAGGAGAGACAACATCTGTAACTGGAGGAGGAACATCTAACTGGAGGAGGAACATCTAACTGGAGGAGGAACATCTAACTGGAGGAGGAACATCTAACTGGAGGAGGAACATCTGTAACTGGAGGAGGAACATCTAACTGGAGGAGGAACATCTGTAACTGGACGAGGAACATCTAACTGGAGGAGGAACATCTGTAACTGGAGGAGGAACATCTAACTGGAGGACAAACATCTAACTGGAGGAGGAACATCTAACTGGAGGAGGAACATCTAACTGGAGGAGGAACATCTAACTGGAAGAGGAACATCTAACTGGAGGAGGAACATCTAACTGGAGGAGGAACATCTGTAACTGGAGGAGGAACATCTAACTGGAGGAGGAACATCTAACTGGAGGAGGAACATCTGTAACTGGAGGAGGAACATCTAACTGGAGGAGGAACATCTAACTGGAGGAGGAACATCTAACTGGAAGAGGAACATCTAACTGGAGGAGGAACATCTGTAACTGGAGGAGGAACATCTAACTGGAGGACAAACATCTAACTGGAGGAGCAACATCTAACTGGAGGAGGAACATCTGTAACTGGAGGAGGAACATCTAACTGGAGGACAAACATCTAACTGGAGGAGGAACATCTGTAACTGGAGGAGGAACATCTAACTGGAGGAGGAACATCTAACTGGAGGAGGAACATCTAACTGGAGAGACAACATCTGTAACTGGAGGAGGAACATCTAACTGGAGGAGGAACATCTAACTGGAGGAGCAACATCTGTAACTGGAGGAGGAACATCTAACTGGAGGAGGAACATCTGTAACTGGAGGAGCAACATCTAACTGGAAGAGGAACATCTAACTGGAGAGACAACATCTGTAACTGGAGGAGGAACATCTAACTGGAGGACAAACATCTAACTGGAGGAGGAACATCTAACTGGAGGAGGAACATCTAACTGGAGGAGCAACATCTGTAACTGGAGGAGGAACATCTAACTGGAGGAGGAACATCTGTAACTGGAGGAGGAACATCTAACTGGAGGAGCAACATCTGTAACTGGAGGAGGAACATCTAACTGGAGGAGGAACATCTGTAACTGGAGGAGCAACATCTAACTGGAGAGACAACATCTGTAACTGGAGGAGCAACATCTAACTGGAGAGACAACATCTGTAACTGGAGGAGGAACATCTAACTGGAAGAGGAACATCTAACTGGAGGAGCAACATCTGTAACTGGAGGAGGAACATCTAACTGGAGGAGGAACATCTAACTGGAGGAGGAACATCTAACTGGAGGAGCAACATCTGTAACTGGAGGAGGAACATCTAACTGGAGGAGGAACATCTAACTGGAGGAGGAACATCTGTAACTGGAGGAGGAACATCTAACTGGAGGAGGAACATCTAACTGGAAGAGGAACATCTAACTGGAGGAGGAACATCTGTAACTGGAGGAGGAACATCTAACTGGAGAGACAACATCTGTAACTGGAGGAGGAACATCTAACTGGAGGAGGAACATCTAACTGGAGGAGGAACATCTAACTGGAGGAGCAACATCTGTAACTGGAGGAGGAACATCTAACTGGAGGAGGAACATCTGTAACTGGAGGAGCAACATCTAACTGGAAGAGGAACATCTAACTGGAGGAGGAACATCTAACTGGAGGAGCAACATCTGTAACTGGAGGAGGAACATCTGTAACTGGAGGAGGAACATCTAACTGGAGGAGGAACATCTAACTGGAAGAGGAACATCTAACTGGAGGAGGAACATCTGTAACTGGAGGAGGAACATCTAACTGGAGGAGCAACATCTGTAACTGGAGGAGGAACATCTGTAACTGGAGGAGGAACATCTAACTGGAGAGACAACATCTGTAACTGGAGGAGGAACATCTAACTGGAGGAGGAACATCTGTAACTGGAGGAGCAACATCTAACTGGAGGAGGAACATCTAACTGGAGGAGCAACATCTGTAACTGGAGGAGCAACATCTAACTGGAGGAGGAACATCTAACTGGAGGAGGAACATCTGTAACTGGAGGAGCAACATCTAACTGGAGAGACAACATCTGTAACTGGAGGAGGAACATCTAACTGGAGGACAAACATCTAACTGGAGGAGGAACATCTAACTGGAGAGACAACATCTGTAACTGGAGGAGGAACATCTAACTGGAGGAGGAACATCTGTAACTGGAGGAGCAACATCTAACTGGAGGAGGAACATCTAACTGGAGGAGCAACATCTGTAACTGGAGGAGCAACATCTAACTGGAGGAGGAACATCTGTAACTGGAGGAGCAACATCTAACTGGAGAGACAACATCTGTAACTGGAGGAGGAACATCTAACTGGAGGACAAACATCTAACTGGAGGAGGAACATCTAACTGGAGAGACAACATCTGTAACTGGAGGAGGAACATCTAACTGGAAGAGGAACATCTAACTGGAGGAGGAACATCTAACTGGAGGAGCAACATCTGTAACTGGAGGAGGAACATCTAACTGGAGGAGGAACATCTGTAACTGGAGGAGGAACATCTAACTGGAAGAGGAACATCTAACTGGAGGAGGAACATCTGTAACTGGAGGAGGAACATCTAACTGGAGAGACAACATCTGTAACTGGAGGAGGAACATCTAACTGGAGGAGGAACATCTAACTGGAGGAATAAACATCCAGAGAGACAGACAGAGAGAGGCAGAGACAGACAGACAGAGACACACAGAGACAGACAGACAGAGACACACAGAGACAGACAGAGAGAGACAGAGACAGACACACAGAGACAGACAGAGAGAGACAGACAGAGACAGACAGACAGAGACACACAGAGACAGACAGAGAGAGACAGAGACAGACAGACAGAGACACACAGAGACAGACAGACAGAGACAGACACACAGAGACACACAGAGACAGACAGACAGACAGACAGAGACACACAGAGACAGACAGAGACAAACAGACAGAGACAGACAGACAGAGAGACAGAGAGATGAAGCTTTAGATTTCAGGATTTTTCCGACTGAAAGTTTCTGTTTTGTTCAGATTGTTTTCTCCTGTTTGTTTCCAGATGTTTGTGTTTCGTTACTTGTGAAACGCTGGTTTGCAGCTCTGAGACGTTCAGGAACCCTGAAGCGTGGTGGTGGTGGTGGTTTTGTTCTGCTCAGAGAGATTACGCTGCACATTTTGACGGAAGCAGTGAGAGAGCGAGAGCGAGAGCTGCTCTGGATCTGACTCAGCCACTAGAACCAAGCTGAGACCTGAACCACACTTTCTGTTCCTGTCCGTCGGTACCGTTCATGTGTAATCCTCTTTACTTTGACAATTTAAACAACAAGCCAATAAATAATCATGAAAACAATTTAGGAACGTTTCTTAATGACGGAACTCAGAGCAGTTTGATCAACATGTCATTAAGTTTTCATTCAGGATGTGAACCTGCAACCTTTTAACCCTTGAAGTGCCTGAAGCAGCGAGTGTGACTGCGACTCAGCACTTCTTCTTCAGTGGGAGAAGAAGAAGCTTAGAACCGAGTTTAGAACCAAGTGGTGCTGCTCACCTCGACGTTCTGTGGCGGAGTGTTCAGCAGCTGCTCGCTGTGCTGGTGGCGGGAGGAGATGGGAGATGCAGTGAGGACGCTGGTGGAGGTGATACCTGGTGAGGTGTGGATGTGGAGGAACCAACCTGCAGGCTCTGCCTCACGTCGCTCAGCTCTCGCAGGACTTCTTGTAGCTTCCTCCTCTCCAGGCTTCGGTCGGTCCTCGAGGCGCCGCACAGCGCTGCAAACAGGCAAAAGACGAGAAGCTTCATGCTGCTTCAGGCACCAGATCACCAAAGCAAAGATGGACTGGGAGTGGAGACGCTGGTGTGTCTCACCTTTTTATAGCGATCCCTGAGGACGCAGGAAAACCACCGCTTCAGAGCTGGAAAGCTGCAGGAACTGCCGTGTGAGTAATGACATTTTCTTTTCCACTGGCAGTCACCACTACGTGATTGGAGCGTGGCGGCAGGCGGCGCCTATAGATACGAGGACGTGCATGTGAACCTGTGTGACGGCACCCGACAGGAAGCGACAGGGACACGACACTTCCCATTTTCACTTTGAATCAGAAGAGCCGCAGCGACGCCGTGACAGCGCTGCTGGTATCTGTTGACTGCATCATGGAGACCAACAAACACAACAGGAAGCTGGTTCACTGAGATGTTCTGATGAGGACGTGAGGACAGGAGGACGTGAGGACAGGAAGTTCATTCAACTTTATTTCACCTCAAAATTACAAGTCCAACCAGACACTCGCTGGTCCAGTTTGAAGGCAAGCAGGTCTGAATTTCAATATAAAATACATCAAATTAAAAAAAACTGCAGGTCGTCCTCACCTGGTCCCCACCCCCCGCTGTAGGTGCTCTTCACCTGGTCCTCACCCCCCACGGCAGGTCCTCCTCACCTAGTCCTCCCCACCCACTGCAGGTCCTCCTCACCTGATCCCCAGCCCCCACTGCAGGTCCTCCTCACCTGGTCCCCACCCCCCGCTGTAGGTCCTCCTCACCTGGTCCTCACCCCCCACGGAAGGTCGTCCTCACCTGGTCCCCACCCTCCGCTGTAGGTGCTCTTCACCTGGTCCTCACCCCCCACGGGAGGTCCTCCTCACCTAGTCCTCCCCACCCACTGCAGGTCCTCCTCACCTGGTCCCCACCCTCCGCTGCAGGTCCTCGTCACCTAGTCCCCAGCCCCCACTGCAGGTCCTCCTCACCTGGTCCTTACCTAGTCCTCCCCACCCACTGCAGGTCCTCCTCACCTGGTCCCCACCCTCCGCTGCAGGTCCTCCTCACCTGGTCCCCACCCTCCACTGAAGGTCCTCCTCACCTGGTCCCCACCCCCCGCTGAAGGTCCTCCTCACCTGGTCCCCACCCCCCACTGAGGTCCTCCTCACCTGGTCCCCACCCCCCGCTGAAGGTCCTCCTCACCTGGTCCCCACCCCCCGCTGAAGGTCCTCCTCACCTGGTCCCCACCCCCCGCTGAAGGTCCTCCTCACCTGGTCCCCACCCCCCGCTGAAGGTCCTCCTCACCTGGTCCCCACCCCCCACTGAGGTCCTCCTCACCTGGTCCCCACCCCCCGCTGAAGGTCCTCCTCACCTGGTCCCCACCCCCCGCTGAAGGTCCTCCTCACCTGGTCCCCACCCCCCGCTGAAGGTCCTCCTCACCTGGTCCCCACCCCCCGCTGAAGGTCCTCCTCACCTGGTCCCCACCCCCCACTGCTCAGTATTTTTCTCCCAGGTGTTTGTTGAGCGTCTTCTGCCTGTGTTTTCTCAAACTGAGGCTAAAAGACATGAAACCACAAAGGGACATTAAAATGTCCTCTGAGAACGATTCACTCTCCACCGTCGCTCCTCACTTTACCAGACCAGCACTCGTCTGTCTTCATTTCTACTTCCTGCACGAGGCCTCGCACTCCGTCTCTGGTCTCGGTCCAATATTAGAAAGATAAACGGCCTTTATACAGGTTCAGGGGTTTTTATCTTCTTTCATCAGTGACCAGTTTGTTTCCCTGACTCTGTGTGTGTGTGTGTGTGTGTGTGTGTGTGTGTGTGTGTGTGTGTGTGTGTGTGTGTGTGTGTGTGTGTGTGTGTGTGTGTGTGTGTGTGTGTGTGTGTGTGTGTGTGTGTGTGTGTGTGTGTGTGTAGGAACAGGTGGGTGGGGGCTGGTCTCTGTGGTGTTTCACTCCAGATTTTCAGCACGAGGGGAAATACTGAGGTATCTACTCAGGTAGATTCACTCAAAACATTTTCCTGATCTGGCAGCACACACACACACACACACACACACACACACACACACACACACACACACACACACACACACACACACACACACACACACACACACACACACACACACACACACACACACACACCCCTAGAAGCTTCCTCATAAAGAACTAAAAGCTGTCAGTAAGATCACTTAATGAATTTTAAGCAGCTAAAAGAGGCAGATTGCCTGGATGGATAAAGAACTGGTACCACGAGCGCCGGGACTGGTTCAAACATCCATCCTCACCTGGTCCCAGAGGAAGACGATGCTGTGTTCATGATGAAGAGTTCCTTCATCGTTGTAACGCCGCTTCTCAGCTGCAGTTTGTCTTGTTGTCCAGCCGGTCTGAAGCATCTGTGGGATGAGCAGAGGTTAGTAGTGTTGACTGGTTAGACCAGTGACTCGCTGGGCTCCAAGCTGTTACTGGAGCTACTCCACCACCTCAGGCAGCTTCTACCCTAACCACCACCTCAGGCAGCTTCTACCCTAACCACCACCTCAGGCAGCTTCTACCCTAACCACCACCTCATAATGCTTCTACCCTAACCACCACCTCAGGCAGCTTCTACCCTAACCACCACCTCAGGCAGCTTCTACCCTAACCACCACCTCAGGCAGCTTCTACCCTAACCACCACCTCAAGCAGCTTCTACCCTAACCACCACCTCATAATGCTTCTACCCTAACCACCACCTCAGGCAGCTTCTACCCTAACCACCACCTCAAGCAGCTTCTACCCTAACCACCACCACATAATGCTTCTACCCTAACCACCACCCCAGGCAGCTTCTACCCTAACCACCACCCCAGGCAGCTTCTACCCTAACCACCACCTCAGGCAGCTTCTACCCTAACCACCACCTCAGGCAGCTTCTACCCTAACCACCACCTCAGGCAGCTTCTACCCTAACCACCACCTCAAGCAGCTTCTACCCTAACCACCACCTCATAATGCTTCTACCCTAACCACCACCTCAAGCAGCTTCTACCCTAACCACCACCTCATAATGCTTCTACCCTAACCACCACCTCAGGCAGCTTCTACCCTAACCACCACCTCATAATGCTTCTACCCTAACCACCACCTCAAGCAGCTTCTACCCTAACCACCACCTCATAATGCTTCTACCCTAACAACCACCTCAGGCAGCTTCTACCCTAACCACCACCTCAGGCAGCTTCTACCCTAACCACCACCTCAAGCAGCTTCTACCCTAACCACCACCACATAATGCTTCTACCCTAACCACCACCACATAATGCTTCTACCCTAACCACAACCTCATAATGCTTCTACCCTAACAACCACCTCAGGCAGCTTCTACCCTAACCACCACCTCAAGCAGCTTCTACCCTAACCACCACCACATAATGCTTCTACCCTAACCACCACCACATAATGCTTCTACCCTAACCACAACCTCATAATGCTTCTACCCTAACCACCACCTCAAGCAGCTTCTACCCTAACCACCACCTCATAATGCTTCTACCCTAACAACCACCTCAGGCAGCTTCTACCCTAACCACCACCTCAGGCAGCTTCTACCCTAACCACCACCTCAAGCAGCTTCTACCCTAACCACCACCACATAATGCTTCTACCCTAACCACCACCACATAATGCTTCTACCCTAACCACCACCTCATAATGCTTCTACCCTAACCACCACCTCAAGCAGCTTCTACCCTAACCACCACCACATAATGCTTCTACCCTAACCACCACCACATAATGCTTCTACCCTAACCACAACCTCATAATGCTTCTACCCTAACAACCACCTCAGGCAGCTTCTACCCTAACCACCACCTCAAGCAGCTTCTACCCTAACCACCACCACATAATGCTTCTACCCTAACCACCACCACATAATGCTTCTACCCTAACCACAACCTCATAATGCTTCTACCCTAACCACCACCTCAGGCAGCTTCTACCCTAACCACCACCTCATAATGCTTTTACCCTAACCAACACCTCAGGCAGCTTCTACCCTAACCACCACCTCATAATGCTTCTACCCTAACCACCACCCCAGGCAGCTTCTACCCTAACCACCACCCCAGGCAGCTTCTACCCTAACCACCACCCCAGGCAGCTTCTACCCTAACCACCACCTCATAATGCTTCTACCCTAACCACCACCTCATAATGCTTTTACCCTAACCACCACCTCAGGCAGCTTCTACCCTAACCACCACCTCATAATGCTTCTACCCTAACCACCACCACATAATGCTTCTACCCTAACCACCACCCCAGGCAGCTTCTACCCTAACCACCACCCCAGGCAGCTTCTACCCTAACCACCACCTCAGGCAGCTTCTACCCTAACCACCACCACAGGCAGCTTCTACCCTAACCACCACCTCATAATGCTTCTACCCTAACCACCACCTCATAATGCTTCTACCCTAACCACCACCTCATAATGCTTCTACCCTAACCACCACCTCATAATGCTTCTACCCTAACCACCACCACAGGCAGCTTCTACCCTAACCACCACCTCATAATGCTTCTACCCTAACCACCACCTCATAATGCTTCTACCCTAACCACCACCTCATAATGCTTCTACCCTAACCACCACCTCATAATGCTTTTACCCTAACCACCACCTCATAATGCTTCTACCCTAACCACCACCTCAGGCAGCTTCTACCCTAACCACCACCTCAGGCAGCTTCTACCCTAACCACCACCACAGGCAGCTTCTACCCTAACCACCACCTCATAATGCTTCTACCCTAACCACCACCTCATAATGCTTCTACCCTAACCACCACCTCATAATGCTTCTACCCTAACCACCACCACATAATGCTTCTACCCTAACCACCACCCCAGGCAGCTTCTACCCTAACCACCACCCCAGGCAGCTTCTACCCTAACCACCACCCCAGGCAGCTTCTACCCTAACCACCACCTCAGGCAGCTTCTACCCTAACCACCACCCCAGGCAGCTTCTACCCTAACCACCACCCCAGGCAGCTTCTACCCTAACCACCACCACACCCTCTTTATTTACACGTGATTTGAGATTTTGAAGAGACGACTTCGTAGTTTTATACCAACACTGTTAATGATTAGATACTAACCAAGATTTTAAATCTTATTTTTAGACACAACAGATAATTTGGCTTGTTTCAAAAGTTCTTCATTTGAGTCCTTGATTTTAAAGTATAATCTTGAATCTAGATTTGAAATCTTCTTCTGAAGTCCAGATCATGTCAGTGGTTCTGAGTCAGTTCTCCCATGTTGTGTTTCTCTTTGTTTGAGCTTCACCAGTTTCAGCAGGTTTGAATGTGAATCAGCTTCATAAGAGAAAAGAAACAGGAAATATCCGTCAGTTCAGAGTACTGCAGTACTGCAGTATTCATCTCCCCACCACTCTGAGGACGAATACTACATTCTACATCAGCTCTACATCAACGGTGGTAATACTGCTCCTCCTCCTCCTCTTCCTCCTCTTCCTCCTCTCCGTCTGATAAAGTGTGTTGTGATGAGTAACTAGGTTAAGAGGACAGTCGTCTCTTTGTGGTCAGACACAGTGTTACACACACACACACACACACACACACACACACACACACACACACACACACACACACACACACACACACACACACACACACACACAGTGTTACACACAGTGTTGCACACACACACGCACGCACACACACAGTGTTACACACACACACAATGTTAAACGCACACGCACACAGTGTTACACACAGTGTTGCACACAGTGTTGCACACACACACACACACACACACACACACACAGTGTTACACACAGTGTTGCACACACACACGCACGCACACACACACACACAGTGTTACACACACACGCACAGTGTTGCACGCACGCACACACAGTGTTACACACACACACAATGTTAAACGCACACGCACACAGTGTATATCTGTCTATCCATCCATCCATCCATCTAATGTACCATACAACATATGAGTATAATTTAACTGATACCATAGTAGTATTCCTAGAGAACAGACGAGTACTCTCACAGCTGAAGCTGCTGTTCGTGACGCCATACTTTAAAAAAAGGAAGCAGGGGTTTAGATCTCTTGCTGGTCGTACTGGTTTCCATCTTCTCAGATTCCTCTAGTTTCAGTTGAAGTGACTGTGATTGTTTTGCTATCAGGAGCCTCGTCCTCCTCGTCCTCCTCGTCCTCCTCGTCCTCTCAGGTAATCTCACCTGGAGAAGCTCTGACTCAGTGAATCCCATCTGGACTGAAGCGTCCTCCACCAGGAGCTGCTTTAGAAACCCAACATCTCGGAGTCTTTCTCCATCAACTGCAGGTTGAGATGAATTCAAGAGACGACCTCACTGCTTTCAATACCTTCATCACATCACCACAATGTGTTCTAACAGACGTGGTTCTAACAGACGCCGTTCTAACAGACATGGTTCTAACAGGCGCAGTTCTTACAGGCGCAGTTCTAACAGACGCCGTTCTAACAGACGCCGTTCTAACAGACGCCGTTCTAACAGGTGTGGTTCTAACAGGCGCCGTTCTAACAGACACCGTTCTAACAGGTGTGGTTCTAACAGACACCGTTCTAACAGACACCGTTCTAACAGACGCCGTTCTAACAGACACCGTTCTAACAGACGTGGTTCTAACAGACACCGTTCTAACAGACACCGTTCTAACAGACACCGTTCTAACAGACGCCGTTCTAACAGACACCGTTCTAACAGACGCCGTTCTAACAGACGTGGTTCTAACAGACGTGGTTCTAACAGGTGTGGTTCTAGCAGACGTGGTTCTAACAGACACCGTTCCAACAGGCGTGGTTCTAACAAGCCGTCCTCACAAAGTAGTTCCTGAGGAGTGTTTGGCTGAAGAGTACTAAAGTACTATGAACTCAGTAAAGGTTAAAGACGTGTCACCAGAACACCAACCAGCCCTTCTGAAGACAGTGTTCACCGTCACTGTGCCAAGAGGCGCTGCAGTGGTACGAGGCTGGTTCTATCTTCTATAGGTCAATTCTAGTGTTGTACGTTTCTTCATCTTTCCTGATGTCCGACTCTTAAAGCGCCTTCAGCTGCTTCAACGGGAATAAATGGAGAGCAGCTGCAAGGTGGAGCTGCAAGGTGGAGCTGCAAGGTGGAGCTGCAAGGTGGAGCTGCTCTGTTCTTCCTGTAAACAAACTAGATTCTAGATATTGAATCTCTTCACCCTGTGACTGAACTGATTATTAATTCTAGAACCACCACTCTGGAGTCTTTCTGCTTCCTTCACCTGGAGGAATCCAGTCCATCCAGATTATTTCTCAGATTATTCACTGAAGACACTTTGGGAGGATTTCTAGTGGAAACACACTTTTCTTCAGTGGAGAGAGAACAGATCATTTGAGTTGTAATGAGGAGTAACTGTAACTAAAGGTTCTCATGCCAGACTGACTTCATGAAGTGAATGAAATCCTGAATCAGTCACAGACCAACACTCGGTCTGTTTGAGGGTTCGAGTCCTGGTTCCTGCAGGAAAGGCATTCTGGGTAAAAAGCTGCCGTTTTGATGGCTGGAGGAGGAAACAGGAAGAGGCCCATGTCTTCTTCACTTTATTATTGCAGAAGCTATTGAAGAGCAAGAGGACGGTGGAAGTCTCTGCTCTGCTCCATAAAGGTCTTGATTCTCTTGCAGCCTGGATTCTACCAGAGTTCAGAGATTCTCTGATTTAAATTCACCAGATCAGTGAGGAATCAGCCAGCAGGTCCACCTTCACTCTCCTCCGTCCATTTCCCCTGGGTAACGACCTGGAGTGCCTTTAAATCCTGGTTGTTGAACTGATGAACTGTGAACACAGCGGGACTGCAGGAGGCTCCGCCCCCCACCCCCACCCCCACCCACACCTCCACCTTCTCTTCCTGCACACTTACCGTAACATCAAGCAGGCTGGCTTCCCTCACTGACTGAGAACCTCCCTGGGCGGCCCTCTTCATCACGCTGTCTTAACCCCGCCCACTCCTCTGGCAACCTGGAAATACACAAACCTTCACCGCAGTGTCGGAAATCATAGTACTGCCAGTGGGAGGAGGAAGTAAACTACACAACAACAGGAAGTAAACAAATGTGCCTCAGAAGGAAAGTTACATAAAACTGTCCAGCTTGAGTTTGTAATAGAACGGGTCCGACAGCAGCAACAGAAAGATGACTCTTCATGTCTGAAGAGGTGGAGTCTTGTGAGGAACAGTGTGACAGGAAACACGTCCAGAGCAGCAGAACTTCTTCTTCATCAGGTCCTGGAGGTTCAGCTGCTCGTCATCATCACCTCGAAACTAACCTCTGTCTCAGACCTGATCCAACGTCTCACAACAACTCGTCTTCATCTTCAGGACCAGACATGGACCTGAGGAGTTCAACCGTGTGTGTGTGTGTGTGTGTGTGTGTGTGTGTGTGTGTGTGTGTGTGTGTGTGTGTGTGTGTGTGTGTGTGTGTGTGTGTGTGTGTGTGTGTGTGTGTGTGTGTGTGTGTGTGTGTGTGTGTGTGTGTGTGTGTGTGTGTGACTTTACTTATATGTATTATGGTACATTAGATACATAAATAGATAGAATTTTATTGTCAGTGCTCAAAATTGCATAACACACATAAAAGCCATTAAGAACAAAAACACTGATAAAAGACAATATTACAACATAACTTAAAATAAAGGGAAAGGGCGGGGGGGACGGGGGGCGGGGGGGGGGGGGGGGTTCTGCAGAAGGAAGGATCTTTTGTACATGTTTTTTCTGGCCAGTGGGACTTTGTATCTTCTGCCTGATGGGAGGAGGGTGAATGGGGGGTGGGGGGGGTGGGGGTTCCTGATCACAGAGCGCTCATTCTGCCTGATGGGAGGAGGGTGAAGGGGGGGTGGGGGGGTGGGGGTTCCTGATCACAGAGCGCTCTTACAGGTGGGACAGTGGAGTTTGTGTTGAACCAGCTCTTTTGCTGGCTGGTCGCTGACGTGTGAGAACTTTTATTTTGTTTGCTGGTGAGGAAGTTGTACCAAGATGTGATACTGAAGGTGAGAATGGATCCTGAGTGACCGGTAAACCACTGTTAGAATCTTTGTACTGATGTTGAAGTGTTCCTGAGAAGATGGAGACGCTGGAGCGCTTTACTGTAAATGGTGTCGGAGTGTTTGGAAGGACAGGGGGGTGTCTGTGTCCCTCCATACTTGTAGGATATCATGTGATTTCTATTTGGTTGATTAAAGTTCAGGCAGGTGTGGTTTTATGTGACATCTTCATCTGCTGTTTGTATTGAACATTAAAAAGAAGAAGCTACAGGAAGTCCAGAAGAACTTCCTGTCGAGCTCAAGAGGTCAGAACTCTGCTTCACTGACATTTATTGTTCGTTTGTTCTCCTGCTGACGATCCAGCGCCTTTCTGCATGTCGTGGTGAGGATGAGGAGGATGAAGGCTTCCTGCCTGGTACTGAAACTCCAGTCTACCTGAGGACATCCACTGGACTGTGGAGTCCTCCACAGTGTCAGGTCAGTGATGAAGAGTAGGAGTCCTCCACAGTGTCAGGTCAGTGATGAAGAGTAGGAGTCCTCCACAGTGTCAGGTCAGTGATGAAGAGTAGGAGTCCTCCACAGTGTCAGGTCAGTGATGAAGAGCAGGAGTCCTCCACAGTGTCAGGTCAGTGATGAAGAGTAGGAGTCCTCCACAGTGTCAGGTCAGTGATGAAGAGTAGGAGTCCTCCACAGTGTCAGGTCAGTTATGAAGAGTAGGAGTCCTCCACAGTGTCAGGTCAGTGATGAAGAGTAGGAGTCCTCCACAGTGTCAGGTCACTGATGAAGAGTAGGGTGACATTGTGGAGTCTTCCTCAGTAGATGTCTCCATTGTGTCGATTGGACCAAAGTGAGGAAGGCCTCAGAACCAGGTTGAGTCTGGAAGGTGAACATGATGGAGGTTGGGTGGAGGTTTTACTCCCCCTGGTGGTTGGAGTAGATCCACTCAACTCTGCTCTTCACTGTGGATTTTATACTTTTTCAATTTAAAGTCCTTTAATGTAGTTTTGAAGAAATTCACCTTGAAAAGAAACGACCCAGCTGAATTGCATGAACTCTTCAGGGAAGATTAGTCCTCGCTGGAGGAGCGATGCATTCGGTTCTGGGACGTTAACAACTAAACGTTTCTGAATAAATCCCAAAACACTGCTGAAGAAAGTTCCATACAAAGTGGCTGAGAGGCACCTCATCGGGGAGATCAAAGGAGATCAGCATCTGTTGCCATGGAGACGCTCCCTGCGCAGTGTTTCACAGTGATGTAGCCACCTGACAAGCTGGTTAGCATCGATATGAGCTAATGGCTATCATGCTGGTGAAGCTAACTCGTCTGCGCTCTACCGAGTGTAGCTCTAGTTTATTTCAGTTTGAACTTCAGCTGAGAAAAGCTTCGTACCATCAGAGGATCTCTTGGTTTAGTGTGGCTTCATATTCACCTCCGAAGTTTCCTGTTTGTTTTTAAAGGATATATGATGAGAGGTTTCATACTTTCCACCTGATAATGTCGACTCTCACAAGCGGCGGCAGCATCCTCAATATGAGGGTTCGGAAAACACGTCAGCGCCATATCCTGTTTATTTTGAGCAGGTTCTGCTCTCTGGAGCGTCTCTCCTGCAGAGGTGAAAGTGACTTTTACTGTTTGTCATCCTGTGCACAGAAACATGACTCAGCAGAGTCATCAGACTCTCCGTCTGCTGGATTAATGTCAAGCTGCTGTTTCCACACCAGATATAAAGATAAGCAGACTTCAGCTTGTTGACACACGTCACTCCAAAGGATCAACGGTCATCAAATACATTTATTTGTTTCGATGTAGAAAAATCTGTGCAAAGATACAGAACGTTCAAATATTTACATACAAGAAAAAGATCATCTTACTGAGGAGCAACACCTGAACGACAAAACGCCGGGTTCCATCAGTACAGGTTGGTCTTCTTCATGATCCTCAAGAACTCCTGCTCGTTGACCTCACCGTCTCCGTCCCGGTCCGCCTCCTGGATCATCTCCTTCAGAACCACAACCACAGTCACCAGGAGCAGAATCAACCCTCCCTGACGGTTAGATTCATCACCATCCCGTCCTCATGTTTCATTAGACCGTCGGTCCTGTTCAGATGTTTCTCTGCTCTGATCATAAAATCCAATAGATTATCAATACATTGATCCATAATCTGAAAAAAGATGCAGAAAACTAAATCTACCAACGTTGTCACGTCAGTAAAATAAACTCAGAATAAACGGTTTAATAACTTTAAAACCTTTTCAGGTTTATCTTGAGTTCACACTTTCATGCTCATTACATTCAGAATGTGGTTGAGCTCTAACAGTGATTTTCAACCCCCATGCTGCGAGATCGTCCGGTGTGCCCCGAGAGATCGTCCGGTGTGCCGCGAGAGATCGTCCGGTGTGCCCCGAGAGATCGTCCGGTGTGCCCCGAGAGATCGTCCGGTGTGCCGCGAGAGATCGTCCGGTGTGCCCCGAGAGATCGTCCGGTGTGCCGCGAGAGATCGTCCGGTGTGCCGCGAGAGATCGTCCGGTGTGCCGCGAGAGATCGCCCGGTGTGCCCCGAGAGATCGTCCGGTGTGCCGCGAGAGATCGTCCGGTGTGCCGCGAGAGATCGTCCGGTGTGCCGCGAGAGATCGTCCGGTGTGCCGCGAGAGATCGTCCGGTGTGCCGCGAGAGATCGTCCGGTGTGCCGCGAGAGATCGCCCGGTGTGCCCCGAGAGATCGTCCGGTGTGCCGCGAGAGATCGTCCGGTGTGCGGATGGGAATTGATACGATTTTTCCGATTCCGATTTCATTTTCAATTCTGTTTAACAATTGAATTCTTTATCTTTTTTTTTTTTTTTTTAAAGGAGAATGAACAGGTAGATTACTCGGGGTGGGAATTGATAAGATTTGATCAATTCTTCTAACGATTCCTAAATATTTTGTTTGAGGGGAAAAACATAGTTTTACAATCTTCTGCTCCAAAAGGAACAATTTTATTTTTCCAAACATGAAACTTGAATTATAATTTTTCCCTTAAAAAGAACAGTCAATGTGTATTTGCCTTCGATGCCCCCTGGAATTTACACTTTTTCAAATTTTGCGCTGTAGATAAGTTAACCTTCTCTGGGAGGCGGAGCCTGGAGAGGAATGTGAAGTGACGTAGCAGGAGGAACTCGTTCTCGGTCTGCAGGGAATGCTGTGTTCATATTGTGTTGGTGCTTTTTTTGAGGGGATATTCAACACAGAATGATCTCATACATAGACATACAGTGGTAGACTCTACTAGATTGTGTATGTCTACACAGTAGTACTCTAGTAGATCGTTTGTTACTGTATCTGGTGTGAAAACTAGAGGCTCACACAAACGGTGAAGATCTACTAGCATATGTCTACGCTGTCGGCTCGTTGGAGCAGACATTCACTACACGGGACAGACTGACGAAGTTAATTTATTAAAAGTCCCTCATTAGTCCTCCGACAGGACATTTCGTCACCAAATGGACGTCTTCAGCAGCCACACAGTGCAGCGCTCTGGGGAGGTGATGGAGGCCGGGGTGTAGCTCAGGAGGAGGTGATGGAGGCCGGGGGTGTAGCTCAGGGAGCCACGGTGCAGGTTGTTCTGACTATCAGAGTAACCCGGAGTACCGGAGTAGAACCAGCACACAGAGAGAGAGAACATGAAAACTCCACACAGAAAGTCTCCTGCGGGGATTTGCACCGAGACCTTTTTTTTAATTTAACTGGACCTTGTGGCTGTGAGGACAGGCTGTGGGGACAGGCTGTGAGGACAGGCTGTGGGGACAGGCTGTGGGGACAGGCTGTGGGGACAGGCTGTGAGGACAGGCTGTGGATTCAGGACGTGGGGAGAGGAACATGTATTACCGTGTCCTATTATCTAGTCCTTTATGGTCTCCCTCTTCAGACCTTCTTCCTCCATCTTTTCTCCTGGTTGGAGGAGCTCTGCGTCACAGAGTGTGACGTAATGCTACGTCATGCTACGTCATGCTACGTACCACAACGCGACTTGACGTCGTGCTGGAAATGAATCGTTAAGAAGAATCAAACACATTTAAGGTGCACGATTCTCATGGAATTGATCAACTGGAACCGGTTCTCAGTCAGAACCGGCTTTTGATTCCCATCCCTAGTCAGGTGTGCCGTGGAAAATTGTGCAATTTCATTTATGTGGTTCAAAAATGTCTGTAGCAGTGACATGATGGTGTTGGCTGATCAAGAAATGTACGCACCGTCCCTTGCCAGCAGGTGGCAGTAGAGAGCACATCAATACTGACCCTGTAGTTGTGAGACAATAAAATGAGCAGTAGTGCAGTGGTGAGGACTCCAGCGACGGAGTAGTAGAAGTGACACGCAGGAGGAGGAGCAATCCATTTTGGGACGTTAATGACCAACCGTTTCTGAATTAATCCCCCAAAATTGAGAAAAATGTCCCATACAAGCAGAGGAGACAGGCTCCTCATAGAGATCAGCTGAGCGAGGGTGAATAATCAGCTGAGAGAGGGTGGATAATCAGCTGAGAGAGGGTGAATAATCAGCTGAGAGAGGGTGAATAATCAGCTGAGAGAGGGTGAATAATCAGCTGAGCGAGGGTGAATAATCAGCTGAGCGAGGGTGAATAATCAGCTGAGAGAGGGTGAATAATCAGCTGAGAGAGGGTGAATAATCAGCTGAGCGAGGGTGAATAATCAGCTGAGAGAGGGTGAATAATCAGCTGAGAGAGGGTGAATGATCAGCTGAGCGAGGGTGAATGATCAGCTGAGCGAGGGTGAATGATCAGCTGAGCGAGGGTGAAGCCCCAGGGCCAGCAGCAGCGTACCTCCAGCTCTTCGTCCGTCAGGTTCTCTCCCAGCTCCTTGGCGACTCTCTTCAGGTTCTTGAAGGAGATCTTTCCCGTGCAGTCGTCGTCGAACAGCCGGAACGCTTTCAGGATCTCTTCTTTGGAGTCTTTTTCACTCTGGGAGCGTCAGCCGACATGTGATGTGGTGAAAGTGGCACAAAGACATGTTGAACACAACCAATACCCTAAATAATCACTGAAATGTTTATCCATGAGCTGATTGTCTCCAGAAACTCAAATACTGTTTAAAAACACGATGTAATTAGAGTACAGTCAGCACTGAACAGGAGGATCAGATTACTTCTTGCTCAGATGTCGAAAGTACATTGGCAGTAAATCCTGCAGGTCAGAATGAGGAAAGTCACAGGTGGAGCTGTTTGGTCATTTTACTGTTAAAGTCCATTAGTTGAGCAACGTGAAGCTAAATTCAATAAATTTTGATGTTTAACTTTTAGATCAATGTGTTTCCTTTAAAAGGAGAAGAAACAACAATTTAGGGTTTAACTTGTCAAATGTGGATTCCTTCAGCTTCTCACTGTCATTTAGAGGTGGACTGCCCATCACGATGAAACTGATTCTTATTTCTTACTTTAGAAAACACAGAAGAACTTTTCCCAGAACTCGGGCCGAGCGGGCTGAGCGGGCTGAGCGGGCCGAGCGGGCCGAGCGGGCTCACTTCCATTTCTTGTGATTGAAATGTTGTGGATGATGGAGGGCAGGTCAAAATAAAAAACATTCAGTGGAACGGTTCCTGAACTTTTCTCACCATTTTCAGAGTCATGATGTTCAGGAAGTCTTCAAACTCAATAGTTCCAGAGTTTTCTTTGTCCACGTCTGAGATCATCTTCTTGATTTCTTCTTTCTTCGGTTCAAACCCCAGAGCTCTCATGGCCACCTGAGGCGGGACGAAGCAGGCTATGTCAAACCAGGTTATCTAGACCAGGCTATGCTAAAGCAAGCTATCTTAAACCAGGTTAGGGCAGGTTAAGCCTGTTAAAGCAGGTTAAATAATGTTAAAGCGGGTAGAATGATTTTAAATCCAGTGAAATAATGTAATAAACTAAAGGCAGCTCCACCTTCAGCTCCTTCACGTCGATGACTCCTCTCCCATCCGTGTCAAACAGGTCGAAAGCTTCTTTAACTTCTTGTTTCTGCTCCTCAGTCAGCTCCATTTTAACACCGGACTTCTTCCTCTGGCTGGCAGAAGCTGCTGGTTTTCTGAAGCTCGAAGCCTGAAACCAGGATTCACATTTATGTCGCTTAAAAGTAGAAAAACTAACTCGTTTGTTAGCTCGACGGTTAGCATCATGCTAAGTGAACTAACTGCTGCTCAACGTCCCGGAGAGAAGCAGGTTTTCACACTAAACTCAGCCGATAAAACGACACACACTACAACTTTAACTCGGCGTGCAGTTTGTGAAACAGTTAAATACTTTTTCTTACCATTTTCAAAGTTTGATGTCAACAAAGCAGACGGCTCTTCTCTTTCCCGTCAACAGACAACGAGCCAATCAGAATCACAGAAATCAAACAACAGTCAATCACAACGCTGAGTGGGCGGGGCATCTTGTCCGTCACCAATCATCTGAACTGCTCGTTGTCGCTAGGCGACCAGTCGGCTTCACGCATGCGCAGTGCAGATAATATGTGCAGCAGGGAGAGCCGGATGAAGCTTCTTAAAAACATTTTAAACGTCTTCAAATGAAGGTAAATCAATGTGTTTCTTGGTTTATGACGTCACGGCGCATGACATCAGCTCGTTCCGCTCATCTTATTGATCTCAGGTGTTTAGAAGTTTTGTTTTCAGACGGTTAGCTTAGCTGTTAGCACATTATTGTAAACAGTTTAATAAAAGACATTACTGTATTTTTCTGAAAATATCAGGAGCTTCGAGCTGTTTATATTCTGGATTTACACTCCTAATCACCCAAAACACAGGGTTTACGTCTCATTAATGCTTTTTTATGACAATATTTCACATTCCATTTCTAATGTTGAACATTTTAGTTTGTCTGATGATGTTCAGGTAAAAAGCCTAAGAACTCAGATTTGATGGCTTTAACCTTCACATCTACTCATTCAACATTTCATAGTTTGTTTGTTTTTTCTTGAGCTTTGTTTTTGTTTGCACTGCATACAGTTGGAACCTTTTTATATTTAATGAGATTGTACTGCTGATGTCATGGTCCTCTGCTGCTTATTACTGTGGCCATGTTTCATTATAAGTGGATGACATATATATATATATATATATATATATATATATATATAAAGACTTTTACAACTTAAAACTGAGCACAACCTAATGTTTCTTGTCCTTTTGCTATTCAGGTTCCTTGAATCATGCTGGAAAGCACCATTTTACATAAAGGACAACATGCTGGCCTGCAAAAGCTTTCAGCGCTGGCAGAAGCCTCCCGTTCCTCTTTGGGTCCCTGGAAGAGCTTCAAGTTTATCCACGATGACACAACTGGGGAGTCGGCTCTCGTGTGTTCGAGTTATAGGATCCTTGAAAACCTGGAGCTGAGCTGCCCAGTGGCTCAGCTGGTCCAGGAGACTCTCCAGGCCCACCAGAAGGTCTACCACACCGGGTCGGGATGCCTGCTGTTCCTGACGGGGGCGTGGAGCCGTGCGGCTCTGCACTGTCTGCAGATAGGGATTCCAGCCTCACACATAATGTCAGCCATGAATGAGGGGCTGGACTTATGCAGGGACGTCTGCAGGAGGAGCACAGTCTCCATGGAGGCTGTTTCTGCTTGTTGCACTGCAGCGTCTGAGGGTTCAGGACTGCGGCTCCCGGAGAAACTCGCCACAGAGGCTCCACAGGTCGGCAGGAAGACGCTGAACTTCAGTGGGCAAAGAAAAGTAAAGCTCAGCAGACATTTTTGTGAAATTAATTGTAGAAGTGCCTCAAAAGTAACTCAAACCCCCGAGCCCGAGCTTCCCGAGCTTCCAGAGCTTCCAGAGCTTCCCGAGCTTCCCGAGCTTCCCAAGCCCAATCTTCCCGAGCTTCCAGAGCTTCCCGAGCTTCCAGAGCTTCCCGAGCCCAATCTTCCCGAGCTTCCAGAGCTTCCCGAGCCCAATCTTCCCGAGCTTCCCGAGCTTCCCGAGCTTCCCGAGCTTCCCGAGCTTCCAGAGCTTCCCGAGCTTCCCGAGCCCAAGATTCCCGAGCTGGCGGCCGTTGCTCAGGGATTGAGCCACGGCTGTGACCAATCAATGAAGCTCGTCATGGAAGCCATTCAGATGCAGTCAGAAGCTGCTCAGGAAGACGTTGACCGTCCGATGTTTGATGTGACTGACGTGGTGACGTGTCTCGTCCCCGGGTTGCCGGAGCACCAGGCCTGTGTCGTTCAAGGCTGCGTCGTTCTTTTGTCTGCAGAACAAGCTCTGCTTGCTCAGCAGACAAAAGAGAAAAGCCTGCAAGTTGCTCTCATCACTGGAGATTTATCAGATGACTTTCGCCACCTGGGCTTCCACAGACTGAGAGGAACTCGGCGAGTGAGCGACCGTCTGTCCGGTTCAAGCAGAGAAGACGGGTGGATGGAGAGAGTCGGCTCTCTCCTGTTGAGCCTGGACGTGAACCTGGTGCTCATCAGTGGCTTCGCTTGTGAATCGATGGTTGAGTTCTGCTGGAGGCATCAGATCCTGGTGGTGGAGAAGGTGAAGGTTTCCACTTTGAGGACGTTTGCAGATGTAACTGGAGCTGTTGCGGTGGCGTACGCCACCCAGCTGAGTCAGCAGTGCGTGGGCTCCGGGGTGACGGTCAGGATCTGGAGAGATCTGAGCGGCCGCCACGGGAAGCCTGCGGCAGCGGTGAATATCTGCCCCGGTGGGAGCGGCAGCCTGGTCACCGTCATCCTGACCAGCTACCTGCCTGGCAAGCTGCTGGCGCTGGAGGACCGGTTCTGGGCCTGTGCTCACAGGTTCCACTACGCTCTGAAGGACAGAGTCCTGCTGCCTGGAGCCGGAAGGACAGAAATGCTTTGTGTTCATCAGCTGCTGAAGCAGGACGACGGGACGGCCGGCGCTCGGTTCAGGGCCGTCGTGTTCCCGCTCATGGCAGAGGGCTTGATGGACTACCTCTCCACTGTGATGGTCAACACAGGGAGGGTCTCAGGAGTCCAGGCCAGGACTCTGGTGACTCAGCAGCTCCAGAATCGCGACCAACAGCAAAGCTCGGCTCCAAAGTTCTGCCAACTCCTTCTGGAGGGTGAAAGAGAGGAAGTGATGAAACCCGAGGAGCCGCCGGCCGTGCAGATCTACGATAATTTGAGTGTGAAGCAGGACGCCTGGCGGAAGGCCTTAGATGTTGTGTTTCTGGTCTTACAGAGCGACGCAGAGATCATCACCGGAGGAGGCCAACACACCGACCCCACTGAGGAACATCTGAGCCGGTTATGAGCCTCCAGTGGACCCGACAGAAGGACAGAACGTCTTTTAAAAGTGTCACGTCTCACTTGGGAAATTCTTCTTCAGCTTATGAAATTATTAGATAATGTAGTTTTTCATTAATGACACAACGTCAATAAACTTATTTAACAGTGAAATGTGTTTTCAGTGTCTCCAGAAACCACGCTCCGCTTCCTGTTTTCTACCACATGGTGGCGACATACAACAGAAAGTAACAAGAGAAACCTCAGTCAGTCATTTCATCCTGCTCTCTACCCCACAATGGGTCAATACCTCTGGGTTCACCTGGTCCTGGCCACGCTTTGTTGTCCGAAGCCACAAGAAGATTTCTCCTCTCGCAACACAAACAGATGTGTCCAGAGAGCTGAAGGCCAGGTGAACCCGCCCGGTGAACCCGCCGGGTGAACCCGTCAGGTGAACCCGCCGGGTGAACCCGTCGGGTGAACCCGTCGGGTGAACCCGCCAGGTGAACCCGCCCGGTGAACCCGCCCGGTGAACCCGCCGGGTGAACCCGTCAGGTGAACCCGCCCGGTGAACCCGTCAGGTGAACCCGCCCGGTGAACCCGTCAGGTGAACCCGCCCGGTGAACCCGCCGGGTGAACCCGTCAGGTGTGTGTCAGCTAAAGCACTGGGACACTCAGTATTTTTCTTACAGAGGTTCGTGACCAATCAAACATGTTTTTAAAAGAGTTTTGCAGAAGTAGAAATGAAACGGGGAGTGTTAATGACACTGGAATTCTGTTTTCAAGGTGTCGATGGCATTAATACATGAGACGGGAGGTTTCCTCTTACTTCCTCCCAGAGCATCACGTCTCATCCTAAAAATAACCTGGTGGAATAAAATGTGAGGAAGGTTTTGACGGTGCAGCTCAGCGGTGGTGGTGGTGGTGGTGGTGGTGGTGGTGGTGGTGGTGGTGGTGGTGGTGGTGGTGGGTGGGGTGGGGGTCTAATTCTAGCAGAACCGACATCCTCTAATCATCAGGCTGATGGAACGTTTGATGGAACTTCGACCTGTGAAGCCGTCAGGTGAACACGTGAAATCAGTGGCGCGTGTGTGTGTGTGTGTGTGTGTGTGTGTGTGTGTGTGTGTGTGTGTGTGTGTGTGTGTGTGTGTGTGTGTGTGTGTGTGTGTGTGTGTGTGTGTGTGTGTGTGTGTGTGTGTGTGTGTGTGTGTGTGTGTGTGTCTTCACTAAACTCATCAGATATCCTGGTGAAAGTAGAATGAAATGGTGAATAGTCACTATTCCTCTGCTGATGTGATGGATCGAGGGTGAAAGTGTCTCCACAGACTCGTCCTCTGGTTGTGACTCACTTTACCGTCATTTGGCTCCAGCCTCAGTCCCTGGTGGCCTGTTGGACGTCTCACGGCCTCTGATGTGGCGACCTGCTGACCAGAGCGTCTATTTTGACGAGCGTACGGCCGGATGCTCATTAAACCAGGAAGGAAAACGAGCTGCGGTAACGGAGGCGTGTGTCCTGGTGCTTTAATGTTCATCCTGCTGCTCCACTGCTGCTGCTCTACTACTCTACTACTACTACTCTACTACTGCTGCTGCTGCTCTACTGCTGCTGCTGCTGCTCTACTGCTGCTGCTCTACTACTACTCTACTACTGCTGCTGCTGCTCTACTGCTGCTGCTGCTGCTCCACTGCTGCCGCTCTACTACTCTACTACTACTACTCTACTACTGCTGCTGCTGCTGCTCTACTGCTGCTGCTCTACTACTGCTGCTGCTACTCTACTGCTGCTGCTCTACTACTACTCTACTACTACTACTCTACTACTGCTGCTGCTGCTCTACTGCTGCTGCTCTACTACTACTCTACTACTGCTGCTGCTACTCTACTGCTGCTGCTCTACTACTACTCTACTACTGCTGCTGCTACTCTACTGCTGCTGCTCTACTACTACTCTACTACAGCTCTACTGCTGCTGCTCTACTGCTGCTGCTCTACTGCTCTACTACTACAGCTCTACTGCTGCTGCTCTTCTGCTGCTGCTCTACTGCTGCTGCTCTACTACTCTACTACAGCTCTGCTGCTGCTCTACTGCTGCTGCTCTACTGCTCTACTACTACTACAGCTCTACTGCTGCTGCTCTACTGCTGCTGCTGCTCTACTGCTGCTGCTCTACTGCTCTACTACTACAGCTCTACTGCTGCTGCTCTACTGCTGCTGCTGCTCTACTACTACTATACTACAGCTGCTGCTCTACTACTCTACTACAGCTCTACTGCTACTGCTCTACTGCTGCCGCCCCCTGTCCAGACTGCTGCTGAGTTTCTAGAGTACCCCCCCCCCCCCCCCCCCCCCCCCACCGTTCAGACCTCTGCTGGGCTGGTGGGCGTGAGCATGAGTGCTTCCAGGGCGCATGCGAGCCGAGCTGAGGCCCAGAAGGGAAAACCTTCCTCACAGATCTAAGCCAGCTGCCCTGCTTGAGAGACTTCAGTTGAAGGAAGGAGGTGGGTGGAGGAGACCTGCACGCCCCCCCAGAGAGCAGCCGCCAGCTCCTCGGACCGCCGCCGCCCGCCGCCCATGGCTAAGGCCTCCGTCGCTGGTCGCTGGTCGGTGTTCCTGCCCTGAAGGGAGCCGCTGAGGTGAAGCCGTCTTCAGGCCGGCGAGGAGGAGGAGGGGGGGGGAGGGGGGAGGGGGGGGGAGGGGGGGGAGGTGGGGGCGGGAGGCCTCGGCGGGGCTCCACCAGGCGGCTGCCAGCAATCGGGGGAGAGGAGAGATGGCCACCGGAGGAATGGCCACCAGAGGAATGGCCACCGGAGGAATGGCCACCGGAGGAATGGCCACCGGAGGAATCACTACTCTTCCCTCTGAAGACGGCGCCAGCGGAGGATTCCCCCCCGGGACCTTCAAGGACCCCAAGAGGCTGTATTGTAAGAACGGGGGCTTCTTCCTGAGGATCAGGGCCGACGGGGGGGTGGACGGCATCCGGGAGAAGAACGACCCCCACAGTGAGTACCCCCTTCCTGAACACTCCTCCATAGTCCTCAGTGTGCAGCTCCTGGAACCACCATGTCACTTTTCCAGCTCAGGTTTTTTCCTGCGCTCACTAACATGAAGGCCTCAGTGTGTCGCTTCACTGCTGGAAAGTTTCACGGCTGAAGAACCCGAGAGGAGGATGTTTTCTCTTCTGCTGAGTCACATGAACAGACTTCCTGAGCAGAGGTCGTCTCCAGTCCGTCACTTCCATCAACAGGATCAGCCACGCTCACACCATTTCTCTTTAATCTGTCAAGACGAGTGGAAATGAAACACATTTCTCATCACATTTGATCACGTTTTGACTTCAGGATCGTAACAGAGTCTGAACGTGCATCAGGAATCAGGATTTATCAGGAATCAGGATTTATCAGGATTTATCAAGAATCAGGATTTATCAGGAGTCAGGATTTATCAGGATTTATCAGGAATCAGGATTTATCAGGAGTCAGGATGTATCAGGAGTCAGGATTTATCAGGATTTATCAGGATTTATCAGTAGTCAAGATTTATCAGGAATCAGGATTTATCAGGAGTCAGGATTATCAGGATTTATCAGGACTTATCAGTAGTCAGGATTTATCAGGAATCAGGATTTATCAGGATTTATCAGGAGTCAGGATTTATCAGGATTTATCAGGAATCAGGATTTATCAGGAGTCAGGATTTATCATGAGCCAGGATTTATCAGGAATCAGGATTTATCAGGATTTATCAGCAGTCAGGATTTATCAGGAGTCAGGATTTATCAGTAGTCAGGATTTATCATGAGCCAGGATTTATCAGGATTTATCAGCAGTCAGGATTTATCAGGAATCAGGATTTATCAGGAGTCAGGATTTATCATGAGCCAGGATTTAGCAGGAGTCAGGATTTATCAGGAATCAGGATTTATCAGGAATCAGGATTTATCAGGATTTATCAGGAGTCAGGATTTATCAGAATTTATCAGGAGTCAGGATTTATCAGGAATCAGGATTTATCAGGATTTATCAGGAGTCAGGATTTATCAGGAGTCAGGATTTATCAGGATTTATCAGGAGTCAGGATTTATCAGGATTTATCAGGAGTCAGGATTTATCAGGAGTCAGGATTTATCAGGATTTATCAGGAGTCAGGATTTATCAGCAGTCAGGATTTATCAGGATTTATCAGGATTTATCAGGAGTCAGGATTTATCAGGAATCAGGATTTATCAGGAGTCATGATTTATCAGGATTTATCAGGATTTATCAGGAGTCATGATTTATCAGGAATCAGGATTTATCAGGATTTATCAGCAGTCAGGATTTATCAGCAGTCAGGATTTATCAGGAATCAGGATTTATCAGGAGTCAGGATTTATCAGGAATCAGGATTTATCAGGAGTCAGGATTTATCAGGAGTCAGGATTTATTAGGATTTATCAGGATTTATCAGGATTTATCAGGATTTATCAGGATTTATCAGGAGTCAGGATTTATCAGGATTTATCAGGAGTCAGGATTTATCAGGATTTATCAGGATTTATCAGCAGTCAGGATTTATCAGGAGTCAGGATTTATCAGGAATAAGGATTTATCAGGAGTCAGGATTTATCAGGAGTCAGGATTTATCAGGAATCAGGATTTATCAGGAATCAGGATTTATCAGGAGTCAGGATTTATCAGGAATCAGGATTTATCAGGATTTATCAGGATTTATCAGCAGTCAGGATTTATCAGGAGTCAGGATTTATCAGGAATAAGGATTTATCAGGAGTCAGGATTTATCAGGAGTCAGGATTTATCAGGAATCAGGATTTATCAGGAATCAGGATTTATCAGGAGTCAGGATTTATCAGGAATCAGGATTTATCAGGATTTATCAGGATTTATCAGGAGTCAGGATTTATCAGGAATCAGGATTTATCAGGATTTATCAGGATTTATCAGGAGTCAGGATTTATCAGGAGTCAGGATTTATCAGGAGTCAGGATTTAAGTTCCTTCTCCAGTCTTCAGCACCGTGGGTCAGTGTGGAGTTCCATTGCAGTGCAGCTCCTGGAGCAGCAGCAGCTCCTGGAGGAGGAGCATCTCCTGGAGCAGCAGCAGCTCCTGGAGCAGCAGCAGCTCCTGGAGGAGGAGCAGCTCCTGGAGGAGGAGCAGCTCCTGGAGGAGGAGCAGCACCTGGAGGAGCAGCAGCTCCTGGAGCAGCAGCAGCTCCTGGAGGAGGAGCAGCTCCTGGAGGAGGAGCAGCACCTGGAGGAGCAGCATCTCCTGGAGCAGCAGCAGCTCCTGGAGCAGCAGCAGCTCCTGGAGGAGGAGCAGCACCTGGAGGAGCAGCATCTCCTGGAGCAGCAGCAGCTCCTGGAGCAGCAGCAGCTCCTGGAGGAGGAGCAGCACCTGGAGGAGCAGCAGCTCCTGGAGCAGCAGCAGCACCTGGATGAGCAGCAGCTCCTGGAGCAGCAGCAGCTCCTGGAGCAGCAGCAGCTCCTGGAGGAGGAGCAGCACCTGGAGGAGCAGCAGCTCCTAACTATTTTTAGAATCATTCAATCGGTTCCTTTCTTGGATGTTTGTGTCGTCGATGTGAGCGAGTCCCCCCCGCCCCCCCACCCCCCCCCCCACCCCCCCCCCCCCACTCCCCCTTCCCCCCCCGGAGCAGCAACAGGAACAGCAACGCAACTGTGCTGCATCAATAGAGGGTTTGTTCCTTCTGAGCTCAGCTGGTTCTACCTGCCAGGGAGGAGTCCTGGATCCTACAGACCTGAACCACACCCAGACCTGAACTACACCCAGATCTACACTACACCCAGACCTGAACCACAACCAGACCTGAACTACACCCAGACCTGAACTACACCCAGACCTACACTACACCCAGACCTACACTACACCCATACCTGAACTACACCCAGACCTGAACTACACCCAGACCTACACTACACCCAGACCTACACTACACCCAGACCTGAACTACACCCAGACCTGAACTACACCCAGACCTACACTACACCCAGACCTACACTACACCCATACCTGAACTACACCCAGACCTACACTACACCCAGACCTACACTACACCCAGACCTACACTACACCCAGACCTGAACCACAACCAGACCTGAACTACACCCAGACCTACACTACACCCAGACCTACACTACACCCATACCTGAACTACACCCAGACCTGAACTACACCCAGACCTACACTACACCCAGACCTGAACTACACCCAGACCTACACTACACCCATACCTGAACTACACCCAGACCTACACTACACCCAGACCTGAACTACACCCAGACCTACACTACACCCATACCTGAACTACACCCAGACCTACACTACACCCAGACCTGAACTACACCCATACCTGAACTACACCCAGACCTACACTACACCCAGACCTGAACTACACCCAGACCTACACTACACCCAGACCTGAACCACACCCAGACCTGAACTACACCCAGGCCTGAACCACACCCAGACCTGAACTACACCCAGACCTACACTACACCCAGACCTACACCACACCCAGACCTGAACTACACCCAGACCTGAACTACACCCAGACCTGAACTACACCCAGACCTACACTACACCCAGACCTACACTACACCCAGACCTGAACTACACCCAGACCTGAACTACACCCAGACCTACACTACACCCAGACCTACACTACACCCATACCTGAACTACACCCAGACCTACACTACACCCAGACCTACACTACACCCAGACCTACACTACACCCAGACCTACACTACACCCAGACCTGAACCACAACCAGACCTGAACTACACCCAGACCTACACTACACCCAGACCTACACTACACCCATACCTGAACTACACCCAGACCTGAACTACACCCAGACCTACACTACACCCAGACCTGAACTACACCCAGACCTACACTACACCCATACCTGAACTACACCCAGACCTACACTACACCCAGACCTGAACTACACCCAGACCTACACTACACCCATACCTGAACTACACCCAGACCTACACTACACCCAGACCTGAACTACACCCATACCTGAACTACACCCAGACCTACACTACACCCAGACCTGAACTACACCCAGACCTACACTACACCCAGACCTGAACCACACCCAGACCTGAACTACACCCAGGCCTGAACCACACCCGGACCTGAACTACACCCAGACCTACACTACACCCAGACCTACACCACACCCAGACCTGAACTACACCCAGACCTGAACTACACCCAGACCTACACTACACCCAGACCTGAACTACACCCAGACCTACACTACACCCATACCTGAACTACACCCAGACCTGAACTACACCCAGACCTGAACCACACCCAGACCTGAACCACACCCAGACCTACACTACACCCAGGCCTACATCACACCCAGACCTACACTACACCCAGACCTGAACTACACCCAGACCTAAACTACACCCAGACCTACACTACACCCAGACCTGAACTACACCCAGACCTGAACCACACCCAGACCTGAACTACACCCAGACCTACATTACACCCAGACCTGAACTACACCCAGACCTAATCTAAACCCAGATGTAAACTACACCCAGACCTGAACTACACCCATATCTAAACTACACCCAGACCTGAACTACACCCAGATCTAAATTACACCCTGATGTAAACTACACCCAGATCAAGTCTACACTCTAATCTAAACTACACCCTGATCAAAACTACACTCAGACCTAAACTACACCCAGATCAAAACTACACCCAGACCTAAACTACACCCTGATGTAAACTACACCCAGATGTCCTAATGGAGACTCACTGATCCTTCACTACCTTCCGGGGCCTCTTCTTCCTTTTGGTGGTTTTCCAGTGAATGAATCGGTGTAGCGCCTCCACCTGGAGAAAGACTCTTCTGCTGCTCTCTGCTGCTGTCGGTTGATGCTTGGTTGGTCAGTTGGCCGGTTTGTCGGTCGGTCGGTCGGTTGGTTGGTCGGTCGGTTGGTTGGTCAGTTGGTCGGTTTGTTGGTCGGTCGGTTTGTTGGTTGGTCGGTTGGTTGGTTGGTCTGTCGGTTGGTTGGTCAGTTGGTTGGTCAGTTGGCCGGTTTGTCGGTCGGTCGGTTGGTTGGTCAGTTGGTTGGTTGGTCAGTTGGTTGGTCAGTTGGTTGGTCAGTTGGTCGGTTTGTTGGTCGGTCGGTTTGTTGGTCGGTCGGTTGGTTGGTCAGTTGGTTGGTTTGTTGGTTGGTCTGTCGGTTGGTTGGTCTGTCGGTTGGTCAGTTGGCCGGTTTGTCGGTCGGTCGGTTGGTTGGTCAGTTGGTCGGTTTGTTGGTCGGTCGGTTTGTTGGTTGGTCGGTTGGTTGGTTGGTCTGTCGGTTGGTTGGTCAGTTGGTTGGTCAGTTGGCCGGTTTGTCGGTCGGTCGGTTGGTTGGTCAGTTGGTTGGTTGGTCAGTTGGTTGGTCAGTTGGTTGGTCAGTTGGTCGGTTTGTTGGTCGGTCGGTTTGTTGGTCGGTCGGTTTGTTGGTCGGTCGGTTGGTTGGTCAGTTGGCCGGTTTGTCGGTCGGTCGGTTGGTTGGTCAGTTGGTCGGTCGGTTTGTTGGTCGGTCGGTTGGTTGGTCAGTTGGTTGGTCGGTTGGTTGGTCTGTCGGTTGGTTGGTCAGTTGGTTGGTCAGTTGGTTGGTTTGTTGGTCGGTCGGTTTGTTGGTCGGTCGGTTGGTTGGTCTGTCGGTTGGTCAGTTGGCCGGTTTGTCGGTCGGTCGGTTTGTTGGTTGGTCGGTCGGTTGGTTGGTCTGTCGGTTGGTTGGTCAGTTGGTTGGTCAGTTGGCCGGTTTGTCGGTCGGTCGGTTGGTTGGTCAGTTGGTTGGTTGGTCAGTTGGTTGGTCAGTTGGTTGGTCGGTTTGTTGGTCGGTCGGTTTGTTGGTTGGTCGGTCGGTTGGTTGGTCTGTCGGTTGGTTGGTCAGTTGGTTGGTCAGTTGGCCGGTTTGTCGGTCGGTCGGTTGGTTGGTCAGTTGGTTGGTTGGTCAGTTGGTTGGTCAGTTGGTTGGTCAGTTGGTCGGTTTGTTGGTCGGTCGGTTTGTTGGTCGGTCGGTTGGTTGGTCAGTTGGTTGGTTTGTTGGTTGGTCTGTCAGTTGGTTGGTCTGTCGGTTGGTCAGTTGGCCAGTTTGTCGGTCGGTCGGTTGGTTGGTCAGTTGGTCGGTCGGTTTGTTGGTCGGTCGGTTGGTTGGTCAGTTGGTTGGTCGGTTGGTTGGTCTGTCGGTTGGTTGGTTAGTTGGTTGGTCAGTTGGTCGGTTTGTTGGTCGGTCGGTTTGTTGGTCGGTCGGTTGGTTGGTCTGTCGGTTGGTCTGTCGGTTGGTCAGTTGGCCGGTTTGTCGGTCGGTCGGTTTCTTGGTCGGTCGGTTGGTTGGTCAGTTGGTCGGTTTGTTGGTCGGTCGGTTTGTTGGTCGGTCGGTTGGTTGGTCTGTCGGTTGGTCAGTTGGCCGGTTTGTCGGTCGGTCGGTTTCTTGGTCGGTCGGTTGGTTGGTCAGTTGGTCGGTTTGTTGGTTGGTCGGTCGGTTGGTTGGTCGGTTGGTTGGTCAGTTGGTTGGTCGGTTGGTCGGTCAGTTGGTCGGTTTGTTGGTCGGTCGGTTGGTTGGTTGGTCGGTCGGTTGGTTGGTCGGTCGGTTGGTCAGTTGGTTGGTCAGTTGGTCGGTTTGTTGGTCGGTCGGTTGGTTGGTCAGTTGGTCGGTCGGTTTGTTGGTCGGTCGGTTGGTTGGTCAGTTGGTTGGTCGGTTGGTTGGTCTGTCGGTTGGTTGGTCAGTTGGTTGGTCTGTCGGTTGGTCAGTTGGCCAGTTTGTCGGTCGGTCGGTTGGTTGGTCAGTTGGTCGGTCGGTTTGTTGGTCGGTCGGTTGGTTGGTCAGTTGGTTGGTCGGTTGGTTGGTCTGTCGGTTGGTTGGTCAGTTGGTTGGTCGGTTTGTTGGTCGGTCGGTTTGTTGGTCGGTCGGTTGGTTGGTCTGTCGGTTGGTCAGTTGGCCGGTTTGTCGGTCGGTCGGTTTCTTGGTCGGTCGGTTGGTTGGTCAGTTGGTCGGTTTGTTGGTCGGTCGGTTTGTTGGTCGGTCGGTTGGTTGGTCTGTCGGTTGGTCAGTTGGCCGGTTTGTCGGTCGGTCGGTTTCTTGGTCGGTCGGTTGGTTGGTCAGTTGGTCGGTTTGTTGGTTGGTCGGTCGGTTGGTTGGTCAGTTGGTTGGTCGGTTGGTCGGTCAGTTGGTCGGTTTGTTGGTCGGTCGGTTGGTTGGTTGGTCGGTCGGTTGGTTGGTCGGTCGGTTGGTCAGTTGGTTGGTCAGTTGGTCGGTTTGTTGGTCGGTCGGTTGGTTGGTTGGTCGGTCGGTTGGTTGGTTGGTCGGTCGGTTGGTTGGTTGGTCGGTCGGTTGGTTGGTCGGTCGGTTGGTTGGTCGGTCGGTTGGTCAGTTGGTTGGTCAGTTGGTCGGTTTGTTGGTCGGTCGGTTGGTTGGTTGGTCGGTCGGTTGGTTGGTTGGTCGGTCGGTTGGTTGGTTGGTCTGTCGGTTGGTCAGTTGGTCGGTTTGTTGGTCGGTCGGTTGGTTGGTTGGTCGGTCGGTTGGTTGGTCGGTCGGTTGGTCAGTTGGTTGGTCAGTTGGTCGGTTTGTTGGTCGGTCGGTTGGTTGGTTGGTCGGTCGGTTGGTTGGTTGGTCGGTCGGTTGGTTGGTTGGTCGGTCGGTTGGTTGGTCGGTCGGTTGGTTGGTCGGTCGGTTGGTCAGTTGGTTGGTCAGTTGGTCGGTTTGTTGGTCGGTCGGTTGGTTGGTTGGTCGGTCGGTTGGTTGGTTGGTCGGTCGGTTTCTTGGTCGGTCGGTTGGTTGGTCAGTTGGTCGGTTTGTTGGTCGGTCGGTTGGTTGGTCTGTCGGTTGGTCAGTTGGCCGGTTTGTCGGTCGGTCGGTTTCTTGGTCGGTCGGTTGGTTGGTCAGTTGGTCGGTTTGTTGGTTGGTCGGTCGGTTGGTTGGTCAGTTGGTTGGTCGGTTGGTCGGTCAGTTGGTCGGTTTGTTGGTCGGTCGGTTGGTTGGTTGGTCGGTCGGTTGGTTGGTCGGTCGGTTGGTTGGTCGGTCGGTTGGTCAGTTGGTTGGTCAGTTGGTCGGTTTGTTGGTCGGTCGGTTGGTTGGTTGGTCGGTCGGTTGGTTGGTTGGTCGGTCGGTTGGTTGGTTGGTCGGTCGGTTGGTTGGTCGGTCGGTTGGTTGGTCGGTCGGTTGGTCAGTTGGTTGGTCAGTTGGTCGGTTTGTTGGTCGGTCGGTTGGTTGGTTGGTCGGTCGGTTGGTTGGTTGGTCGGTCGGTTGGTTGGTTGGTCGGTCGGTTGGTGTTCGCTGAGGAGGAAAGCAGATGATATTTAAAGTCAGGATGTGGGTTTGACTCGATGGTGTCGCTTGTTATTCTTTCTCATTTATTTCACCTCTTTGGTCAAAAATACAATAATGTTGCTCGACAGGCTGCAAGGCTTTAATTTTGATCTGCGGCCCCTCGCCCTACGGCTGCATTCCCTTTAGCTGCTCGCCCTACGGCCGCTCGCCCTACGGCCACTCGCCTTATGGCTGCTCGCCCTACGGCTGCTTGTCCTTTAGCCGCTCGCCCTACGGCTGCTTGTCTTTTAGCTGCTCGCCCTACGGCCGCTCGCCCTGTAGCTGCTCGCCCTATGGCTGCTCGCCCTACGGCCGCTCGCCTTGTAGCTGCTCGCCCTACAGCCGCTCGCCCTACAGCCGCTCGCCCGACGCCGCTCGCCCGACGCCACTCGCCCTACGCCACTCGCCCTACGGCTGCTCGCCCTGTAGCTGCTCGCCCTACGGCCGCTCGCCCTACGGCTGCTTGTCCTTTAGCTGCTCGCCCTGCGGCTGCTCGCCCTACGGCTGCTCGCCCTACAGCCGCTCGCCCTACGGCCCCCCCCCCTATAGCTGCTCGCCCTGTAGCTGCTCGCCCTACGGCCCCTCGCCCTACGGCCGCTCGCCCTACGGCCGCTCACCCTACGCCGCTCGCTCTACGGCTCTTCACCTGTCCAGGTGAACCCAGCGAGTGAAGATGAGTTCTTCTTCTGGACGTTCTGGATGGTTGACATGCGGTGGCCTCTTGGCTCCGCCCTCTTTATTCCACACCTTTAATCAGGCTCTAGAAACTAGAACAGGCTCTTGCTTCATGTCGTTGCAATGTTCAGTTCCTATTCTTTTATGTTACCTGAACGCACCGTCAGAGTGAGCTGGCCTGTGATTGGCTGGGAGAGGACAAGGGGGGCGGGGAGCAGAGTTAGCAGTGTGCTAGCAGACAGCTAATGGCGAAGGTATTTGTAGTCCGAAGCGTCGGAGGAGGTTTGTTCTCTTCTCTTTGGCGTATCTGATAATAAACTGGATGTCAGGTTTCACTGTGCTGTTTCTGAGATGCTGCCCCCTACTGGTCTGGAGTACCTGCAGCTTGACATATCATTCATCACTCCTGAATTCTTCTTGAAGTTTCCTTTCCCACGTCGCTCCTCAAGAAGAACCTGAACTTTTCATTTGTTGACTCTTCTCTTCTCTGCAACGTCTCGAAACGATGAATGTAAAATCATTTCTACTAAATTCTGACTGACGGCGGTGATGAAGCTCGTCATTCTGCCTGAAGCTGTTTGAACATTTACACTCCAGACACCAACCCCTCTCCCTCCTCTCCCCCCTCTCCCTCTTCTCTGTCCTCTCCCTCCTCTCCCCCCTCTCCCTCTTCTCTGTTCTCTCCCTCCTCTCCCTCTTCTCTGTCCTCTCCCTCCTCTCCCCCCTCTCCCTCTTCTCTGTTCTCTCCCTCCACTCCCTCCTCTCCCCCCTCTCCCTCTTCTCTGTTCTCTCCCTCCTCTCCCCCCTCTCCCTCTTCTCTGTTCTCTCCCTCCTCTCCCCCCTCTCCCTCTTCTCTGTCCTCTCCCTCCTCTCCCCCCTCTCCCTCTTCTCTGTTCTCTCCCTCCACTCCCTCCTCTCCCCCCTCTCCCTCTTCTCTGTTCTCTCCCTCCTCTCCCTCCTCTCCCTCTTCTCTGTTCTCTCCCTCCTCTCCCCCCTCTCCCTCTTCTCTGTCCTCTCCCTCCTCTCCCCCCTCTCCCTCTTCTCTGTTCTCTCCCTCCTCTCCCTCTTCTCTGTCCTCTCCCTCCTCTCCCCCTCTCCCTCTTCTCTGTTCTCTCCCTCCTCTCCCCCATCTCCCTCTTCTCTGTTCTCTCCCTCCTCTCCCTCCTCTCCCTCCCTCCTCTCTGTCCTCTCCCTCCTCTCTGTCCTCTCCCTCTTCTCTGTCCTCTCCCTCCTCTCCCTCTTCTATGTCCTCTCCCTCCTCTCCCCCCTCTCCCTCCTCTCCCCCCTCTCCCTCTTCTCTGTCCTCTCCCTCCTCTCCCTCCTCTCCCTCCTCTCCCTCCTCTCCCCCCCTCTCCCTCCTCTCCGTCCTCTCCCTCTTCTCTGTCCTCTCCCTCCTCTACCCCCTCTCCCTCTTCTCTGTCCTCTCCCTCCTCTCCCTCCTCTCCCTCCCTCCTCTCTGTCCTCTCCCTCCTCTCTGTCCTCTCCCTCTTCTCTGTCCTCTCCCTCCTCTCCCTCTTCTCTGTTCTCTCCCTCCTCTCCCCCCTCTCCCTCTTCTCTGTCCTCTCCCTCCTCTCCCTCCTCTCCC
Source organism: Lipophrys pholis (assembly GCF_963383615.2). Classification (NCBI taxonomy): domain Eukaryota; kingdom Metazoa; phylum Chordata; class Actinopteri; order Blenniiformes; family Blenniidae; genus Lipophrys; species Lipophrys pholis. Next base: position 777,267 of record NC_137629.1, on the reverse strand, counting down.
TCCCTCCTCTCTGTCCTCTCCCTCCTCTCCCTCCTCTCTGTCCCCTCCCTCTTCTCTGTCCTCTCCCTCCTCTCCCTCTTCTCTGTTCTCTCCCTCCTCTCCCCCCCTCTCCCTCTTCTCTGTCCTCTCCCTCCTCTCCCTTCCTCCTCTCTGTCCTCTCCCTCCTCTCCCTCCTCTCCCTCCTCTCTGTCCTCTCCCTCTTCTCTGTCCTCTCCCTCCTCTCCCTCTTCTATGTCCTCTCCCTCCTCTCCCCCCTCTCCCTCTTCTCTGTCCTCTCCCTCCACTCCCTCCTCTTCCTCCTCTCCCTCCTCTCCCTCCCTCCTCTCACTCCTCTCCCTCATGTGTGTCCTCTCCCTCCTCTCTGTCCTCTCTCATTTCCGTCCTCTCCCTCCTCTCCCTCCTCTCCCTCCCTCCTCTTCCTCCTTTCCCTCCTTTTCCTCCTCTCCCTCCTCTTCCTCCTCTCCCTCCTCTCCCTCCCTCCTCTCCCTCCTCTCCGTCCTCTCCCTCCCTCCTCTTCCTCCTTTCCCTCCTTTTCCTCCTCTCCCTCCTCTCCCTCCTCTCCCTCCTCTCCGTCCTCTCCGTCCTCTCCGTCCTCTCCCTCCACTCCCTCCTCTTCCTCCTCTACGTCCTCTCCGTCCTCTCCCTCCTCTCCCTCCCTCCTCTCCATCCTCTCCGTCCTACCCCTCCTCTCCCTCCTCTCCCTCCTCTCGGTCCTCTTGGTCCTCTCCCTCCTCTCGGTCCTCTTGGTCCTCTCCCACCTCTCCCTCCCTCCTCTCCCTCCTCTCCGTCCTCTCCGTCCTCTCCCTCCTCTCCCTCCTCTCGGTCCTCTCCGTCCTCTCCCTCCACTCCCTCCTCTTCCTCCTCTCCGTCCTCTCCGTCCTCTCCCCCCTCTCCGTCCTCTCCGTCCTCTCCCTCCTCTCCCTCCTCTCCCTCCTCTCCCTCCTCTCCCTCCCTCCTCTCCATCCTCTCCCTCCTCTCCCTCCTCTCCCTCCCTCCTCTCCATCCTCTCCGTCCTCTCCCTCCTCTCCCTCCTCTCCCTCCCTCCTCTCCCTCCTCTCGGTCCTCTCCGTCCTCTCCCTCCACTCCCTCCTCTTCCTCCTCTCCGTCCTCTCCCTCCTCTCCCTCCTCTCCCTCCCTCCTCTCCCTCCTCTCCCTCCTCTCCGTCCTCTCTCTGCTCCAGTAAAGCTCCAGCTGCAGGCGACCTCTGTAGGTGAGGTGGTCATCAAGGGTGTCCGAGCCAACAGGTATCTGGCCATGAGCAGAGAGGGACGGCTGTTTGCAGCGGTGAGCATCAAGCACCAACATTACAACTACGACCACCGAGCTTTTCCTTTAGTTCTGATGGTTTGAATGAACAAACACTGGATCAATACGATGACTGAACCAAGTTCTCTCACTCTGCTCCTTTTATCAAGCTCTGTTCGATATGTAGTGTTTTTAAAAGATAATCTGATTACACGAGAAGTCCAATCATACAGTCAACCAGTAGAGTATTAAAAATCCATAAACTAATAAAAAGGAACTGAAGGATTGTTAAGTTTCTGGTCGAGGTCGAGAGGGTTAGGGTTAGGGTTAGGGTTGGGGTTAGGGTTTGGGTTGGGGTTAGGATTAGGATTAGGATTAGGGTTGGGGTTGGGGTTGGGGTTAGGGTTAGGGTTGAGGTTAGGGTTGGGGTTAGGGTTTGGGTTGGGGTTGGTGTTAGGATTAGGGTTGGGGTTAGGGTTAGGGTTGGGGTTGGGGTTAGGGTTAGGGTTTGGGTTGGTGTTAGGATTAGGATTAGGGTTGGGGTTAGGGTTGAGGTTAGGGTTGGGGTTTGGGTTAGGGTTAGGGTTGGGGATGGGGTTGGGGATGGGGTTAGGGTTAGGGTTGGGGATGGGGATGGGGTTGGGGTTGGGGTTAGGGTTAGGGTTGGGGATGGGGTTGGGGATGGGGTTGGGGTTAGGGTTGGGGTTAGGGATGGGGTTGGGGATGGGGTTAGGGTTAGGGTTAGGGTTCGGGTTAGGGTTAGAGTTGGGGATGGGGTTAGGGTTGGGGTTAGGGTTAGGGTTGGGGATGGGGTTGGGGATGGGGATGGGGTTAGGGTTAGGGTTGGGGTTAGGGTTAGGGTTGGGGTTGGGGATGGGGATGGGGTTAGGGTTAGGGTTGGGGTTAGGGTTGGGGTTGGAGTTGGGGATGGGGTTAGGGTTGGGGATGGGGTTAGGGTTAGGGTTGGGGTTAGGGTTAGGGTTGGGGTTGGAGTTGGGGATGGGGTTAGGGTTGGGGTTGGGGTTGGGGATGGGGTTAGGGTTAGGGTTGGGGATGGAGTTGGGGATGGGGTTAGGGTTAGGGTTGGGGATGGAGTTGGGGATGGGGTTAGGGTTGGGGATGGGGATGGGGTTGGGGATGGGGATGGGGTTAGGGTTGGGGTTGGGGATGGGGTTAGGGTTGGGGATGGGGATGGGGATGGGGTTAGGGTTGGGGTTGGGGTTGGGGTTTCACTTGATCTGAAAAGTGATGAAAAGATCAAATAAATCCATGAACCAACTAATTAAAAACCCATCAGACTGATTTTCTACTTTAATAAAGTAAAAACTAAAGAGGAATCTGTCAATCAACAACTTCAGACCTTTTCTTCTTTGTTTTCATTCCCAAACATTCTGATACTTTCAGCTAAAAGTAACTGGAATAAAAAATACACATTGGACTCTAAATTAAACGACGTTCAGCTCCAGGTTCAGGTAACATCCAGTCAGACGGACGTTTTCTATCAAGGACGTAAAACCAGATCCTTCGGTCTGATGTGGACTTTAAACAGGAGAAAGTAATCGAGTACTCATTGATTTACATCTGAAATCAGAGCATGGATTCAATTTAATCTTTATTAATGCTTCTTATTCACATGTACCAGGATGTTTTACAAGAACTGGAAATCATAACAACCAGTCAGTCAGCCAGCCAGCCAGCCAGCCAGCCAGCCAGTCAGTCAGTCAGTCAGTCAGTCAGTCAGTCAGTCAGTCAGTCAGTCAGTCAGTCAGTCAGTCAGCCAGTCAGTTGAAGGGAGGAAGGAGATGAATCCACATCGTTATTTATTATTATAAAACTTGAATAGATTTAATTTCTGACTTAATAAATCACACATTCATCAACAAGAAACATTCAGATGAATCTGAAACAATAAAAGTTCTGTCCAGGTTGGCTTGTGACCAGAGTTCAGTCACGTTGTTCTGCCGTTGTTCCGTCTCCGTCGTCCAATCAGAACTGATGTTTGTTGTGGTCCTGCAGAGACGAGCGACGGACGAGTGTCACTTCCTGGAGCGTCTGGAGAGCAACAACTACAACACATACCGGTCCAGGAAGTACCCCAACATGTACGTGGCCCTGAAGCGGACCGGCCAGTACAAGGCTGGGAACAGAACCGGACCGGGTCAGAAGGCCATCCTCTTCCTCCCCATGTCTGCCAAGAGCTAATGTCCAACACCCAGCCCAGAACGGGCAGAACCAAAACCTGAACCAGGAACCAGTTTGGACGTGAACCAGGACTGTCAAGAGGTCAAAGACCAGAGGAGATAATCTTAATCCGCATCAGACGGGTCACCATGTTGGTAGTAACTAGTAGTTCTGCACATGCTCAGTAGAGTCAATCAGAACAGGGTTTCCTCCGTGGTGTCACGACTCCCAGACCAGATTCTCCTGGACTTTGTACTTTTATTTTGACAGTCACCGTAATAACAATCCACTTTGGTACTTTTATTTTGACAGTCACCGTAATAACAATCCAACTTGGTACTTTTATTTTGACAGTCACCGTAATAACAATCCAACTTGGTACTTTTATTTTGACAGTCACCGTAATAACAATCCAACTTGGTACTTTTATTTTGACAGTCACCGTAATAACAATCCAACTTGGTGGTCTGTCCACTAGAATGTCCTCCCAGTGTTTAGAGCTCATTGTTCTCCGCTGCGCGCACGCGCGTGTGTGTGTGTGTGTGTGTGTGTGTGTGTGTGTGTGTGTGTGTGTGTGTGTGTGTGTGTGTGTGTGTGTGTGTGTGTGTGTGCTTTCAGTACTAAAACTAACAACAGCACCAACTAGTGGACCAACATGGAAACTACATCTGTTTCAAAACATTGCCATGAAACCTTTCTGAAATGAAAACACAAAACACACACACACACACACACACACACACACACACACACACACACACACACACACAGAAAGCAAAAGTCAATCATGCAAAAAGAAGAAATGTTTTAATCTTTATTCATAAATTCCACTTGATTTTTAGGGGAAGTTAGTAAAAGATGGGAAGCCTAAATACTTTCACTGCTTTTAATTGAGATATTTAGCCAGTGAAGGTGAACTAGTAAAGTAGTCAGAAGTAGACCATGAAGTTTTCAGGAGTCACAGAAGAACTTTTGACTTCATTTACTTTCAGTTTCAGTTGATAAGAATCCAAACGGAGTTTTCTGATTGAAGGTCGACACCGACCGCTTATTCCTGGTTTACTGCTGCTCTATTGCTCCAGCAGGTATCTGGTACTCCACATGGTTTACTGCTGCTCTATTGCTCCAGCAGGTATCTGGTACTCCACATGGTTTACTGCTGCTCTATTGCTCCAGCAGGTATCTGGTACTCCACATGGTTTACTGCTGCTCTATTGCTCCAGCAGGTATCTGGTACTCCACATGGTTTACTGCTGCTCTATTGCTCCAGCAGGTATCTGGTACTCCACATGGTTTACTGCTGCTCTATTGCTCCAGCAGGTATCTGGTACTCCACATGGTTTACTGCTGCTCTATTGCTCCAGCAGGTATCTGGTACTCCACATGGTTTACTGCTGCTCTATTGCTCCAGCAGGTATCTGGTACTCCACATGGTTTACTGCTGCTCTATTGCTCCAGCAGGTATCTGGTACTCCACATGGTTTACTGCTGAAAGAATCAGATTGTTATGAAGCGTTTTCCTTTCTGATCCTTCGGTTTCTATTGTGGGGAAGTTATACTAGTTAAATAATCATCAGGCTTATTGTGGATCTATTCTGCAGAACTGGAAGGTTCTTTATAAATTATTGTCTTAACTTCAATTAAGAGAAATAAGATGCAACAGACGGGTGGAGGCAACTGTTTTCCCAGTCCTTCAGTGTGTCTGCAGTAACAGTCCAGTGCTGGTTGAAGTCCAGTAGGGGTCAGTGGAGGTCCAGGTGTCAGTCGTCCAGCAGGGGTCAGTGGAGGTCCAGGTGTCAGTCGTCCAGCAGGGGTCAGTGGAGGTCCAGGTGTCAGTCGTCCAGCAGGGGTCAGTGGAGGTCCAGGTGTCGGTGGTCCAGCAGGGGTCAGTGGAGGTCCAGGTGTCTGTCGTCCAGCAGGGGTCAGTGGAGGTCCAGGTGTCGGTGGTCCAGCAGGGGTCAGTGGAGGTCCAGGTGTCTGTCGTCCAGCAGGGGTCAGTGGAGGTCCAGGTGTCGGTGGTACAGCTGGTAGAACATCCCAGAATACACGGCGGGCAGCTCCTCCATGGTCAGGTCTACGTGCTGGAACCCGTCCTGCAGGCCGTGCAGCAGCAGCCGGGCGATGCGGCTGGTGATGGGCGTGGTCTGGAGGGTCCGGGCCAGCTCGCCCAGCTCCAGCCACTCGCAGCGCTCGCACTCCTCCCGGCAGAAGTCGATGTCGTAGGTCAGCGGGCTCAGCCGGCAGATGATGTACATGTCGGACATCCCGAAGGCGCCAGGGTGGTGGTGCTGCTGCCGCAGGCTGAGAACCGACTGGAACTCTGAGCGGACGCCCGTCTCCTCCAACACCTCGCGGACCGCAGTGACGCCTGGAGGGACGACATCACAGTCACACAGGAATCAGACAGGAAGTGATGACACAGGTCAGACAGGAAGTGATGACACAGGTCAGACAGGAAGTGATGACAGAATCAGACAGGAAGTGATGACACAGGTCAGACAGGAAGTGATGACACAGGTCAGACAGGAAGTGATGACACAGGTCAGTGTTTTAACTTCTCCACAATGTGTCTTAAAGGAAACCGAAGCTTTGTGAGGAAGGAACACAACCTTTGCTGAAGTTTCTCTCCAGTTCAACACCAACGTGTTAAACTGGACGCCGACGGGTTAGTCAACCGGTCGGCGTCAGCATCGAGGTGAAGGGAGGAAACCAATATTTTTCTGACGCTGCTTTTTGAGAGGCGTGTAAATAGTAATTATCATTAAACAATGAAAGCTGCTTTAAACCTGCTAAGAAGTGAATGTTGTTGGACAGTTGAAATGAATGGATGTTGTTAATAATAGTTCCTGTGCGGTGTTGGAGGTTCCACTCACCGATGTTCTCTCCAGGATCAGACAAACCACCTGGAAACTTCCAGGCGTTCTTGGTCTGAAACACAGTTCACACATGATGTGAGCGACGTGCTGGAAGCTCATCGTCCAGAGTGAAGTTTCTGGAGTTAAAACGGTTCCGAGGAGTCGGATCGTCTTCAGGACACGAGCTGAAGTGAGACTCGTCACGTACTGCTGGTCGCTGAGCGTCACTCACTCCGCCTGCTCCACCTGCTCCACCCCTTTTCTCTTAGCGAGCAACACCAACACAACACTGCTTGTACTTTCAACAGGTTATTATATTTGCGAGGCTGAAATAAAGAGATTGTGTGAAATCGTGGTTCTGGTGGTTTGTACAGTTGAAGAGTCTTTTCACGTCCAACCTCTGAGACGCTTCATTCTGCTGAGTCACTTCTTCACTGAGTTTTAGCCAAAGTGACTCTGGGTCTCATTCAGTGTTTCACGGTCCTGTTATGTTTGTGTGGATTCTTACCGAACACCAATACTACTACTAAATACTCCGGAGGAGTAGTGTTTCTTTAAAATACTGTAATCTCACCCTCTCATCCAAACTCTGAGGAATCTTTCCTGAATAGTTGAACCAAGGTTCTGCTGGAGGTTCTGTTGGAGATTCTGCTCCAGGGCGGCTGGCTGGAGGTTCTGCTCCGGAGCAGATTGTTTGAGGTTCTAAACTAGAATAAACTAAACTAAACTAGACTTGACTAAACTCTAAATGAGACTAAACTAGACTAGGCCTTCACACACTGAGCTCGGTTCTTACCTACTCACTAAAAACAAATGAGAAGAAGGAAACACTGACCTTGTTTTTGTCTTGAACGACAAGAACTTTCCCTTTGGACTCGTCCACCACAGCTCCTGGAGGCAGAACGACGTCTCTGTTACTGCATGAGGTGACCTGAACTAACCTGAGGTGACCTGAACTGTCCTGAACAAACCTGAACTAACCTGAGGTGACCTGAACTAACCTGAACTGTCCTGAACTAACCTGAACTAACCTGAGGTGACCTGAACTAACCCGAGGTGACCTGAACTAACCCGAGGTGACCTGAACTAACCTGAACTAACCTGAACTAACCTGAGGTGACCTGAACTAACCTGAGGTGACCTGAACTAACCTGAACTGACCTGAACTAACCTGAACTAACCTGAACTAACCCGAGGTGACCTGAACTAACCTGAACTAACCTGAACTGACCTGAACTAACCTGAGGTGACATGAACTGTCCTGAACTGACCTGAACTAACCTGAGGTGACCTGAACTAACCTGAACTAACCTGAGGTGACATGAACTGTCCTGAACTAACCTGAACTAACCTGAACTGACCTGAACTAACCTGAGGTGACATGAACTGTCCTGAACTGACCTGAACTAACCCGAGGTGACCTGAACTAACCTGAGGTGACCTGAACTAACCTGAACTAACCTGAACTATCCTGAGGTGACCTGAACTAACCTGAGGTGACCTGAACTAACCTGAACTGACCTGAACTAACCTGAGGTGACCTGAAATGTCCTGAACTGACCGGAACTAACCTGAACTAACCTGAACTAACCTGAGGTGACCTGAACTAACCTGAGGTGACCTGAACTAACCTGAACTAACCTGAACTAACCTGAGGTGACCTGAACTAACCTGAGGTGACCTGAACTAACCTGAACTGACCTGAACTAACCTGAACTAACCTGAGGTGACCTGAACTAACCTGAGGTGACCTGAACTAACCTGAACTGACCTGAACTAACCTGAACTAACCTGAGGTGACCTGAACTAACCTGAGGCGACCTGAACTAACCTGAACTGAACTAACCTGGGGTGACCTGAACTAACTTGAACTAACCTGAACTGACCTGAACTAACCTGAACTGACCTGAACTAACCTGAGGTGACGTGAACTAACCTGAACTAACCTGAACTAACCTGAACTAACCTGAACTGACCTGAACTAACCTGAACTGACCTGAACTAACCTGAACTAACCTGAGGTGACGTGAACTAACCTGAACTAACCTGAACTAACCTGAACTGACCTGAACTAACCTGAACTAACCTGAGGTGACGTGAACTAACCTGAACTAACCTGAACTAACCTGAACTAACCTGAGCTAACCTGAACTGACCTGAACTAACCTGAACTGACCTGAACTAACCTGAACTAACCTGAGGTGACGTGAACTAACCTGAACTAACCTGAACTAACCTGAACTGACCTGAACTAACCTGAACTAACCTGAGGTGACGTGAACTAACCTGAACTAACCTGAACTAACCTGAGCTAACCTGAACTGACCTGAACTAACCTGAACTGACCTGAACTAACCTGAACTAACCTGAACTGACCTGAACTAACCTGAACTAACCTGAACTGACCTGAACTAACCTGAGGTGACCTGAACTAACCTGAGGTGACCTGAACTAACCTGAACTAACCTGAGGTGGAGGAGGAGGGGGAGGAGGATGTGGAAGAGGTCTGGATGGAGGTTTGGGTGGAGTTGTGGAGGAGGTGTGATGGAGTTCTGATGGAGGTCTGGTGAAGGTGTGATGGAGGTCTGGTGGAGGTCTGGTGAAGGTGTGATGGAGTTCTGGTGGAGGTCTGGTGGAGGTGTGATGGAGGTGTGATGGAGTTCTGGTGGAGTTCTGGTGGAGGTCTGATGGCGGTGTGGTGCACGTCTGGTGGAGGTCTGGGTGGAGGTCTGTGGTGTGTGTGAGGACGATGCTGAGGACGTGTTGTGACATGTTTCCACTGTAGAGAAGTTGGAGACACGCTGCCCCCTGCAGGTCGTCCACCACAGTCACACCCCACTGAAGGTCACACACCATGTTGACTGGTTGTGTTTTAAAGGATTAGGCAGTGAAGCTGATATCGTCCTGTCAGTAGATTAAAGTGTGTCAGTAGATTAAAATCTGTCAGTAGATTAAAGTGTGTCAGTAGATTAAAGTGTGTCAGTAGATTAAAATCTGTCAGTAGATTAAAGTGTGTCAGTAGATTAAAGTGTGTCAGTAGAATAAAGTGTGTCAGTAGATTAAAGTGTGTCAGTAGATTAAAGTGTGTCAGTAGAATAAAGTGTGTCAGTAGATTAAAATCTGTCAGTAGATTAAAGTGTGTCAGTAGATTAAAATCTGTCAGTAGATTAAAGTGTGTCAGTAGATTAAAATCTGTCAGTAGATTAAAGTGTGTCAGTAGAATAAAGTGTGTCAGTAGATTAAAGTGTGTCAGTAGAATAAAGTGTGTCAGTAGATTAAAATCTGTCAGTAGATTAAAGTGTGTCAGTAGATTAAAGTGTGTCAGTAGATTAAAATCTGTCAGTAGATTAAAGTGTGTCAGTAGAATAAAGTGTGTCAGTAGATTAAAATCTGTCAGTAGAATAAAATCTGTCAGTAGATTAAAGTGTGTCAGTAGATTAAAGTGTGTCAGTAGCAGGATGAAGCCCCTCCCACCTGCCACTCCCACTTGGTGCGTGGCGAATCCGGGCAGCCGGCTCTCGCCCTGGCCGAGCCACAGTGACATCACGGCGAGGTCGTTCTTGGCGTGATGGAAGCTGAAGCCGTGAGCGGCGGCGGCGGCGGCGCAGCGACTCAGAGAAACTGGAACTCGAAGCCACACGGCGGCTTTCCCTTCGGCTTTCCAGCGAGTCAACGAGTCTGGAGGAAGGAAACACCGTTAACGGATCAGGACCGTCGTCAGGACGGTTGCTAGGAGACGCATCAGCTGATTAAGGTGATTGATGAAGAAATGAGGCGGATGACAAACAGCAGAGGAGGTTAGAAGTTATTAAAAGATGGATCAGAGGAAGAACTGAGCAATTCAACTTTAACTGACTTCAGTACCAATCAGTGAAACGCAGTAACAAGGCAGTAACCACGCAGTAACCACGGAGTAACAAGGCAGTAACAAGGCAGTAACAACGCAGTAACAAGGCAGTAACCACGCAGTAACAAGGCAGTAACAAGGCAGTAACAAGGCAGTAACCACGCAGTAACCACACAGTAACAAGGCAGACAACAAGGCAGTAACCACGCAGTAACCACGCAGTAACCACGCAGTAACCACGCAGTAACAAGGCAGTAACAAGGCAGTAACAAGGCAGTAACCACGCAGTAACAAGGCAGTAACCACGCAGTAACCACGCAGTAACAAGGCAGTAACCACGCAGTAACCACGGAGTAACAAGGCAGTAACCACGCAGTAACAAGGCAGTAACAAGGCAGTAACAACGCAGTAACAAGGCAGTAACCACGCAGTAACAAGGCAGTAACAAGGCAGTAACAAGGCAGTAACAACGCAGTAACAAGGCAGTAACCACGCAGTAACAAGGCAGTAACAAGGCAGTAACAAGGCAGTAACCACGCAGTAACAAGGCAGTAACAAGGCAGTAACAAGGCAGTAACCACGCAGTAACAAGGCAGTAACCACGCAGTAACCACGCAGTAACAAGGCAGTAACAAGGCAGTAACAAGGCAGACAACAAGGCAGTAACCACGCAGTAACCACGCAGTAACAAGGCAGTAACAAGGCAGTAACAAGGCAGACAACAAGGCAGTAACCACGCAGTAACAAGGCAGTAACAAGGCAGTAACAAGGCAGTAACAAGGCAGTAACAAGGCAGTAACCACGCAGTAACAAGGCAGTAACCACGCAGTAACCACGCAGTAACCACGCAGTAACCACGCAGTAACAAGGCAGTAACCACACAGTAACCACGCAGTAACAACGCAGTAACCACGCAGTAACAAGGCAGTAACAAGGCAGTAACCATGCAGTAACAACGCAGTAACAAGGCAGTAACCACGCAGTAACAAGGCAGTAACCACGCAGTAACCACGCAGTAACAAGGCAGTAACAAGGCAGTAACCACGCAGTAACAAGGCAGTAACCACGTAGTAACCACGCAGTAACAAGGCAGTAACAAGGCAGTAACCACGCAGTAACAAGGCAGTAACCACGCAGTAACAACGCAGTAACAAGGCAGTAACAAGGCAGTAACAACGCAGTAACAAGGTAGTAACAATGCAGTAACAAGGCAGTAACCATGCAGTAACCATGCAGTAACAACGCAGTAACAAGGCAGTAACCATGCAGTAACAACGCAGTAACAAGGCAGTAACAACGCAGTAATAACGCAGTAACAATGCAGTAACAATGCAGTAACAATGCAGTAATACCGCAGTAATACCGCAGTAACAATGCAGTAACAATGCAGTAATACCGCAGTAACAATGCAGTAACAATGCAGTAACAATGCAGTAACACCGCAGTAATACCGCAGTAACAATGCAGTAACAAGGCAGTAACAATGCAGTAATACCGCAGTAACAATGCAGTAACAATGCAGTAACAATGCAGTAATACCGCAGTAACAATGCAGTAACAAGGCAGTAACAACGCAGTAACAATGCAGTAATACCGCAGTAACAACGCAGTAACAAGGCAGTAACAATGCAGTAACAATGCAGTAATACCGCAGTAACAACGCAGTAACAAGGCAGTAACAACGCAGTAATCTCCCCATGGACATTTGTCTTCAGGATCCAGTCTTGAGCTTTCCCTTGTTTCCACTGGAAAGAACCAGGTTCTAGTTCAAGGCCAGATTTAGCACCAGTTCTTTGTCTTTTCACCTCCAAAGCTCCGGCAGCACAGGCTGAACTGCTGCTACTGCCAGAGTGGAGCCAGAGTGGAGCCAGAGTGGAGCCAGAGTGGAGCCAGAGCGGGGCCAGAGTGGAGCCAGAGCGGAGCCAGAGTGGAGCCAGAGTGGAGCCAGAGAGGAGCCAGAGAGGAGCCAGAGTGGGGCCAGAGTGAAGCCAGAGCGGAGCCAGAGAGGAGCCAGAGCGGGGCCAGAGTGGAGCCAGAGAGGAGCCAGAGCGGGGCCAGAGAGGAGCCAGAGAGGAGCCAGAGAGGAGCCAGAGCGGGGCCAGAGAGGAGCCAGAGAGGAGCCAGAGAGAAGCCAGAGCGGGGCCAGAGCGGGGCCAGAGTGGAGCCAGAGCAGGGCCAGAGTGGAGCCAGAGCGGGGCCAGAGCGGAGCCAGAGAGGAGCCAGAGCGGCACCAGAGCGGGGCCAGAGTGGAGCCAGAGCGGGGCCAGAGTGGAGCAAGAGCGGGGCCAGAGCGGGGCCAGAGCGGAGCCAGAGAGGAGCCAGAGAGGGGCCAGAGAGGAGCCAGAGAGGAGCCAGAGCGGGGCCAGAGAGAAGCCAGAGCGGGGCCAGAGCGGGGCCAGAGTGGAGCCAGAGCGGGGCCAGAGAGGAGCCAGAGCGGGACCAGAGCGGGGCCAGAGTGGAGCCAGAGTGGGGCCAGAGTAGAGCCAGAGCGGGGCCTGAGCGGGGCCAGAGCGGAGCCAGAGTGGAGCAAGAGCGGGGCCAGAGCGGGGCCAGAGCGGAGCCAGAGAGGAGCCAGAGAGGGGCCAGAGAGGAGCCAGAGAGGAGCCAGAGCGGGGCCAGAGAGAAGCCAGAGCGGGGCCAGAGCGGGGCCAGAGAGGAGCCAGAGCGGGACCAGAGCGGGGCCAGAGTGGAGCCAGAGTGGGGCCAGAGTAGAGCCAGAGCGGGGCCTGAGCGGGGCCAGAGCGGAGCCAGAGTGGAGCCAGAGTGGGGCCAGAGTAGAGCCAGAGCAGGGCCAGAGCGGGGCCTGAGCGGGGCCAGAGCAGGGCCAGAGTGGAGCCAGAGTGGGGCCAGAGCTGGTGGATCTAGAACCTAGAACCAGTTCTTTTCAGACTTTTCATGGTGACATCATTGTGACTAACTTCACCTCCAGGTCTTGTTTGGCGTTCTGACCGCAGGCTGAGGTCCTCATGAGCCAGCAGGGGGCGCTCTGCTATGAGACGCTCTACAGAACTTCTTTCTAATGAAGCCAGACTTCTGGTTCCTCAGGAACTACTAAACAAACTACAAACTACTGGAAATGAAAGTTGGAGTTTTTAGAGCTAAAATGAGCCTTTTAATGTCTTCATGTGAAAGAGAACTTTAATCAGAGTGGTTACCTAGGTTACCATGGAAACGGCTGTAGAGCAGTTCTATCATTCTACACCTCCATTCCTCCATGTTGAAGCTTTTGATTCAGACACGTCCAGAAATAAAGTGAAAGGAGCAGAAAGTCACAATGGAACGTTGGAACGGTGGAAAATAAGAGCCAGGATCATTCAGGTTATTATTATTATCATCATCATCATCATCATCATCATCATCATCATCATCATCATCATCATCATCATCATCATCATCATCATCATCATTATTCCCCTCTATGTCCGCTCTGGGGCTCTGGACTAAAACAAGACGGAGGTGAATAAACCCCAATAGAGCGACGAGGAGACTCAATGTTTTTATCCGAGGTTCAGGTCAGACTAGATGGAGCGACCCGGACCGAACCACTGGTCCCTGACAATGGAAACACAACCGCTTCTTTGGAGCTGCTCATTGAAGAACTGAACTAGAACCTGGTTCTTTTTGCTGGAAAAGCCCTAAATGTTGCACGTTCTCCCTGGGTCTGAGGTTCCTGCAGGGTTCTTCATCGTGATGAAGATGTGTGTTCGTCCAGCTTCTGGTTGGGTGAATGTGGTTCTCTGTGATGGACCGCAGCTGGAGGCCATTTTAAAGTCATTGACCTTAAAGAACGATGACAGACTTGAACCGGGGACCCTGAGAGGGGACAGAGTGGCGCTGCTGCCTCAGACCCTTCGTCCTGCAGCAGCTCCTTGTTGGAACAATATTATATTATTAGAACGCTGGTCTGCATGTTCTGTTTGTGGGAGCTGTGGTGTGTTAGGGAACCCAAAAGCCACAGCTGCAGAACTCTAGAACGCACCGCAGCTCCAGAACTCTAGAACACACCGCAGCTCCAGAACTCTAGAGCACACCACAGCTCCAGAACTCTAGAACGCACCGCAGCTCCAGAACTCTAGAGCACACCACAGCACCAGAACTCTAGAACACACCGCAGCTGCAGAACACGTCACAGCACCAGAACTCTAGAGCACACCACAGCTCCAGAACTCTAGAGCACACCACAGCTGCAGAACTCTAGAGCACACCACAGCTCCAGAACTCTAGAGCACACCACAGCTCCAGAACTCTAGAACGCACCGCAGCTCCAGAACTCTAGAGCACACCACAGCACCAGAACTCTAGAACGCACCGCAGCTCCAGAACTCTAGAGCACACCACAGCTCCAGAACTCTAGAGCACACCACAGCTGCAGAACTCTAGAGCACACACAGCTCCAGAACTCTAGAGCACACCACAGCTGCAGAACTCTAGAGCACACCACAGCTCCAGAACTCTAGAGCACACCACAGCTGCAGAACTCTAGAACGCACCACAGCTCCAGAACTCTAGAGCACACCACAGCTGCAGAACTCTAGAGCACACACAGCTCCAGAACTCTAGAGCACACCACAGCTGCAGAACTCTAGAGCACACCACAGCTCCAGAACTCTAGAGCACACCACAGCTGCAGAACTCTAGAACGCACCACAGCTCCAGAACTCTAGAACACACCACAGCTGCAGAACTCTAGAACGCACCACAGCACCAGAACTCTAGAACGCACCACAGCTCCAGAACACACAGACTCTGCGCTCTGGACTCGACTGGTTGTGGAATCAGGACTGAGGGTTCGGGACCCCTCGACCTCAGGTTCGTTCCGGGTCTCACCTCTCAGGATGCCGCTGAACGTTCCTTCACTGACGTCCGCCGGCAGCGTCTCTCCCAGGTCCACGGTCACTCCCCCGAACCGGTCCGTCCGTCCCGTTAGAACCCCGCTGCCCTCCGCCGGCTGCTGAGCGCGGCTCACCGAGCAGGAGAAGACCCGGGAGGAGGACACGTTACCGGCACGCGCTCCTCTCACCGCCGGTAACAGTCTGGACAGCAAGGCTGCCATCCTGCAGTCAGAACCGATCATGTACACGTTAAAACAGCCGGAGACGAACCAGGACCGCACGCTCACTACACGTCAAGGACAGTTACTACATGTACAGGACAGTTACTACACGTACAGGGCACTTACATAAAGGTCCGCCCTTTAAGTTGTATAATACCGTAATAACTCAGTTAAAAGCGCAATAGAAAACGAGCCGCCTCAGGATGAAACAAACCTTTCGTTCTGTGTGAAGTTTCCATGTTCTCCTTGTGTGTGTGTGTGTGTGTGTGTGTGTGTGTGTGTGTGTGTGTGTGTGTGTGTGTGTGTGTGTGTGTAGTGGTATAAAAGCTGTAAGATTCTTCAAACAGACAAAAAACAGTTTATGATATTATTATTATTATAATTATTACTATTATTACTACTGTTATCATTATCATTATTATCATCATCATCATCATTATTATAATCATAATTATTATTGTAATTATTACTACTGTTATTTATTATTATTATTATTATTATTATTATTATTATTATTATTACTACTGTTATTATTATTATTATTATTATGAATATTGTTATTATTACTACTGTTATTTATTATTATTATTATTATTATTATTGTTGTTGTTTTTGTTACTATTATTATTATTATTATACTTGCTGGGCGCCTTCCGTTTTCTTGGGTGAGTCTGCTCGAGGAATTACGGTAAAAGGAGGTGGAACTAAACTTTAACCAGGAAGTGCTCGCTCCATGTTTACATGTGAGCTCCTTCACGTGGAGGAGGAGAAGTAGAAGGAGGATCATGTCTTCTAAGAAGAGCAGGCGCAAAGGTAGAAGAGCGGCGGAGGACGGAGACGGTTCGATTCTGAAGGAGGACGGTTCCGTTCTGAAGGAGGACGGTTCGGTTCTGAAGGAGGACGGTTCGGTTCTGGAGGAGCTCCCGGACTCCTCCACCTCTGGAAGCTCCAACAGAAACCTGACCGTCATCGATTTCATAGAAAAAGGTGAGTTGAAGTCACGTGAGCCGGTGATCGATACGATGAGACGGTTCTTGATCCAGTGAAGAAACTCTGAAGAGGTTGAAGAAATAAAGTGTAGAAGTTCTGCTGGAGCGTCTCGGGGATGGAGGGATGGATGGAGGGATGGATGGAGGGATGGAGGATGGATGGCGGGATGGATGGAGGATGGGGGGATGGAGGGAGGAATGGAGGATGGAGGGAGGGATGGAGGGATGGATGGAGGGAGGGATGGAGGAATGGAGGATGGATGGCAGGATGGATGGAGGATGGGGGGATGGAGGATGGATGGAGGGATGGATGGAGGAATGGAGGATGGATGAGGATGGAGGGAGTGATGGAGGATCGATGGAGGATGGTGGGATGGATGGAGGAATGGAGGATGAGGGAGGGATGGAGGATGGAGGGATGGATGGAGGAATGGAGGATGGAGGGAGGGATGGAGGGAGGGATGGATGGAGGGAGGGATGGAGGATGGAGGGAGGGATGGAGGGATGGATGGATGGAGGGAGGGATGGAGGGAGAGATGGAGGATGGATGGATGGAGGGAGGGATGGAGGATGGATGGATGGATGGATGGAGGGATGGGGGGAGGATGGAGGAATGGAGGGATGGATGGAGGGCGGGATGGAGGATGGAGGGAGGGATGGATGGATGGAGGGAGGGAGGGATGGAGGATGGATGGATGGATGGAGGGATGGATGGAGGGAGGGATGGAGGAATGGAGGATGGATGGCAGGATGGATGGAGGATGGGGGGATGGAGGATGGATGGAGGGATGGAGGGAGGGATGGAGGGAGGGATGGATGGAGGGAGGGATGGAGGATGGAGGGATGGATGGATGGAGGGAGGGATGGAGGGAGAGATGGAGGAATGGAGGATGGATGGATGGAGGGAGGGATGGATGGAGGGATGAATGGAGGGATGGGGGGAGGATGGAGGGATGGATGGAGGGATGAATGGAGGGATGGGGGGAGGATGGAGGGATGGATGGAGGATGGAGGGATGGATGGAGGAATGGAGGATGGAGGGAGGGATGGAGGGAGGGATGGAGGGAGGGATGGATGGAGGGAGGGATGGAGGATGGAGGGAGGGATGGATGGAGGGAGGGATGGAGGGAGAGATGGAGGAATGGAGGATGGATGGATGGAGGGAGGGATGGAGGATGGAGGGATGGAGGAGGGATGAATGGAGGGATGGGGGGAGGATGGAGGGTGGGATGGAGGATGGATGGATGGAGGATGGAGGGATGGGGGGAGAGATGGAGGAATGGAGGATGGATGGATGGAGGGAGGGATGGGGGGATACTTTCTTCACCCCAGTGAGGGGATTCCTATCTGAATGAATGGGATCCAGAGGGCCCCGGGAGCTCAGCCGGTAGAGCAGGACACTCTGAGACATGTTCCTCCACCCGTTCATTATAGAGTCTAAGCTGGAGCTGCTCTAGAAGTGTAACTCACCAGGACCTTTTCCTTCTTCTTCATATCAGTCTCAATAGTGATCTCTTCTAATATGTTCTCCACCTTCAACTCTACATTCCTGTCAATGAACACAGCCACACCACCTCCACCCTGGTTCTGTCTGGTTCTGTGCTCCACCTCCACCCTGGTTCTGTCTGGTTCTGTGCTCCACCTCCACCCTTGTTCTGTCTGGTTCTGTGCTCCACCTCCACTCTGGTTCTGTCTGGTTCTGTGCTCCACCTCCACTCTGGTTCTGTCTGGTTCTGTGCTCCACCTCCACCCTTGTTCTGTCTGGTTCTGTGCTCCACCTCCACCCTGGTTCTGTCTGGTTCTGTGCACCACCTCCACCCTGGTTCTGTCTGGTTCTGTGCTCCACCTCACAGCCTTCACTACCAACACCACCGTCCCGTCACTTTAACCAGGAGTCTGATGGACAGAATATTAAAGGGACATTTGAACGTTGGTGTCCAGGTGGATTACTGATCAGCTGTTCTCTGTCTTCATGATGTTGGTAAATTGTTCCTGAGTAGAATCGTTAAACGTTCTTCTGAGGATCCAGATCAGTTTGCTTGGTACCAGAACGGTTCTCAGGGTTCTGACATGTCTGAAGCTGCAGAGCGCCGTGTCTCACAAGGTGATGCTCTAGATTCTTTTCTTCAGTAATTATACATGTTGCCATAAGAGACAGAGAGTGTCCTCATGCAGTATACTGTATGTACAGTATGTACTGTATACAGTATGTACAGTATGTACTGTATACAGTATGTACAGTATACTATGTACAGTATACTGTATACAGTATGTACAGTATACTGTATACAGTATGTACAGTATACTGTATACAGTATGTACAGTATACTGTATCCAGTATACAATATGTACAGTATACGGTATACAGTATACACAGTATGTACAGTATGTACAGTATACAGTATGTACAGTATACTGTATACAGTATGTACAGTATACTGTATACAGTATGTACAGTATACAGTATTATTTTGGCGTGCTGCTGCGAGGACGGATAATCAGTTTCTGGTGTTTCAGGTTTGTCTCTGGCAGCTCTTCGTTCTTTCCTCCTCCTCTTCCTCCTCCTCAGCTCTTCATTCTTTCCTCATCCTCTTCCTCCTCCTCAGCTCTTCATTCTTTCCTCATCCTCTTCCTCCTCCTCAGCCCTTCGTTCTTTCCTCCTCCTCTTCCTCCTCCTCAGCTCTTCATTCTTTCCTCATCCTCTTCCTCCTCCTCAGCCCTTCGTTCTTTCCTCCTCCTCTTCCTCCTCCTCCTAAGCTCTTCGTTCTTTCCTCCTCCTCTTCCTCCTCCTCAGCTCTTCATTCTTTCCTCCTCCTCTTCCTCCTCCTCAGCTCTTCATTCTTTCCTCATCCTCTTCCTCCTCCTCAGCTCTTCATTCTTTCCTCATCCTCTTCCTCCTCCTCAGCCCTTCGTTCTTTCCTCCTCCTCTTCCTCCTCCTCCTAAGCTCTTCGTTCTTTCCTCCTCCTCTTCCTCCTCCTCAGCTCTTCATTCTTTCCTCCTCCTCTTCCTCCTCCTCCTCCTCAGCTCTTCGTTCTTTCCTCCTCCTCTTCCTCTTCCTCAGCTCTTAGTTCTTTCCTCCTCCTCTTCCTCCTCCTCAGCTCTTCGTTCTTTCCTCCTCCTCTTCCTCCTCCTCCTCAGCTCTTCGTTCTTTCCGCCTCCTCCTCTTCCTCCTCCTCAGCTCTTCGTTCTTTCCTCCTCCTCCTCAGCTCTTCGTTCTTTCCTCCTCCTCTTCCTCCTCCTCCTCAGCTCTTCGTTCTTTCCTCCTCCTCTTCCTCCTCCTCCTCAGCACTTCGTTCTTTCCTCCTCCTCCTCTTCCTCCTCCTCAGCTCTTTGTTCTCTCCTCCTCCTCTTCCTCTTCCTCCTCCTCAGCTCTTCGTTCTTTCCTCCTCCTCCTCTTCCTCCTCCTCAGCTCTTCGTTCTTTCATCCTCCTCCTCTTCCTCCTCCTCAGCTCTTCGTTCTTTCCTCCTCCTCTTCCTCCTCCTCAGCTCTTCATTCTTTCCTCCTCCTCTTCCTCCTCCTCAGCTCTTCGTTCTTTCCTCCTCCTCTTCCTCCTCCTCCTAAGCTCTTCGTTCTTTCCTCCTCCTCTTCCTCCTCCTCAGCTCTTCATTCTTTCCTCCTCCTCTTCCTCCTCCTCCTCCTCAGCTCTTCGTTCTTTCCTCCTCCTCTTCCTCCTCCTCAGCTCTTCATACTTTCCTCCTCCTCTTCCTCCTCCTCCTCCTCAGCTCTTAGTTCTTTCCTCCTCCTCTTCCTCCTCCTCAGCACTTCGTTCTTTCCTCCTCCTCTTCCTCCTCCTCAGCTCTTTGTTCTCTCCTCCTCCTCTTCCTCTTCCTCCTCCTCAGCTCTTCGTTCTTTCCTCCTCCTCCTCTTCCTCCTCCTCAGCTCTTCGTTCTTTCATCCTCCTCCTCTTCCTCCTCCTTAGCTCTTCGTTCTTTCCTCCTCCTCTTCCTCCTCCTCAGCTCTTCGTTCTTTCCTCCTCCTCTTCCTCCTCCTCCTCCTCAGCTCTTCTGGGTCGTCCTCCTTTATGAAGAGTTTGGAGCCTTTTAATGTCCTGCTGCTGTAAAATGGTGTCTCTGTCCTTCTATCTAGAACCTTGACCCGGATGGTTCTGGGCCTATCCCCCCCTGGCTTCCCTGAGCGGTGGACTCTTCCTGTTTCAATAAAGACTCTGCCCAGGTCTCCTCATTCACTCCAATGTCCCATCAGAACCAGGTTGTTTCTCCTGGACCGGCCCTCCAGATGGTCCATTTGATGGGTTCCCACCATGAGACTGTCACAGAGCTTGAACACATCTGATTGGACTCCATCGTCTGCTTTGCTCAGATTTGAGTCCAGGATGTTTTCAGCTCCTCCAGTCGGGTGTTGGTTTGATTCTGTTTCACTCTTATCTTATCTTGAGTTTGGGTCTCCGTCCTTCCCCCTCTCAGCTGATGACCGAACCCCCAGAAGCTGCAGATCCTGGTTGGCCCAGCTGAGCCTGGGCTCCATGAAGCGTTTTGGCGTGAACATCGGGAGGCCGGTTCTGCTGACGAGCCCGACGGGCCACCAGGAGGTACCGTCGCTCTGCTGCTCTGATGGTGGAGCCTCCAGACGACCTCTGACCCGGTGTCCCCGCTCTGTCTCAGGTGTGTGTCGGGTGGCCGGTGGCTTCGTTCCCAGGAGGGAAAGTGGGCCTCCAGAAACGCATCCAGAACAACCTGCGGCTGAGGAGCGGCCTGGAGGTGGCGCTGCAGCCTGTCACCGGTCCGGTGCTGCAGGCCGACGAGCTGCTGCTCAGCAACAGGTCCACTTCCTCCTCACTGTCTTCCTCTGCTTCCTGAGAGGCAGTGGTTGTGTGATTTGAATCAATGCTGCCATCTGCTGGTGGAAACATGCAGCTGCTGCTCAAACGTCTTGACCAGCAGAACCAACTGTTGTGTGTTCAGGTCCAGAGACGACAGGGTGGACTCAGAAGACTTCAAGAACTTCCTGCTGAGGTCTTTGGGTCAGTATGACCTCACTGAGGTTTTTCCTCCACGTCTTTGAAGTTCAGTGTGTAACAGTGTTTCTACGACACCATTCTCACAGTAACTAAAATACTTAAGTAACTTCCTCAGACTTGTGGTTTCATGGTCAGAACGACTCCAGTGTCTTTTATTGTGAAACAGTCGCTCTGTTTCCTGTCTGTTCTGCTCCAGAAGGAAACGTGGTTCTCCCAGGAAGCATCGTCTCCCTGACGTACTTCGGCCGCCCGTGCAGCGTGCGGGTGGAGAGCGTCCGGGGGCAGGACGGGGTGACCCTCCACAGAGGCCCCCCCCCCACCGGCACCCCCGACACAGAGCCGGACTCGCTGCTGGACTCCACCTCTGACCTGTGTCTGCAGCTCGGGACGCTCAGCGTAGACGACCCGGCGACGCCGGGCTCCCTGGGGGGGCCCGGAGAGCCCGGTCCTGCAGCCAGCACCCCTGTACGCCCGTCCCTCTCCCTCCCTCCCCTCCCGTCACTGTCCCCATCCCCCACTCCTCCACCCGGCCCCCCCACGGACCCGGAGAGCTGGCTGTGCTTGGAGGCACCCCCTGCTGGGGCTCTGAGCACCGACACCTTTTACCGCCTCACCAGCGCCACCAGAGTCCGCTTCAGGTCCAGACCGGAGCCGGCGGACGCCGAGGGTCAGAGGTCAAAGGTGACGTTCAGCATGATCGGAGGCCTGGGCATCCAGCTGGACGCCATCAGAGAGACGATCGAACTTCCTCTCAAACACCCGCAGCTCTTCTCCTCCTATGGTAAGTCGCTGCTCGCAGTCCGGGTGTTTCCTACTCCGCCCTGAGGCTCCGCCCAGGACCTGCTCACTACTTCCTGTGCTCAGGGATCCCCCCGCCACGAGGAGTCCTGCTCTACGGACCCCCCGGGACAGGAAAGACTCTGATTGGACGAGCCATCGCCAACGAGGTTGGAGCTCACATGACGGTGATCAACGGCCCCGAGATCATGAGCAAGTACGGAACACTGACGGAGGTCCTGACTGACGGAGGTCCTGACTGACAGAGGTTCAGACTGACAGAGGGTCAGACTGACGGAGGTTCAGACTGACAGAGGGTCAGACTGACAGAGGGTCAGACTGACGGAGGGTCTGGCTGACGGAGACGTGCTCCTGGTTCACAGGTTCTACGGTGAAACTGAAGCTCGGCTCAGGCAGATCTTCTCAGAAGCGTCTCAGAGGTAAACGTCTCCTGATGAAGATGAAGATCAGCTGATCTGGTCTCCAGAACTGAAGTTCTTCTCCTCCTCTTCCTCCGGCAGGCGGCCGGCCATCATCTTCATCGACGAGCTGGATGCCTTGTGCCCCAAGAGAGACGGAGCTCAGAACGAGGTGGAGAAACGGGTGGTGGCGTCTCTGCTGACGCTGATGGACGGGATCGGCTCGGTGAGGGTGCTGCCTTCACTCCCCCCACGGGGTCACACACTCCCCCCAGTGTCACGCACACTCCTCAATGAGGGCTTTTCCACCAACAAGAACCAGGTTCTAGTTGGTGGTGTTTTTCCACCGTTACCGGAGCCAGTGGAGCTACGTCACTGCGTCACTCCAAAACGTGATACGTCACTGATTTCACCAATTTGGCGCTGACAGCCTCGTCCAGGAACCAGGAGACGGACTGGACCAGGGGTTTAGTCTGGAGCCCCGGAGTGGACATAGAGGGGAAGAATAATAATAATAATAATAATAATAATAATAATAATAATAATAATAATAACAATAATAATAATAATAATAATAATAACAATAACCTGAATGATCCTGGCTCTTATTTTTCACCATTCCAACATTCCATAGTGACTTTCTGCTCCTTTCACTTTATTTCTGGACGTGTCTGAATCAAAAGCTTCAACATGGAGGAATGGAGGTGTAGAATGATAGAACTGCTCTACAGCCGTTTCCATGGTAACCTAGGTAACCACTCTGATTAAAGTTCTCTTTCACATGAAGACATTAAAAGGCTCATTTTAGCTCTAAACACTCCAACTTTCATTTCCAGTAGTTTGTAGTTTGTTTAGTAGTTCCTGAGGAACCAGAAGTCTGGCTTCATTAGAACAGGGGTCTCGAACTCGCGGGCCGTTTGATGTTTCGTGGCGCGCACCTTTCTATGTAAGTATAACGTTATTACGGTCCGTACGGTCGCACTGCGTGAGAGGAACACTGCTGACTTGTGTTTGGTCTTAAACTGTCTTATAATTTCAGGCACATTATGTTGGACATCTTTTGCGAGTTGTCGCAGTAGTAGTAGAAGTAGTCAACAACTTTGTACTTACTGGAGACAACGGCAGGAGTATGATTGATGAGTAAAGCGGTTACACGATGAATACTATTAAATTGAGCTTTTCTATGCACAGATCTCAGGAGGTGACCCATGGCAGGAGCCCCCCCCACACAACCCTCTCACTCCTGGTTACCCACCCACAACTACTAAACCAAACTAAACTAGATGAATTAACGAACACACAATCATTACCAACACTACAAACCTGACATAACCCCGATAATTACATCTAAAACACGACGGGATCACGGGGCAGAGCGCTGCAGTGCATCATGGGAGTTTCTGTACATCGTCTTTTAGCTGCTGTTGGGGTTATTTTAGGTTTAAAACGGCTTCTAGATTATATCTGACGTAGCTGACTGACAGGTGGAGCTCTGCAGCATCTCGAGAGCCGCGGCTCCACGAATACGGATTAAATAATCCCGTTCCCTCCTGATATTAACTTCAGCGATTTATCGTATCGTTCCCAAGCGTTGTTTTTATTTTTTTCTCTATAACCACTCTGGGGCTCCGTGTTCGCTCTAGACTTCTGAAAGCCAGTTCAACCTCACTTCCTCCTTGTAGGTAGAGATACCTCCAGAGATACCTCCAGAGATACTCCAGAGATACCTCCAGAGATACTCCAGAGATACCTCCAGAGATACCTCCAGAGATACTCCAGAGATACCTCCAGAGATACCTCCAGAGATACTCCAGAGATACTCCAGAGATACCTCCAGAGATACCTCCAGAGATACTCCAGAGATACCTCCAGAGATACTCCAGAGATACCTCCAGAGATACCTCCAGAGATACTCCAGAGATACTCCAGAGATACTCCGGAGATACCTCCAGAGATACTCCAGAGATACCTCCAGAGATACCTCCAGAGATAACTCCAGAGATAACTCCAGAGATACCTCCAGAGATACCTCCAGAGATACCTCCAGAGATAACTCCAGAGATACCTCCAGAGATAACTCCAGAGATAACTCCAGAGATACCTCCAGAGATACCTCCAGAGATACCTCCAGAGATAACTCCAGATATACCTCCAGAGATACCTCCAGAGATACTCCAGAGATAACTCCAGAGATAACTCCAGAGATACCTCCAGAGATACTCCAGAGATACCTCCAGAGATACTCCAGAGATAACTCCAGAGATACCTCCAGAGATAACTCCAGAGATACCTCCAGAGATAACTCCGCCCCCAGCTGATGACACATTGGTCCCAGTCTGGCTCCTCTGTGGTCCAGCTATGAAGTAGGACCAGCGTAGCAGCAGGTCAGCCCCTGGTAGTTCGGGGCTTTGGTGGTGGAAAGACAAAGAACTGGTGCTAAGGCTGGTCCTGGACCAGAACTAGAACCTGGTTCTTTCTGGAGGAAAAGCCCTCAATGTCACACACTCCCCCCATTAGTTCATTGCTCTGAACTGTGCACCACCAGATGGCACAACACACACACACACACACACACACACACACACACACACACACACACACACACACACACACACACACACACACACACACACACACACACACACACACACAGCCCTGTAGCGTCCAGCAGAGCGCCCCCTGGTGGAACTCAGGATGTTGTGCAGCTTCCTGCTCTGGAGCTTCTGTTTCTCTTTTTCTGCTGAATTGAAAAGTGGTGAGAAACAAAGGACTGAGTTCATGGTGTCACCTGGTGGAGGACCAGCTCTGTTCATGGTGTCACCTGGTGGAGGACCAGCTCTGTTCATGGTGTCACCTGGTGGAGGACCTCTGAAGCTCTGTTCATGGTGTCACCTGGTGGAGGTCCAGCTCTGTTCATGGTGTCACCTGGTGGAGGACCAGCTCTGTTCATGGTGTCACCTGGTGGAGGTCCAGCTCTGTTCATGGTGTCACCTGGTGGAGGACCAGCTCTGTTCATGGTGTCACCTGGTGGAGGACCTCTGAAGCTCTGTTCATGGTGTCACCTGGTGGAGGACCAGCTCTGTTCATGGTGTCACCTGGTGGAGGACCAGCTCTGTTCATGGTGTCACCTGGTGGAGGACCTCTGAAGCTCTGTTCATGGTGTCACCTGGTGGAGGACCAGCTCTGTTCATGGTGTCACCTGGTGGAGGACCAGCTCTGTTCATGGTGTCACCTGGTGGAGGACCAGCTCTGTTCATGGTGTCACCTGGTGGAGGACCTCTGAAGCTCTGTTCATGGTGTCACCTGGTGGAGGACCAGCTCTGTTCATGGTGTCACCTGGTGGAGGACCAGCTCTGTTCATGGTGTCACCTGGTGGAGGACCTCTGAAGCTCTGTTCATGGTGTCACCTGGTGGAGGTCCAGCTCTGTTCATGGTGTCACCTGGTGGAGGACCAGCTCTGTTCATGGTGTCACCTGGTGGAGGACCTCTGAAGCTCTGTTCATGGTGTCACCTGGTGGAGGACCAGCTCTGTTCATGGTGTCACCTGGTGGAGGACCAGCTCTGTTCATGGTGTCACCTGGTGGAGGACCAGCTCTGTTCATGGTGTCACCTGGTGGAGGACCTCTGAAGCTCTGTTCATGGTGTCACCTGGTGGAGGACCAGCTCTGTTCATGGTGTCACCTGGTGGAGGACCTCTGAAGCTCTGTTCATGGTGTCACCTGGTGGAGGACCAGCTCTGTTCATGGTGTCACCTGGTGGAGGTCCAGCTCTGTTCATGGTGTCACCTGGTGGAGGACCTCTGAAGCTCTGTTCATGGTGTCACCTGGTGGAGGACCTCTGAAGCTCTGTTCATGGTGTCACCTGGTGGAGGACCTCTGAAGCGCTGTTCATGGTGTCACCTGGTGGAGGACCTCTGAAGCGCTGTTCATGGTGTCACCTGGTGGAGGACCAGCTCTGTTCATATTGTCACCTGGTGGAGGACCAGCTCTGTTCATATTGTCACCTGGTGGAGGACCAGCTCTGTTCATATTGTCACCTGGTGGAGGACCTCTGAAGCTCTGTTCATGGTGTCACATGGTGGAGGACCAGCTCTGTTCATGGTGTCACCTGGTGGAGGACCTCTGAAGCGCTGTTCATGGTGTCACCTGGTGGAGGACCTCTGAAGCTCTGTTCATGGTGTCACCTGGTGGAGGACCTCTGAAGCTCTGTTCATGGTGTCACCTGGTGGAGGACCTCTGAAGCTCTGTTCATGGTGTCACAGAGCCGCCAGTTATTAACAATCAGTTTCATCTGGTGTCAAAACAAAGTGTGGTTGTGGAAAGCAGCAGATGAATGAGTGAACATGAGTCAGTCGTAGGATGAGAACATGAATGATCCTCTGATGTGGAGAAACGTTTAGTTTCATCAGATATGAAACGTTGTGGTTGTTTGATCAATAGTAACAATAAACAAGCTGAAGAGTTGTCAACAGTCGTATTGATTAGAACAACAGACGTTCATCTCATCCGATGATCTCATCCGATCATCTCATCCGATCATCTCATCCGATGATCTCATCCGATCATCTCATCCGATCATCTCATCCGTTCATCTCATCCGTTCATCTCATCTGTTTCTCCTTCATTCCAAATGTGTATCGACTGAATCAGAATCTTGATCTTCTGAACTCTGATGTTCTCAACATTTCTCCTCCGTCATAGAGCTGCTGTTGTGAGTGAGTGAGTGAGTGAGTGAGTGAGTGAGTGAGTCAGAGAGTGAGTAGGTGAGTGAGTGAGTGAGTGAGTGAGTGAGTCAGAGAGTGAGTAGGTGAGTGAGTGAGTGAGTGAGTGAGTGAGTGATCATGTGAGTGAGTGAGTGAGTGAGTGAGTGAGTGAGCATGTGAGTGAGTGAGTAGGTGAGTGAGTGAGCATGTGAGTGAGTGAGTGAGTGAGTGAGTGAGCATGTGAGTGAGTGAGTGAGTGAGCATGTGAGTGAGTGAGTGAGTGAGTGAGAGAGTAGGTGAGTGAGTGAGTGAGTGAGAGAGTAGGTGAGTGAGTGAGTAGGTGAGTGAGTGAGTGAGAGAGTGAGTGTTCAGTGAGGTTTCAGTGTGAAGCTGCTGGTTGAGATTCTTCATGTGTTCACAGGAGGGTGAATCAGGTCAGCTGTTGGTCCTTGGAGCCACGAACCGGCCTCACGCCCTGGACCCGGCGCTGCGGCGGCCTGGACGCTTCGACAAGGAGCTGGAGGTACGAGTGTGGAGTAGGACTGGAAGGTGGAGCAGCCCTGAGGGTGGAGCAGCTCTGACGTGTCTCCCTTGCAGGTGGGGGTTCCCGGCGCTGCAGAGCGAGCAGACATCCTGACCAAGCAGCTGAGCTCCGCCCGCTGCAGCGCCACCCGCCAGGAGCTGATGACACTCGCTGACGCCGCACACGGATACGTGGGAGCCGACCTGGGGGCCGTGTGCAAGGAGGCAGGTGAGTAAACCACTGCACCACTGCACCACCACAGGGAATCCAACACTGAGTCCAGAGTCCTCTGATAATCTGATCCTCCTGTAATTTTGTGGAATATTGTAACAGATAATCATGCGACAAAAACGACATAAAGTTTTTCCTTTTTCATTTCTCTTTCACTGATTTACTCCTGAAAACAACATCACACACACACACACACACACACACACACACACACACACACACACACACACACACACACACACACACACACACACACACACACACACACACACACACACACACAGGGTCAGAGGTCAGCTGTAACCACAGAGAAGCTCAGGGTCAGAGGTCAGAGGTCAGCTACCAAACTGATCTGCCTCCTTCATTCATCCAGTGACAATGTGGCTGCATGAAGAAAAACAAAGGACCAGAATGGAGAATAACTGTAGTTTCTTCAGCAGGAAGGAGGAAATGTCCATGACAAACCTTCAACAAATACTTATGACACCTTTAAAAGAATCAAACCATCATTAATCATGTCATTGTTCTTTATTATATACAGTTGTGCTCCTAAGTTTCCATACCCTGGGAGAATCTATGATTTCTTGTCCATTCTTCAGAGAATATGAATGAAAACACAAAACCTTTCTTCCACTCATGGTTGATGGTCGGGTGAAGCTATTTATTGGCAAACAACTGTGTTTACTCTTTTTAAATCAAAATGACAAAAGAAAGTACCCAAATGACTCTGATCAAAAGTTTACATCCCCCAGTGACTTTGACCTGGTAACACACTAACAGGTTAGAATGGCTAATCCAGGTTCCCATCCTGACCTCTGACCTGTTTGTTTGTAGTTAGTGTGTGTGTATAAAAGGTCAGTGACTTTCTGGGCTTCTGACAGACCGTTCATCTTCCATCCAGAGCTGCACAGACGGTTCTGGATTCTGAGTCATGGGGAAAGCAAAATAATTGTTAAAGGATCTGTGAGAAAAAGGTAATGGAACTGCATAAAACAGGACAGGGGTATAAACAGATAGCCAAGGAATTGAGAATGCTGATCAGCAGTGTTCAAACGCTGATAAGAAGTAGAAAATGAGATGAAACCAAACCATGGTCAGGTAGACCAGCAAAGATTTCAGCCACGACTGCCAGGAAAGTTATTCGAGATGCAAAGAAAAATCTATAAATAACTTGAGCTGAAATCCAGGACTCTCTGGAACATCGTGGTGTGGCTGTTTCAAGATGCACAATAAGGAGGCGGTTGAAGAAAAATGGGCTGCATGGGCGAGTAGCCAGAAGAAAGCCATTTCTGCAAATGTCACAAAGTATCCTGCTTCCATTACGCCAAACAGCACAGAGACACGCCTCAACACTTCTGGAACAAAGTCCTTTGGAGTGATGAGACCAAAACTGAACTTTGTGGCCACGACCATAAACATTACATTTGGAGAGGCGTCAACACGGCCTATGATGGAAGGAACACCATTCCTACTGTGGAACACGGAGGTGCATCACTGATGTTTGGGGGGGGGGGGGGGGGCAATGGGTACTTTCTTTTGTCATTTTGATTTAAAAAGAGTAAACACAGTTGTTTGCCAATAAATAGCTTCACCCGACCATCAACCATGAGTGGAAGAAAGGTTTTGTGTTTTCATTCATATTCTCTGAAGAATGGACAAGAAATCATAGATTCTCCCGGGTATGGAAACTTAGGAGCACAACTGTATACAAGCACAGGGTACTTTAATAGAGAAAACCCAACTAATCCACATGAGCGACGGTGGAAAGGAAGAAGTCCCTCTAACAGGAAGAGACCTGCTGAAAGCAGACTCAGAGGTGGAGGCTTCCTGCTGGCCGGGTGGGGGGAGAGGACAGAGGAGAGGACAGAGGAGAGGTCAGAGGACAGAGAAGAGGACAGAGAAGAGGACAGAGGAGAGGACAGAGGACAGAGAAGAGGACAGAGAAGAGGACAGAGGAGAGGACAGAGGAGAGAGGAGAGGACAGAGAAGAGGACAGAGGAGAGGTCAGAGGACAGAGAAGAGGACAGAGGAGAGAGGAGAGGACAGAGAAGAGGACAGAGGAGAGGAGAGGAGAGAGGAGAGGACAGAGAAGAGGACAGAGAAGAGGACAGAGGAGAGGACAGAGGAGAGGACAGAGGAGAGGTCAGAGGAGAGGACAGAGAAGAGGACAGAGGAGAGAGGAGAGGACAGAGAAGAGGAGAGAGGAGAGGACAGAGGAGAGGTCAGAGGACAGAGAAGAGGACAGAGGAGAGGAGAGAGGAGAGGACAGAGAAGAGGAGAGAGGAGAGGACAGAGGAGAGGTCAGAGGACAGAGGAGAGGACAGCGAAGAGGACAGAGGAGAGGACAGAGAAGAGGACAGAGAAGAGGACAGAGAAGAGGACAGAGGACAGAGGAGAGGACAGAGAAGAGGACAGAGGAGAGGTCAGAGGACAGAGAAGAGGACAGAGGAGAGAGGAGAGGACAGAGAAGAGGACAGAGGAGAGGAGAGAGGAGAGGACAGAGGAGAGAGGAGAGGACAGAGAAGAGGACAGAGAAGAGGACAGAGGAGAGGACAGAGGAGAGGACAGAGGAGAGGTCAGAGGAGAGGACAGAGGACAGAGAAGAGGACAGAGGAGAGAGGAGAGGACAGAGAAGAGGAGAGGACAGAGGACAGAGAAGAGGACAGAGGAGAGGACAGAGGAGAGGAGAGAGGAGAGGACAGAGAAGAGGAGAGAGGAGAGGACAGAGAAGAGGACAGAGAAGAGGACGGAGGAGAGGACAGAGGAGAGAGGAGAGGACAGAGAAGAGGACAGAGAAGAGGACAGAGGACAGAGGAGAGGACAGAGGAGAGAGAAGAGGACAGAGGAGAGGACAGACAGACAGATAAGAGAGAGATCCACTCTGTGAAGACTGATCAGGACAGGAGGCTTCAATCCACCTTCAGCTCCACTGTCATGTCCGGTTGGTTCCCCTGTGAGAACATGTTAGAACGTTCTCCCTCTGGCTATGATGACCTCTGCCTCAGGCCTTGTAGGACCTTCATCAGGATGATGATGAGGATCTGAAAGACCTTGACAAGGTGCAGGTAGAGAGGTTTACAAAGACTCACAGTATTGAGTACTCTACTTCTATGATGTCCTCCATTCCATTGATCATCTTACTTCTGGGAGCAAAACATCAAAAGGTAACGGACGAGTCTCTGGTCCTCCTTCTGGATTCCTGGGACTTCCTCCATCTCCTTCAGCATCTCCAACATCTGCTGCAATACAGAGGAAGACAAGTAGACAAATCAAACCTATGTTAGGTAGAAACTCTCAAACTTCATTGATGAGATGTTTTCTTACCTGCTGCTCACTGAAAGGAAACAATCCTAGTACTCTCCCATCATCTCACCTGGCAGAGGCTGAAGAACCAGGTGGACCAGGTGAGATCTTCATACCAGAGGGTATGTAGGAGGAGTGATGGTTCAGGTGTTACAGGTTGTTAGTTCAAACTCAAAGCCATCAGGGCTGAGCAGAGTCTGGCTCCATGCTGGAGGCCTGAGTGACGAGGCTGAAGAGTCCGAAGGAAGGAGAAGAGAGGGTCAAGCTTAGTGGGAGGAAGGAGATGGTGTCACTGGCAGTGGCGTCTCTAGATGGAAAGACTTGGTGGGGCAGGATTTTATTTAGGTCCAGTGACACTACTGAACTCCAAAGTAAAGTGTGCACACCCTTTAAGCCACAACATTATAACCACCATATAGGAGTTGATCCCGTAACAATGTTGAGCCTTGGAAATAGCTGATCAAAAACAAGAAATTCAATAAAAATAAATAATAATCCATGATGGGGTTAGAACCAGGTCATAACAGTTCAACCTCCAGTGAAGCTCCAAGTTAAAGAGATTCTTAAAAAGTCTTCCTCACCGAGTCACACAGTTTACAACTACTTACTTTGACTTTCTCTGCTCAACTAAGCATTTCTGACTCTGAATGTCTGCTCCGGAGCAGGATATGTTCTGGATAAGATCACAGTGAGTGTAAAGCTCCGCCTCCTGACCAATCAGATCTCTTGGGAAATGCCCCGCCCATTCTTAAATGATGGTGATTGGTGGGCAGGTTGAGCTCTGAGCTGCAGCGGAGAGGAGAAGAGAACGTATCTAGAACCATCTTTTAGACAGAACCTAATAAATCCTGGTCTCTGAGCTTTGAAGGATGTTCTGGTTCTGGTTCTGGTTCTTGTTCTGGTTCTGGTTCTGGTTCTGGTTGACTGTTGTTCCAGGTCTGTTTGGCTCCTCGAGGGTTGATCTGGAATAATGATCTTAATAATAATGCTGACGCTGACAGAACTGCAGAACCATGAATTAATGGAAGCAGAACTTCTCCTGTCGTCACGGTGATGAATTAATATTCCAACAGGAACCACACTCACACGGAGGAACCTCCTCCTCAGAACCAGTGGAGGTAAAATGTAAAGTAAAAGAAGAGCAGTGAGGAAGCTCTGCCTGGAACCGTTCTGCTGGAATAAAGTGACAGTGACTCCGGTTCTATTGTCCCATGAATTAATCTGCTCTAATCTCACCAAGTCAGGATTAACTAGTCAGGAAGGTTCTGGTTCTGGCTGCAGCAGCAGTGTTGCTTTGAGCTGCTGGATGTGTTGGAATTCTTCATAATCTCAGAGATTAACTGCTCCTCTATGGTAAAGTCAGCTGCTCTGCAGGGTTTCTCCCTCTGTGATTGGTCACACGCTGCAAGCTCCGCCCCTTTCAGGTGAACGCGTACACGTAGTTCTGGATTGAAGCAGTGAGTTGATAACCTGCTTGGTGGTGTCGGGGATCAGGATCCAAAGTGTCTGGATCAGTCAACCAGGAAACAGAGATCCTGGGTGTGTTGATCAGGTTCCTAGTCCAGGTCTATAGTATGTTGATCAGGTTCCTAGTCCAGGTCTCTGGTATGTTGATCAGGTTCCTAGTCCAGGTCTCTGGTATGTTGATCAGGTTCCTAGTCCAGGCCTCTGGTATAATGATCAGGTTCCTAGTCCAGGTCTCTGGTATGGTGATCAGGTTCCTAGTCCAGGCCTATGGTATGTTGATCAGGTTCCTAGTCCAGGCCTATGGTATGTTGATCAGGTTCCTAGTCCAGGCCTATGGTATGTTGATCAGGTTCCTAGTCCAGGTCTCTGGTATGTTGATCAAGCAGGATGTCAGACTGAGTCGCTGCTCTGCAGAACAAAACATCCGTCAACAGAGAAGATGATTTGAGTCATACTGGAAACCATGAGTAGTAGTATTATTTATAATAATACTACTACACAGACACACACACACAGGAGGAGGAGAAGCAGAAGAAGAATGAGGAGCGGCAGGAGGAGGAGAAGGAGCAGGAGGAGAAGGATGAGCAGGAGGAGGAGAAGGAGCAGCAGAAGGAGGAGAAGGAGGAGCAGGAGAAGGAGCAGGAGGAGAAGGATGAGCAATGGGAGAAGGAGGAGCAGGAGGAGGAGCAGGAGGAGAAGGAGGAGCAGGAGGAGGATAAGGAGCAGCAGAAGGAGGAGAAGGAGGAGCAGGAGAAGGAGGATAAGGAGCAGCAGAAGGAGGAACAGGAGAAGGAGGAGAAGGAGCAGGAGGACGAGGAGAAGGAGAAGGAGCAGGAAGGACAAGGAGGATCACAGACCTATAGAACTCAGAGGTATATACAAGTCATTGATCAGGATTCAGGAGTCTACATCTATATTTCTATGTTCGCTCTGCCTTGCTGTGCGTTTTTGTAGTATTGTAGAGTCACAGCGCCCCTAAAGTCCTGGCATATGTACTACATGCCCTGAGTGGCGTTGAGCTGAGTTCACGGTGGGGTGTGGACGGAGGTTTTTCTCAGAACGCCGGGAGAAAAAAGATGCTTTTGGTTGATGTGGGCGGGGCCTCCGTCTGTTTTTGTGAGTTTTCTCTTTGAACCATCAGTCAGTCGTCACGCCACCGTTGGGAGAAATGTCCCGCCCTTCTCTTCCTGTGTTGAACAAAGGATCTGTCTTGACGCTGACGTCTCTGTTGGTTTTGTCGTCTTCCTTTTATTCAGAGGTTCACTGAAAGCTTTCAGACCTTAAGCACTTAAATAACACTTCCTATGCCCTTGGCCCGCTCTCTCGCTCTCTTCCCCCAGTAACACAGGACCAATTCTTCCCTCCATCAAAAGAGGAATTAGCAGGTTTGGAGGTTTGGAGGTTTGGAGGTTTGGAGGTTTGGAGGTTTGGAGGTTTGGAGGTTTCAGCAGCGCAGCGGGTTCCAGCCTGAGTCTCCAGGGACCAGTTGATGAAAACCCTGGAGCCTCAAGCGTCCAGCTGCTGCTTCTGTGGGCGGCAACACTTTCCTCTCTTGTGCCCCTGGGACCCCCCCGTGACCCCTGGGACCCCCCCGTGACCCCTGGGACCCCCGTGGTCCTGTGACCCCCGTGGCCCTGGGACCCCTGTGACCCTGTGACCTTGGTGACCCCTGTGACCCCCCTCCCCCATGGCCCTGTGACCTTGGTGACCCTGTTACCCCCCTGTGACCCTGTGACCCCCGTGGCCCTGGGACCCCCGTTGCCCTGGGACCCCATGACCCTGTGACCCCCCCCCCCCCCCGAGACCCCCCCGTGACCCCCATGGGCCTGTGACCCTGTGGCCCCCCTGTGGCCCTGTGACCCCCCCCCCCCCCCCCGTGACCCTGTGACCCCCTTGTGGCCCTGTGGACCCCCCCCCCCCCCATGACCCTGTGGCCCCCCTGTGACCCCTGGCTGGAGGAAGGCTTGTAGTTTGGGGATTATTTAATCTAGGTGATGTTGGTCAACGAGCTTTTAGAGAAATGAAGATAAAGATGCTTTAGATTGGAGAAAAATATGTTCAAAAGTGGAGTCAATAGTTGGAGAACAGTTCTGCAGGAAGGCCTGGAGAACTAGATATCTTGCAGATACAGGCTGCATGAAGCCACCCTGTCTCCTCCACCCTCTCTCCTCCACCCTGTCTCCTCCACCCTGTCTCCTCCACCCTCTCTCCTCCACCCTGTCTCCTCCACCCTGTCTCCTCCACCCTCTCTCCTCCACCCTCTCTCCTCCACCCTGTCTCCTCCACCCTGTCTCCTCCACCCTCTCTCCTCCACCCTGTCTCCTCCACCCTGTCTCCTCCACCCTCTCTCCTCCACCCTGTCTCCTCCACCCTGTCTCCTCCACCCTCTCTCCTCCACCCTCTCTCCTCCACCCTGTCTCCTCCACCCTGTCTCCTCCACCCTCTCTCCTCCACCCTGTCTCCTCCACCCTCTCTCCTCCACCCAGCTCCTCCACCCTGTCTCCTCCACCCTGTCTCCTCCACCCTCTCTCCTCCAGGAGGCTCTTGGTTCCTCCTTCCTGAACCAGTTTGCTTTTCTCTCCTTCCAAACCTCAACCGGAAGAGTCTGGTTCTGCAGAGGGTGTAGTTCTGCAGAGGATCTGGTTCTGCAGAGATTTGGGTTCTGGAGAGAGGCTGGTTCTGCAGAGGGTCTGGTTCTGAAGAGAAGCTGGTTCTGCAGAGGGTGTGGTTCTGGAGAGAGGCTGGTTCTGCAGAGGGTGTGGTTCTACAGAGGATCTGGTTCTGAAGAGAGGCTGGTTCTGCAGAGGGTGTGGTTCTACAGAGGATCTGGTTCTGAAGAGAGGCTGGTTCTGCAGAGGGTGTGGTTCTGGCCAGAGGCTGGTTCTGCAGAGATTTGGGTTCTGGAGAGAGGCTGGTTCTGCAGAGGGTCTCTGGTTCTGCAGAGGATCTGAAGAGAGGCTGGTACTGCAGAGGATCTGGTTCTGAAGAGAGGACGGTGA
Source organism: Lipophrys pholis (assembly GCF_963383615.2). Lineage (NCBI taxonomy): Eukaryota > Metazoa > Chordata > Actinopteri > Blenniiformes > Blenniidae > Lipophrys > Lipophrys pholis. Next base: position 741,696 of record NC_137629.1, on the reverse strand, counting down.
GAGACACCAGATGACCTGAAGGCTGCTACCAAAGCTTCCTGGGCTTCATTCCACCTGAGCAGTACCACAGGTACCACAGGTTCCACAGGTTCCACAGGTTCCACAGGTTCCACAGGTTGGTGGCCTCCAGGCCACGCCCCTAAGACGCAGTACTTCATGCTAAAGGAGCAACCAAGTATTGAGTGCAGAGAGATGAACAGACTTTATCAAGACCTAGATTGTTTAAAATATTATTTTCTATTGATCTTAGGTAAGATCCTCATTTGGGTTTTCTCTCTCTGAGCCAGAACCCGCCTCCGTCACATCTGGGTTGGACTTTCTCAAATAAACAACAGATATTGAACATTTTCGTGATATTCTCATTTTTTGAGACGTACCTGTAAATAAAGTTGAATTGAATCAGATGAATTCTGGTTGTGTATTAGAAGAGTTTGAGTGTCAGCGGTCCGGAGGAACCATGAGAACCTTCTAGAAGAAGGTAAAGACACTGATAGATCTTGGCCACTAGTACCTACTCGCCTCGACTCGCCTCATTTTTGTTCGTTTTCCATTAAATATAGTTCCACTGTAATGTGGGCGGAGTCATCAGAGCTTTATCTCATTGTGCACAAGTGATCCTCCCGATAGAATCTGTGTCTCCTGATGTGGAACCAACATGCATGTGAAAGAGTGGAGCTACACCTCCTCCTGGAAATCAGCTCAGATTAGGACTAAGACAAAATGTAGATTTTTACATCGTCCTTCACCGGTGTTTTGGTGTCACTGGTGCCCCTGTTAACTGGTGACGACTGCCACCAGCTGTTAACAGCAGCTGATGTTAAAATAAGACAAACGCTATAATACTTTAAGTTTTAATGGAAATGTCCATCTGCTGTGAAAAGGAGACACTGGAGGAAGCCGGTCACCAATTAACAGGGAAACCAGTTAATCCAAAACACCAATGGTATCGAGGCTGGGAGACCTCCTGATCCTGGTAGTGAGTCGCTTCGTGGAGCTCCTGAATCCTGCCCAGTACTTGCTACCAGGAAAGTACCTGGTACGAGGAAAGTACTTAGTACCAGGAAAGAACCTGGTACCAGGAAAGAACCTGGTACCAGGAAAGTACTTGGTAGCAGGAAAGTACCTGGTACCTGGTAGCAGGTATTAACCTGTAGTGGAAAAGGCTTCGAGTGGAGTGGAGTGGAGTGGAGTGGAGTGGAGGCAGTGGAGTGGAGTGGAGTGGAGGCAGTGGAGTGGAGTGGAGGCAGTGGAGTGGAGTGGAGTGGAGTGGAGTGGAGGCAGTGGAGTGGAGTGGAGGCAGTGGAGTGGAGTGGAGGAGGAGGCAGTGGAGTGGAGTGGAGTGGAGGCAGTGGAGTGGAGTAGAGTGGAGTGGAGGCAGTGGAGTGGAGTGGAGTGGAGGCAGTGGAGTGGAGTGGAGTGGAGTGGAGGAGGAGGAGGCAGTGGAGTGGAGTGGAGGAGGAGGCAGTGGAGTGGAGTGGAGTGGAGGCAGTGGAGTGGAGTAGAGTGGAGTGGAGGCAGTGGAGTGGAGTGGAGGAGGAGGCAGTGGGAAAGCGCCATGAGACTCATGTGAAGTGTTTCCTCCCGTTCTGCTCCTGGTGTGCTGAGATACTTGTGAACCTCCTGCAGGTCTTCACGCTCTGAGACGGGCGCTGGCAGATTCCAGTCAGGCGGCGTCCGACCAGCAGCTGACGGGGGCGGTGACGGTGGCGCTGCAGGACCTCCAGTGGGCCATGACCGTGGTCAAGCCCAGCGCCATGCGGGAGGTGGCTGTCGACGTTCCCAAGGTACAGAAACCTCCTTCTTCTCTCCGTCTCTCATCCCTTCATCCTGAAGCTCAACAAGAGTCCCTGGTACTGCTGCCAACACACCGGACGGTCCCGTCTTTAACACCGGGCCCGGCGCTCCACCTCCACTTCTCCTTGGTTGGAGCAGGATTCCTCCAGTGGTATATAACATTTACATGACATATATATAACAGGATTCCTCCAGTGGAAAGGTTCCCACAGTGGAACTGTTCCTCCAGTGGAAAGGTTCCCACAGTGGAACTGTTCCTCCAGTGGAAACGTTCCTCCAGTGGAAACGTTCCTCCAGTGGAACTGTCCCTCCAGTGGAAACGTTCCTCCAGTGGAACTGTTCCTCCAGTGGAAACGTTCCTCCAGTGGAAACGTTCCTCCAGTGGAACTGTTCCTCCAGTGGAAACGTTCCTCCAGTGGAAACGTTCCTCCAGTGGAAAGGATCCTCCAGTGGAAAGGATCCTCCAGTGGAAAGGTTCCCACAGTGGAACTGTTCCTCCAGTGGAAAGGTTCCCACAGTGGAACTGTTCCTCCAGTGGAAACGTTCCTCCAGTGGAAACGTTCCTCCAGTGGAACTGTTCCTCCAGTGGAAAGGTTCCTCCAGTGGAAAGGTTCTCACAGTGGAACTGTTCCTCCAGTGGAACTGTTCCTCCAGTGGAAAGGTTCCCACAGTGGAACTGTTCCTCCAGTGGAAACGTTCCTCCAGTGGAAACGTTCCTCCAGTGGAACTGTTCCTCCAGTGGAAACGTTCCTCCAGTGGAACTGTTCCTCCAGTGGAAACGTTCCTCCAGTGGAAACGTTCCTCCAGTGGAAAGGATCCTCCAGTGGAAAGGTTCCTCCAGTGGAAAGGATCCTCCAGTGGAAAGGATCCTCCAGTGGAAAGGTTCCCACAGTGGAACTGTTCCTCCAGTGGAAAGGTTCCCACAGTGGAACTGTTCCTCCAGTGGAAACGTTCCTCCAGTGGAAAGGATCCTCCAGTGGAAAGGTTCCTCCATCGGAAACATTCCTGCAATGGAAAGGTTCCTCCAGTGGAAACGTTCCAGAGGTGGAAATGTTCCTCCAGGGGAAATGGTCCTCCAGTGGAAATGGTCCTCCAGTGGAAACGTTCCTTTAGTGAAAACGCTCCCTCCAGTGAAAACGTTCCCCCAGTGAAAACGTTCCCCCAGTGGAAATGTTCCCCCAGTGGAAATGTTCCTCAAGTGGAAACGTTCCCCCAGTGGAAATGTTCCCCCAGTGGAAATGTTCCCCCAGTGGAAACGTTCCCCCAGTGGAAATGTTCCCCCAGTGGAAACGTTCCCCCAGTGGAAACGTTCCCCCAGTGGAAATGTTCCCGCAGTGGAAACGTTCCTCAAGTAGAAACGTTCCTCCAGTGGAAACGTTCCTCCAGTGGAAACGTTCCTTTAGTTGTAATAAGTGAGTGAAGCTGGCAGCAGCAGGATGGAGCAGCTCTGAGCAGCTCTGAGCAGCAGAAAGACATAAAAGTGAAGAAGTGACGGTTTCTGGAACATTCCCCCAGTGGATAAGGTTCCTCCAGTGGATACGTTCCTCCAGTGGAAACGTTCCTCCAGTGGAAAAGTTCCTCCAGTGGATACGTTCCTCCAGTGGAAACGTTCCTCCAGTGGAAAAGTTCCTCCAGTGGAAATGTTCCCCCAGTGGATAAGGTTCCTCCAGTGGAAAGGTTCCTCCAGTTGGTAGCAGCGACAGATGAGCTGTAGAGAAGAGTCGTTGTCGAAGCCTTCACACTGCTCACCACTGTACGAGCTGAATCTGCGCCGACTCGACATTATTCTGCATTCACATGGACGTGAGATGAAACGTCCTCAGTATCCGCCGTCCATTCAGAAAAAATAATAACGGCGCTAAACATGGACAGAACTGTCCCTCTGGAGGTTTTCTTATGTTTGGAGAAAAACCCCCACAAAGGAAGAGGAGAACATGGAGACGGTTGTGGTTGGGAGAGAGACGCGAACTGGGACGACCAAAGAGAGCTTGAAGTCAGTCTTTGTAGCACGTATTAGCATGTTCCGTTAGCATCCCAGTGTTCTGTTCAGTGGGAAACGGGTCCAAATGGCCCTTAGAGTCAAGGTAGGCCCTCCCTTTGACTCCTCCCACAATTAGGCAGCTCTGCTCTGGCACATGGCACCACGAGAGGAAGTACTTCCTCCTCTTCCCAAGATGGGCATGTGTGGGCGGAGCCAGTCCAGCTCACACAGACACAGCAGATTCTGAATGCAGCTCCTATGATCCAATATTCAAATGAGGAAAATCAAACAAACAAACCAATAAATAAATAAATAAACACACGCAGATGAAAACAACCTTCTCGGACAACTTGGTTGGCAAAGGTGAAACAAAAGTGTTGAATTTACAGCAACACCTGCATCTTCAGGCACATCTGGAATCACCATCAGCTCACAGCTGACTTCCTGTTTACACACTTTGTTTAGCCAGAGATCATCTCCTCCTGCTGCTCCTCCTGCAGCTCCTCCTGGCTCTTCCTGCTGCTCCTCCTGCAGCTCCTCCTGGCTCTTCCTGCTGCTCCTCCTGCAGCTCCTCCTGGCTCTTCCTGCTGCTCCTCCTGCAGCTCTTCCTGCAGCTCTTCCTTGCTCCTCCTGCTGCTCCACCTGGTGCTCCTCCTGCAGCTCTTCCTGGCTCTTCCTGCTGCTCCTTCTGCAGCCCTTCCTGCAGCTCTTCCTTGCTCCTCCTGCTGCTCCTCCTGCAGCTCCTCCTGCAGCTCCTTCTGCAGCTCTTCCTGGCTCTTCCTGTTGCTCCTCCTGCAGCTCTTCCTGCAGCTCTTCCTTGCTCCTCCTGCTGCTCCTCCTGCAGCTCCTCCTGCAGCTCCTTCTGCAGCTCTTCCTGGCTCTTCCTGTTGCTCCTCCTGCAGCTCTTCCTGCAGCTCTTCCTTGCTCCTCCTGCTGCTCCACCTGCTGCTCCTCCTGCAGCTCTTCCTGCAGCTCTTCCTTGCTCCTCCTGCTGCTCCACCTGATGCTCCTCCTGCAGCTCTTCCTGGCTCCTCCTGCAGCTCTTCCTGCTGCTCCTCCTGCAGCTCTTCCTGGCTCTTCCTGCTGCTCCTCCTGCTGCTGGGTGGAGATCAGGTGGGGTCGGACTGCCGACGGCTTCAGTTCTCACTGAGGCCACACACACACACACACACACACACACACACACACACACACACACACACACACACACACACACACACACACACACACACACACACACACACACACACACACACACACACACACACACACACACACACACACACACATTACGGTGACTGTCAAAATAAAACCACCAAGTTAGATTGTTATTGGGGGTGGATTAACTGTGGATTCTAGTTTATTAATGATTAAAAGTTTGAACCCTGATCAGTTCATTGTGTCTAATCTGCAGTCCAGAGGTCATGACCTCTGACTGTTATGGAACCAAGAAACCCATAATCTGAAGTGAGGAAGACTCAGAAAACTGGTTACATGAAACAAGCCAGTGGTGTGATCTGGATTCATCTGGGTTGATCTGGATTCATCTGGGTTGATCTGAGTTGATCTGGTGTGATCTGGGTTGATCTGGTGTGATCTGGGTTGATCTGGGTTGATCTGGTGTGATCTGGGTTGATCTGGTGTGATCTGGGTTGATCTGGTGTGATCCGGTGTGATCTGGTCTGTGACCATCAGACTTTCCAGTCTGGATTCTCTTGTGTTGATGATGATGGCTGCAGTGTTTACATGTTATGTTTCTATGTGGAATCAAACCAGATCACAATGAGATCACACTCACTGTGCTGTCAGTGTGAATGTGATGACGTGTCCCCGAGTCTTGGTCAACCTGCAGCTTGAACACAGATTGACTGAGACCAGGTCCCTTCAGGTCTGGATTTCACTCCTGTAGCTTTAGACGCTTCAACGTGTAGATCCGGGGGAATCGAACCTGCAGCTCCCTGACTGAGTCGACCGCCCAGCCCACTGATCCACAGCCACACTAACAAACACTTTCTAACTTCCTGCCGGCGCTGCTTCCTTCCAGGTGCGCTGGTCGGACGTGGGCGGGATGGAGGAGGTGAAGCTGAAGCTGAAGCAGGCCGTGGAGTGGCCCCTGAGGCACCCCGAGGCCTTCAGCAGGATGGGCATCCAGCCCCCCAGAGGGGTTCTGCTCTACGGGCCGCCGGGCTGCTCCAAGACCATGATCGCCAAGGCACTGGCCAACGAGAGCGGCCTCAACTTCCTGGCTGTCAAAGTGAGTTCTGCTTTTTAGGTATCGTCTGTGTATCGTCTGTGTATCGTCTCTGTATCGTCTGTGTATCGTCTGTGTATCGTCTCTGTATCGTCTCTGTATCGTCTGTGTATCGTCTCTGTATCGTCTGTGTATCGTCTCTGTATCGTCTGTGTATCGTCTCTGTATCGTCTGTGTATCGTCTGTGTATCGTCTGTGTATCGTCTGTGTATCGTCTCTGTATCGTCTGTGTATCGTCTGTGTATCGTCTGTGTATCGTCTGTGGATCGTCTGTGTATCGTCTCTGTATCGTCTGTGTATCGTCTCTGTATCATCTGTGTATCGTCTCTGTATCGTCTCTGTATCGTCTCTGTATCGTCTCTGTATCGTCTGTGTATCGTCTGTGTATCGTCTGTGTATCGTCTCTGTATCGTCTGTGTATCGTCTCTGTATCGTCTGTGTATCGTCTCTGTATCGTCTCTGTATCGTCGGTGTATCGTCTCTGTATCGTCTGTGTATCGTCTGTGTATCGTCTGTGTATCGTCTCTGTATCGTCTGTGTATCGTCTCTGTATCGTCTGTGTATCGTCTCTGTATCGTCTCTGTATCGTCTGTGTATCGTCTCTGTATCGTCTGTGTATCGTCTCTGTATCATCTGTGTATCGTCTGTGTATCGTCTGTGTATCGTCTCTGTATCGTCTCTGTATCGTCTGTGGATCGTCTGTGGATCGTCTGTGTATCGTCTGTGTATCGTCTGTGTATCGTCTGTGGATCGTCTGTGTATCGTCTGTGTATCGTCTCTGTATCGTCTCTGTATCGTCTGGATCGTCTGTGTATCGTCTGTGTATCGTCTGTGTATCGTCTGTGGATCGTCTGTGTATCGTCTGTGTATCGTCTGTGTATCGTCTGGATCGTCTGTGTATCGTCTGTGTATCGTCTGTGTATCGTCTCTGTATCGTCTCTGTATCGTCTGTATCGTCTGTGTATCGTCTGTGGATCGTCTGTGTATCGTCTGTGTATCGTCTCTGTATCGTCTCTGTATCGTCTGGATCGTCTGTGTATCGTCTGTGTATCGTCTGTGTATCGTCTGGATCGTCTGTGGATCGTCTGTGGATCGTCTGTGTATCGTCTGTGTATCGTCTGGATCGTCTGTGTATCGTCTGTGTATCAGGAGGAAGATGAGGAGAAGGAACAGGAGGAGGATGATGATGAGGATGAGGAAGAGGAGGAAGAGTCGTGTGTTGATGCTTCAGTCGTTAGAAATGTTTAGAATGTTGAAGCAGAACTAGTGGCAGGTCTCCATGCTTATATTAGTTAGTAGTTATAGCTAGATTATCTTACTTAGTTTAGTTGTAGTAGTAATATTAGTTATATTAGTTGTAATATTACTTATTTTAGTTATAGTAGTAATATTAGTTATATTAGTTGTAATATTACTTATTTTAGTTGTAGTAGTAATATTAGTTATATTAGTTGTAATATTACTTATTTTAGTTATAGTAGTAATATTAGTTATATTAGTTGTAATATTACTTATTTTAGTTGTAGTAGTAATATTAGTTATATTAGTTATTATAGTTTCTGCTGATGTTTTAATTCAATTCAACTTCATTTCTAATCTATGAGATTAGATGTTGTGGCAGACGGAGGATTTCAGAACTGATGGTTCTCTAACTGAGGTTAGAGAACTCTTCCTCCTCCTCTTCCTCCTCCTCATCTTCCTCCTCTTCCTCCTCCTCATCTTCCTCCTCTTCCTCCTCCTCATCGTCCTCCTGTTCCTCCTCCTGTTCCTACTCCTCATCTTCCTCCTCCTGTTCCTTCTCCTGTTCCTTCTCCTCATCTTCCTCCTCCTGTTCCTTCTCCTGTTCCTTCTCCTCATCTTCCTCCTTCTGTTCCTTCTCCTCATCTTCCTCCTCCTCATCTTCCTCCTGTTCCTCCTCCTGTTCCTCCTCCTGTTCCTCCTCCTGTTCCTCCTCCTCATCTTCCTCCTGTTCCTCCTCCTGTTCCTGTTCCTGTTCCTCCTCTTCATCTTCCTCCTGTTCCTCCTCCTGTTCCTTCTCCTCTTCCTCCTCCTCTTCCTCCTCCTATTCCTCGTCCTCATCATCCTCCTATTCCTCCTCCTCATCTTCCTCCTGTTCCTTCTCCTCTTCCTTCTCCTCTTCCTCCTCCCCTTCCTCCTCCTGTTACTCCTCATCCTCCTCTTCCTCCTCCTCATCTTCCTCCTGTTCCTTCTCCTCTTCCTTCTCCTCTTCCTCCTCCCCTTCCTCCTCCTGTTCCTCCTCATCCTCCTGTTCCTTCTCTTCCTCCTCCTCTTCCTCCTCCTCATCTTCCTCCTGTTCCTCCTCCTGTTCCTCTTCCTCCTCCTGTTCCTTCTCCTCATCTTCCTCCTGTTCCTCCTCCTGTTCCTCCTCTTCATCTTCCTCCTGTTCCTCTTCCTCTTCCTCCTCCTGTTCCTTCTCCTCATCTTCCTCCTGTTCCTTCTCCTCATCTTCCTCATGTTCCTCCTCCTCATCTTCCTCCTGTTCCTTCTCCTCCTCATCCTCTTGTTCCTCGTCCTCTTCCTCCTCCTGTTCCTCCTCTTCATCTTCCTCCTGTTCGTCCTCCTGTTCCTCTTCCTCCTCCTGTTCCTTCTCCTCATCTTCCTCCTGTTCCTCCTCCTGTTCCTCCTCTTCATCTTCCTCCTGTTCCTCTTCCTCTTCCTCCTCCTGTTCCTTCTCCTCATCTTCCTCCTGTTCCTTCTCCTCATCTTCCTCATGTTCCTCCTCCTCATCTTCCTCCTGTTCCTTCTCCTCCTCATCCTCTTGTTCCTTGTCCTCTTCCTCCTCCTGTTCCTCTTCCTCCTCCTGTTCCTCCTCCTGTTCCTCCTCTTCATCTTCCTCCTGTTCCTCCTCCTGTTCCTTTTCCTCATCTTCCTCCTCTTCCTCCTCCTCATCTTCCTCCTGTTCATTCTCCTCTTCCTCCTCCTGTTCCTCCTCCTCATCTTCCACCTGTTCCTTCTCCTCTTCCTCCTCCTGTTCCTCCTCCTCTTCCTCTTCCTCCTCCTCATCTTCCTCCTGATCCGTCTCCCCTTCCTCCTCCTCATCTTCCTCCTGTTCCTCCTCCTCATCTTCCTCCTCTTGTTCGTCCTCTTCCTCCTCCTGTTCCTCCTCCTCCTGTTCCTTCTCCAGTTCCTTCTCCTGTTCCTCCTCCTCCTCTTCCTCCTCCTCATCTTCCTCCTGTTCCTCCTCCCCATCTTCCTCCTCTTGTTCGTCCTCTTCCTCCTCCTGTTCCTTCTCCTGTTCCTCCTCCTCTTCCTCCTCCTCATCTTCCTCCTGTTCCTTCTCCTCCTCATCCTCTTGTTTCTCGTCCTCTTCTTCCTCTTGTTCCTCATCCTCTTCCTCCTCCTGTTCTTTCTCCTGTTCCTCCTCTTCCTCCTCCTGTTCCTCCTCCCCATCTTAATCCTGTTCTTTCTCCTGTTCCTCCTCTTCCTCCTCCTGTTCCTCCTCCCCATCTTCCTCCTGTTCTTTCTCCTGTTCCTCCTCATCTTCCTCCTGTTCCTCCTCCTCTTCCTCCTTCTCATCTTCCTACTGTTCCTTCTCCTCTTCCTTCTCCTTTTCCTCCTCATCTTCCTCCTCCTCATCTTCCTCCTGTTCCTCGTCCTCATCCTCCTCCTGTTCCTCTTCCTCCTCATCCTCCTGTTCCTCGTCCTCTTCCTCCTCCTTTCCCTTCTCCTCATCTTCCTCCTGATCCTCGTCCTCTTTCTCCTCCTCCTCTTCCTCCTCCTCCTCCTCTTCACAAACATAAATACATACACTCTACATTTCAATCCAAATAAAACCGCTTCATTTACATTTACGTCTAATAAACAGACGAATTAATCCAACATTCAGTTTGAAGACTTTTCTAGTTGATCGGTGGTCGTAAATCAATAAAACCGCTCCTGAGCAGGATTAATGAGGGATTAATGAGAGGGATTAATGAGAGGGATTAATGAGAGGGATTAATGAGGGATTAATGAGAGGGATTAATGAGAGGGATTAATGAGAGATTAATGAGAGGGATTAATGAGAGGGATTAGTGAGGGATTAATGAGAGGGATTAATGTGGGATTAATGAGAGGTTAATGAGAGGGATTAATGAGAGGGATTAATGAGGGATTAATGAGAGGGATTAGTGAGGGATTAATGAGGGATTAATGAGAGGGATTAATGTGGGATTAATGAGAGGGATTAGTGAGGGATTAATGTGGGATTAATGAGAGGGATTAGTAAACATGAACAGATTATCGACTGACAGTGACGTTCATCTGATGACCTGAAGGCCTCACTTCCTCTGCAGTCACCTTTGACCCCAATGTTTGTCCTCTCAATCATCACACACACACACACACACACACACACACACACACACACACACACACACACACACACACACACACACACACACACACACACACACACACACACACACACACACACACACACACACACACACTAAGACAGTGTCACTTGTGTTTCAGGGTCCAGAGCTGCTCAGCAAGTACGTGGGCGAGTCTGAGCGAGCGGTCCGGGAGGTGCGTTTGGTTTCTCTAACAAACTCAAATATTCTTTGTTGGATAAAGGAATGAGAGGATGAAGGAGTGAGAGGGTGAAGGAGTGAGAGGGTGAAGGAATGAGAGAGTGAAGGAATGAGAGGATGAAGGAGTGAGAGGGTGAAGGAGTGAGAGGGTGAAGGAGTGAGAGGGTGAAGGAATGAGAGGGTGAAGGAGTGAGAGGGTGAAGGAGTGAGAGGGTGAAGGAGTGAGAGGGTGAAGGGGTGAGAGGGTGAAGGAATGAGAGGGTGAAGGAGTGAGAGGGTGAAGGGATGAGAGGGTGAAGGAGTGAGAGGGTGAAGGAGTGAGAGGGTGAAGGAATGAGAGGGTGAAGGAGTGAGAGGGTGAAGGAGTGAGAGGGTGAAGGAGTGAGAGGGTGAAGGAGTGAGAGGGTGATGGAGTGAGAGGGTGAGGGTGTAATCCATAGTGGTGTTTCCTCTGTGTGCGTTCACACTTCCTGACTGGTGAGTCACTGTCTCGTCTTCCTGCCTGCAGGTGTTCCGTAAAGCGAGAGCCGTCGCTCCGTCCATCGTCTTCTTCGATGAGATCGACGCTCTGGCCAGTGAGCGAGGAAGGTAGGAGCTGCACTGGTCACTGGTCACTGGTCTGCACTGGTCACTGGTCACTGAGCGGCATTGGTCACTGGTCACTGAGCTGCACTGGTCACTGGTCTTCACTGGTCTGCACTGGTCACTGGTCACTGAGCTGCACTGGTCACTGGTCTTCACTGGTCACTGAGCTGCACTGGTCACTGGTCTGCACTGGTCACTGAGCTGCACTGGTCACTGGTCTTCACTGGTCACTGAGCTGCACTGGTCACTGAGCTGCACTGGTCACTGGTCTGCACTGGTCACTGAGCTGCACTGGTCACTGGTCTTCACTGGTCACTGAGCTGCACTGGTCACTGGTCTTCACTGGTCACTGGTCTGCACTGGTCACTGGTCTTCACTGGTCACTGAGCTGCACTGGTCACTGGTCTGGGGGCAGACCTCTAGTTAAGACCACTAATAGTTGAGTCAGTGACTCCTGATTTTATTGATCAGAGATCGATTTTATCTTCTGAGGTGAAGTGGTTAGCACGCTCCCCTCACCCTGTCCAAGTTCCCTGTTTACTTCAGGGTGATCCTGGTGATCTAAGTTATACTTCAGGGTGATCCTGGTGATCTAAGTTATACTTCAGGGTGATCCTGGTGATCTAAGTTATACTTCAGGGTGATCCTGGTGATCTAAGTTATACTTCAGGGTGATCCTGGTGATCTAAGTTATACTTCAGGGTGATCCTGGTGATCTAAGTTATACTTCAGGGTGATCCTGGTTATCTAAGTTATACCCATGGTCCATGATGGATGGAAGGAATCTGTGACACGAAGCCTCGGGAACCTTCAGGAGGTTCTGGGACGCTGAGACGTCAACAAACCGGGGATGTCCCGCCAAAATAAAATGCTGGAAATACCAGTTAGTCTGAGTGTGAAGAGGAACTTCCTCCAGGAAGTTTTTATTAGAGACGAACATCAACAACTAGAACTGGATCCTCAGGTTCCTAGAGGGTTCTGGCAGGAAGTTTACAGGTTCTGGTTTTAAACTTCTGGACTTTACTTTGAAGGATTTGGGAAACTGCAGGTTGAAACAAGAGGAAGTGAGTGGAGGTGTTCTGGGTGTGCTGCTTCCTCCACGCCTTTATGGAAGGAGAGCTTAGAGATTGTTCTGCAAGAGAACCTTCATGATCCTCTGGTTCCCCGTGACCTCGTTCAGTCTGCAGGTTGAATGAATCAGTGGGTTCTGCTCCAGGGTTCTGCTGCCGGTGCTGGTTTGGTCTTCAGCAGGTGCAGAACGTTCCAGCAGGATTGTGATGAATCCATCCTTCATCCATCTTTTCTTCTTCGTTGGTGTTCATCATCCAGCTAGAATTCCTCTCCTCACACCCTCGGTCCTCGCCGTCGTCCATCTTGGCTCCTCCCTCCTCTCACCTTCTCGCTCCGCTCTGCTTCCTGCAGCTCTCCGGGTTCCGGCGCCGTCAGCGACCGCGTTCTGGCTCAGCTGCTGACGGAGATGGACGGCGTGGAACCGCTCCGCCACGTCACCGTCATGGCCGCCACCAACCGGCCCGACATCATCGACAAGGTAAAGCGCCACGGCGAGTCGCCTTCCTCTGTTCAGCTCATTGATCCAGTGATTGATCAGGAGGAGGTGATTGATCAGGAGGAGTTGATTGATCAGGAGGAGTTGATTGATCAGGAGGAGGTGATTGATCAAGAGGAGGTGATTGATCAGCAGGAGGTGATTGATCAGCAGGAGGTGTTTGATCAGGAGGAGTTGATTGATCAGGAGGAGGTGATTGATCAGGAGGAGGTGATTGATCAAGAGGAGGTGATTGATCAGCAGGAGGTGATTGATCAGCAGGAGGTGTTTGATCAGGAGGAGTTGATTGATCAGGAGGAGGTGATTGATCAGGAGGAGGTGATTGATCAGCAGGAGGTGATTGATCAGCAGGAGGTGATTGATCAGCAGGAGGTGATTGATCAGCAGGAGGTGATTGATCAGGAGGAGGTGATTGATCAGCAGGAGGTGATTGATCAGCAGGAGGTGTTTGATCAGGAGGAGTTGATTGATCAGGAGGAGGTGATTGATCAGGAGGAGGTGATTGATCAGGAGGAGGTGATTGATCAGCAGGAGGCGATTGATCAGCAGGAGGTGATTGATCAGGAGGAGGTGATTGATCAGCAGGAGGTGATTGATCAGCAGGAGGTGATTGATCAGCAGGAGGTGATTGATCAGGAGGGAGGTGATTGATCAGCAGGAGGTGATTGATCAGCAGGAGGTGTTTGATCAGGAGGAGTTGATTGATCAGGAGGGAGGTGATTGATCAGGAGGAGGTGATTGATCAGGAGGAGGTGATTGATCAGCAGGAGGCGATTGATCAGCAGGAGGTGATTGATCAGGAGGAGGTGATTGATCAGCAGGAGGTGATTGATCAGCAGGAGGTGTTTGATCAGGAGGAGTTGATTGATCAGGAGGAGGTGATTGATCAGGAGGAGGTGATTGATCAGGAGGAGGTGATTGATCAGCAGGAGGTGTTTGATCAGGAGGAGTTGATTGATCAGGAGGAGTTGATTGATCAAGAGGAGGTGATTGATCAGAAGGAGGTGTTTGATCAGGAGGAGTTGATTGATCAGAGGAGGGTTGATTGATCAGGAGGAGGTGATTGATCAAGAGGAGGTGATTGATCAAGAGGAGGTGATTGATCAGCAGGAGGTGATTGATCAGGAGGAGGTGATTGATCAGGAGGAGGTGATTGATCAGCAGGAGGTGATTGATCAGCAGGAGGTGTTTGATCAGGAGGAGGTGATTGATCAGGAGGAGGTGATTGATCAGCAGGAGGTGTTTGATCAGGAGGAGTTGATTGATCAGGAGGAGTTGATTGATCAAGAGGAGGTGATTGATCAGAAGGAGGTGTTTGATCAGGAGGAGTTGATTGATCAGGAGGAGTTGATTGATCAGAGGAGGTGATTGATCAAGAGGAGGTGATTGATCAAGAGGAGGTGATTGATCAGCAGGAGGTGACTGATCAGAAGGAGGTGATTGATCAGGAGGAGGTGATTGATCAGGAGGAGGTGATTGATCAGCAGGAGGTGATTGATCAGCAGGAGGTGTTTGATCGAGGAGGAGTTGATTGATCAGGAGGAGGTGATTGATCAGGAGGAGGTGATGAAGAGGAGGTGATTGATCAGCAGGAGGTGATTGATCAGAGGAGGTGATTGATCAGGAGAGAGGTGATTGATCAAGAGGAGGTGATTGATCAAGAGGAGGTGATCGATCAGAAGGAAGTGATTGATCAGCAGGAGGTGATTGATCAGGAGGAGTTGATTGATCAGGAGGAGGTGATTGATCAGGAGGAGTTGATTGATCAGGAGGAGGTGATTGATCAAGAGGAGGTGATTGATCAAGAGGAGGTGATTGATCAGCAGGAGGTGACTGATCAGAAGGAGGTGTTTGATCAGGAGGAGTTGATTGATCAGGAGGAGGTGATTGATCAGCAGGAGGTGATTGATCAGCAGGAGGTGATTGATCAGGAGGAGGTGATTGATCAGCAGGAGGTGTTTGATCAGCAGGAGGTGATTGATCAGCAGGAGGTGTTTGATCAGGAGGAGTTGATTGATCAGGAGGAGGTGATTGATCAGGAGGAGGTGATTGATCAGCAGGAGGTGATTGATCAGCAGGAGGGTGTTTTGATCAGGAGGAGGTGATTGATCAAGAGGAGGTGATTGATCAAGAGGAGGGTGATTGATCAGTCAGGAGGTGTTTGATCAGCAGGAGGTGATTGATCAGCAGGAGGTGATTGATCAGGAGGAGGTGATTGATCAGCAGGAGGTGATTGATCAGCAGGAGGTGATTGATCAAGAGGAGGTGATTGATCAGAAGGAGGTGATTGATCAGAAGGTGACGTCCGTGTGTCAGCCTTTCTTTCTCGCTCTCCGTCAGCTGAAGGTCT
>NC_137629.1:708635-726433 GCF_963383615.2 Lipophrys pholis | reverse complement strand
CCCCCTCGTCCACCGGCGGTTAAACCCGCCCCCCCCTCCTCCTCCTCCGCTGGCTGTTTAACCCCCCCCCTCTCCCCCCCCCCCCCCCCCAGGACCTCTGAGCTGGACGGCCTTCCTTTGGCTGTCCCCTCTTCCTTCCTTCCTTCCTCAGCTCCTCCACTAATAGTTCCCTCGTTCCCTCGTTCCCTCGTTCCCTCGTTCCCTCGTTCCCTCGTTCCCTCGTTCCCTCGTTCCCTCGTTCCTGCCAGCTGAGCGCTCAGTCCTGGAAGATTCTTTCACCGCACAGTAATTTTAAACAGACAGACGGGTGGGTGGGGGTTGGGGGGGGGGGGGGGGGGGGGGGGGTGCAGGCATTAAGACCACTGCTCACAGACAGAAAGCAGAAACTGTCTCTTGCTTCGACTCCATGACCGTCTCTCTCGTGTCTTCATCAGCTTCATTACTTCTCCGCTCGCCCCTCCAAGCCTTCCCTCCTTCTTCTGCCCTCATAATTCAGCCTCCACCTCCACCAGCAGCCAGGTTCTGTCCTCCGTCACCACCAGGCATGTTCTCTGGGTTTCTGTTGGGCCAAATGTTTCTCTGAGCTCCAGCTCCGATACTCACTGGCCGTTGCCTGGATTCCCACAAACGGAGTCACATGCTGCTGCATTCTGCACCAACCAGCTACACCCTCTGGGAACTCTGGTGATATAAACATCTCCACCCTTTAACCATCAATATCTACAATATCAATATAGATAATGACGTAGGGATGTCTTACCTCGTAATAATCACTCGGTACCATGTATGGAGTGCAGTCCGCCCACGGGGCACCATTTAGGTTGCGTTTTGGCGGTTTGGCTGTCGGTAATGATTAATAATTATCAAAGATAGTTATTAATCATGTTATTGAAAATGTAATCTGATCTGTATCAGATACCTCGGGAGCTCCACCTGTGGAACAGGAAATGACAGTTCAGTTCTATCAGTCTCATAAGAACTAATAATTAAATTAATTACAATTACCGCAATTATCAGTAAAGCTTGAAGGATGTTTGAGTTCTTCACACAGAAGAGTCTTCTTCACTCACTCAGTGCTTCTTAATAAGACGGCAAGTAGGATTCCAAAATGAGATTTATTTACAATAAAAACAAAATAAAACACAGATTCTAACTACTTATATACAGCTTGGTGTGTGTGTGTGTGTGTGTGTGTGTGTGTGTGTGTGTGTGTGTGTGTGTGTGTGTGTGTGTGTGTGTGTGTGTGTGTGTGTGTGTGTGTGTGTGTGTGTGTGTGTGTGTGTGTGTGTGTGTGTGTGTGTGTGTGTGTGTGTGTGTGTGTGTGTGTGGCAGAGCTAACATTGGTTTACAGGTTGATAACTGATATCATGATCAATAGAACTCGGTCACTGTAGTAGAACCAACATCTTCATCAAGGTAAACCTCTATCCAGAGCATCAGGAGGAACTGATCTCAGGTTCTCACCCACTTCCTTCACCTCTCTGAAGAAGGAGTTTGGTTGTTGTCCAGGCTGGAGAGAAGCTGCTGCTCCTGGAGCTGGTAGCTCCTCCTGCTACCTGTGGTTGGCTGAGTTCAGCAGGAGGAGGAGGAGAACAAGGGGATGGTTCAGGAGGAGGAGGAGGAGAACATGTTGATGGTTCAGGAGGAGGAGGAGGAGAACATGGTGATGGATCAGGAGGAGGAGGAGGAGAACATGGGGATGGTTCAGGAGGAGGAGGAGGAGAACATGCTGATGGTTCAGGAGGAGGAGGAGGAGAAAAAAGGGGATGGGTCAGGAGGAGGAGGAGGAGAACATGGGGATGGTTCAGGAGGAGGAGGAGGAGAACATGGTGATGGATCAGGAGGAGGAGGAGGAGAACAAGGGGATGGGTCAGGAGGAGGAGGAGGAGAACAAGGGGATGGTTCAGGAGGAGGAGGAGGAGAACAAGGGGATGGTTCAGGAGGAGGAGGAGGAGAACAAGGGGATGGGTCAGGAGGAGGAGGAGGAGAACATGCTGATGGTTCAGGAGGAGGAGGAGGAGAACATGTTGATGGTTCAGGAGGAGGAGGAGGAGAACATGCTGATGGTTCAGGAGGAGGAGGAGGAGAACAAGGGGATGGGTCAGGAGGAGGAGGAGGAGAACATGGGGATGGTTCAGGAGGAGGAGGAGGAGAACATGCTGATGGTTCAGGAGGAGGAGAAGAAGAACATGTTGATGGTTCAGGAGGAGGAGGAGGAGGAGAACATGGGGATGGTTCAGGAGAAGAAGACCAATTTGATGGTTCAGGTGGAGGAGAAGACCAAGTTGATGGTTCAGGAGGAGGAGAAGATCAAGTTGATGGTTCAGGAGGAGAAGACCATGTTGATGGTTCAGAAGGAGAAGACCATGTTGATGGTTCAGGAGGAGAAGAAGAACAAGTTGATGTTTCAGGAGGAGGAGAAGATCAAGGTGATGGTTCAGGAGGAAAAGAAGAAGAACAAGGGGATGGTTCAGGAGAAGAAGACCAAGTTGATGGTTCAGGAGGAGAAGAAGACCAAGTTGATGGTTCAGGAGGAGAAGAAGACCAAGTTGATGGTTCAGGAGGAGAAGAAGACCAAGTTGATGGTTCAGGAGGAGGAGAAGATCAAGGTGATGGTTCAGGAGGAAAAGAAGAAGAACAAGGGGATGGTTCAGGAGAAGCAGAAGACCAAGTTGATGGTTCAGGAGGAGGAGAAGATCAAGTTGATGGTTCAGGAGAGTCTTCCTTTGCAGCCTCCTGGTTGCTCCCTTGTCCAGACCAGAGGATCTGGTCTCTCAGGTCTGTGCTGGTTTTCCTGCTTGTTGAGGAAAAAGCACAAAGAGGTTCTGTGAGGTGTCGTTTCCTGGTCTCGTCCTGGAGGAACCGGTTGGTCAGACTCTGGGTGCTGGTCTCTGGTCTCTGGATCCGAGGGAGGTCTGACCCTGGTGGTCGGTCAGAAGAGGAGGTGAGGTCTTTGGGGTTACCTGCTTCCAGCAAAGCTCTCTAGAGAACCTTGAGAATTGAGATTGTTTTTCATTAGAAATGAACCAACTTGTCAGATCCCAACAATGATAGTGATCCTTATAGATGTTGTCTATAACCATCAATATCGGTAAGGATCAATATCTTAGGATCAATAGTTATAAATAACCATCAATATCGGTAAGGATCAATATCTTAGGATCAATAGTTATAAATAACCATCAATATCTATAAGGATCAATACAACGATCAATCCAGATAAATAACATTGGTTGTCCAGACACTGGGTGAGGAAGTTTGTCTGTGTGTGTGTTCTTGTTCTTGACTTGCTCTGGTTCTGGTTCTTGACTTGTTCTGGTCCTTGTTCTGGTTCTGGTTCTTGACTTGTTCTGGTCCTTGTTCTGGTTCTGGTTCTTGTTCTTGTTCTTGTTCTGGTTCTGGTTCTTGTTCTTGTTCTGGTTCTGGTTCTGGTTCTGGTTCTTGTTCTGGTTCTGGTTCTGGTTCTGGTTCTGGTTCTGGTTCTGGTTCTGGTTCTTGACTTGTTCCAAGTCTGTTTGGCTCCTCGAGGGTTGATCTGGAATAATGATCTTAATAATAATCCTGACGCTGACAGAACTGCAGAACCATGAATTAATGGAAGCAGAACTTCTCCTGTCGTCACGGTGATGAATTAATATTCCAACAGGAACCACACTCACACGGAGGAACCTCCTCCTCAGAACCAGTGGAGGTAAAATGTAAAGTAAAAGAAGAGCAGTGAGGAAGCTCTGCCTGGAACCGTTCTGCTGGAATAAAGTGACAGTGACTCCGGTTCTATTGTCCCATGAATTAATCTGCTCTAATCTCACCAAGTCAGGATTAACTAGTCAGGAAGGTTCTGGTTCTGGCTGCAGCAGCAGTGTTGCTTTGAGCTGCTGGATGTGTTGGAATTCTTCATAATCTCAGAGATTAACTGCTCCTCTATGGTAAAGTCAGCTGCTCTGCAGGGTTTCTCCCTCTGTGATTGGTCACACGCTGCAAGCTCCGCCCCTTTCAGGTGAACGCGTACACGTAGTTCTGGATTGAACCAGTGAGTTGATAACCTGCTTGGTGGTGTCGGGGATCAGGATCCAAAGTGTCTAGGTTAGTTAATCCAGATAACATAGATATCCTGGTATGTTAATCCAGATAACAGTGATATCCTGGTATGTTAATCCTGGGTTTTGGGTTAGACTCCAGGACTCTCCTAGACGTTATGCTAAATCCTTTTCCAGAACTTGGACCAGGTCTTCTGGTTCTTCCTCTCAGAAGGTTTTATGTTCCACAGACCTTCCACTTGATTTCTGAAGCCCTTCTACCCTTGGAAACGCAGGTTTCATCTCAGATTAAGAAATGTGGTTTCTGTCAAGACGAACTGGCTGGAGGCCAGTTGGTCCGATCTGAACGGAGGCGGAGAGAAACCAGAGAAAGCAATTTGGAGACTGAAGCCACTAATTAAAAGTTGCATGCTCTACAAATTGCATCAATTTCATTTTATTTAGCGATGGCCAGGCCATAATTTCCGCGGCGGCTTGTGGGCCAGTGCACATTCCAGGACTTCTGTGTTTTCTGTGTTTGGAGGGTCGAGGAGCGGAGGAGCAGCTCCGCCTCGTCCTGTTAGACCTTCACTCTGAGGACATTCAGAAACATCTGAGTCGTGGGACTTGATGGAGAACAAAGCCTTCAGCGATTGTTTGCAGCAGCGTTTCCATTTTCTGGATCAGGTTGCATGGAGCTGTCAGGCCGTTCGGCGTTGTGACTGGGAGGTTGTATTCTGCTGCAGTGGTTCAGGAGGCTGTATTCTGCTGCAGTGGTTCAGGAGGCTGTATTCTGCTGCAGTGGTTCAGGAGGTTGTATTCTGCTGCAGCGGTTCAGGAGGTTGTATTCTGCTGCAGTGGTTCAGGAGGCTGTATTCTGCTGCAGCGGTTCAGGAGGCTGTATTCTGCTGCAGTGGTTCAGGAGGCTGTATTCTGCTGCAGCGGTTCAGGAGGTTGTATTCTGCTGCAGCGGTTCAGGAGGTTGTATTCTGCTGCAGTGGTTCAGGAGGCTGTATTCTGCTGCAGTGGTTCAGGAGGCTGTATTCTGCTGCAGTGGTTCAGGAGGCTGTATTCTGACCCAGCACTTGTCTCGCCGCTGGTTTGGTAACGTGATGACACTCAAGGTGTTGCTGTTGTGGTGGGAGGAGCCTGTGTTCTGGTGGGAGGAGCATGGTGTTCTGGTGGGAGGAGCCTGTGTTCTGATGGGAGGAGCATGGTGTTCTGGTGGGAGGAGCCTGTGTTCTGATGGGAGGAGCATGGTGTTCTGGTGGGAGGAGCCTGTGTTCTGGTGGGAGGAGCCTGTGTTCTGGTGGGAGGAGCATGGTGTTCTGGTGGGAGGAGCCTGTGTTCTGGTGGGAGGAGCCTGTGTTCTGGTGGGAGGAGCATGGTGTTCTGGTGGGAGGAGCCTGTGTTCTGGGTGACCTCATCCATTCAGGCAGAACATCTCCAGACCAATGAAAAGGTTCCTTGTGACCAAAACTGCTCTGTGAATTTCGTTTTCCGTATGTTGATTTATCTAAGAACTAGAACTTAGAACCCAGTAGAGCCCAGACCTTCACCATTTGTCACCATGGAAACCAAGAGTTTCATGTTGCTTCATGTTGTCGGTTTGACACTGATGCCCCCCCCCCCCCCCCCCCCCCCCGATCTTTGACCCCCAACCGCTGATGACATCACTGCACCATGTGGCATGTCAGAGGATTTGGGTTGACATCAATCAGATTATACTGACCGCATCATGACTACAAAATCCTTTCTGATCTTTTCATGATCTAGACCTTGACCTTTCACCTTCGACCCAATCGTCAGAATATAACGGAACCTTGTATAGGAACAAATCATCTATCAGTTTTTGTGAAACCTTGGTCAAATATGTAGAAAGTGATAAATAACTACACGCAGAGAAAAACCACCTTGTTCAAGTTATCGGAGCTTTTGTCAGATTCCAGGACCAGGACCAGGACCAGGACCAGCAGCCTCTCAGCCAATCAGGCAACAGGAAGCTGCAGGACCAGCAGCCTCTCAGCCAATCAGGCAACAGGAAGCTGCAGGACCAGCAGCCTCTCAGCCAATCAGGCAACAGGAAGCTGCAGGACCAGCAGCCTCTCAGCCAATCAGGCAACAGGAAGCTGCAGGACCAGCAGCCTCTCAGCCAATCAGCAGAGATGTTTGTGTGAAGCTGAAATGAAGAGCGACAGAGTGGCCTGGCGCGCTGCCAGACGCCGGACTCCTTCCTGTCCCGACACGAGAGCGACGCAGCTCCACCCTCCGAGCTCGGATCCCTGACATGATGGAGGGAAAAGAAAAAAGAGGAAGTGTTTCTTTCCTTGGTTCTACCGGATGGTTTTTCCAGAGCTGGACGCCGGCGGCGACCTTCCCTCTGCAGCTTCCTGTCGCTGCAGCAGATGAAGGAAACAGGAAAGCTCGTCTCCACAGGCTCCTGCTGCTCCACAGCTTTTATTTTGTTGGTCAATCAAACCCTCCTGAGGACGGAGTGACATCAGCAGCCAAGGCTGCAGTGTTTGTTTCCTCTTCCTGTCTCACTGCTTCATCTTTAATTCTTCACTCTGCCTCTTCAAGGATTCAGTCCGTCTCTTCTTCTTCTTCTTCTTCTTCTTCTTCTTCTTCTTCTTCTTCTTCTTCTTCTTCTTCTTCTTCTTCTTCTTCTTCTTCTTCTTCTTCTTCTTCTTCTTCTTCTTCTTCTTCTTCTTCTTCTTCTTCTTCTTCTTCTTCTTCGTCCTCTTCTTCTTCTTCTTCTTCTTCTTCTTCTTCTTCTTCTTCTTCTTCTTCTTCTTCTTCTTCTTCCTCCTCTTCCTCCTCCTCTTCCTCCTCCTCTTCCTCCTCCTCTCCGGATCCTAGTGTTGGTGTTTCAGGCTCCGTTTCCGCGGCAACGGTTCAAGTGAAAGCATCATTTTGGATTTTTATTAAAAAAAAATCTAATTTAAATTCGACTTTACTCGACTATGTTTTGAAAATGATGTTCGTTTCCATGGAAACAAGAGAAACATGAAAACACTGTAGTTTATGATGGTCCACTAGTTGGCGCTCTTGTTAGTTTTAGTACTTCTGCTAAATAAAAGTACCAAGTTGGATTGTTATTACAGTGACTGTCAAAATAAAAGCACGAAGTCCCAGGAGGAGCGGGCTCTGCGTGGTGAAGCGTTACAAGCGAGAAGCCGTTGGGTCCCAGCGACACTCGGTTTCCTTGGCGACGGGTCGTTTGTTGGTCGTTTCCACTTGGTGGCTCATTTGAAGCGATCCTTTCCCCCTTTCCCCTCTGGAGGTCTTGTGACGAGGCTCCATGGAGGACAGAGGAGTCTGGAGAAACATCTGTACCCAGCGAGTGTAACTTCCATGGCAGTTTGAAAAGTGGAGCCGCACTCTGGACCTGCAGCTCCTGATGCTCGTGTGCTGCTCGTGTGCTCCAGCGCTGCGTTCAGGTCCGGCTCGGAAAATCACCCACTCCTCCTCTGCCTCAGTCACAAGGAGGCGTTCAGGTCGGTACCGACACATGGTACCGTCTGAGTTGAAGTGAATCGATACTGGGTAGTACCGATGAAGGCCCGTTTCCACCGCACAAAAAGTGCAGGGATGGAACGGAGCGGTATGGAGCAGTATGGAGCGGGAAGGAGCGGTATGGAGCAGTATGGAGCGGGATGGAGTGGTAAGGAGCGGTATGGAGCAGTATGGAGCGGTATGGAGCGGGAAGGAGCGGTATGGAGCAGTATGGAGCGGTATGGAGTGGTAAGGAGCGGTATGGAGCAGTATGGAGCGGGATGGAGCAGTATGGAGCGGTATGGAGCGGGAAGGAGCGGTATGGAGCAGTATGGAGCGGTATGGAGCGGGAAGGAGCGGTATGGAGCAGTATGGAGCGGTATGGAGTGGTAAGGAGCGGGAAGGAGCGGTAAGGAGCAGTATGGAGTGGTATGGAGCGGGAAGTAGCGGTATGGAGCGGGAAGGAGCGGTATGGAGTGGTAAGGAGCGGTATGGAGCGGTATGGAGCAGTATGGAGCGGGAAGGAGTGGTAAGGAGCGGTATGGAGCGGGAAGTAGCGGTATGGAGCAGTATGGAGCGGTATGGAGCGGGAAGTAGCGGTATGGAGCAGTATGGAGCGGTATGGAGTGGTATGGAGCAGTATGGAGCGGTATGGAGCAGTATGGAGCGGTATGGAGCAGTATGGAGCGGGAAGGAGCGGTATGGAGTGGTAAGGAGCGGTATGGAGCGGTATGGAGCGGGAAGGAGTGGTAAGGAGCGGTATGGAGCAGTATGGAGCGGTATGGAGCAGTATGGAGCGTTATATAGAGTGGTATGGAGCGGTATGGCAAAGCTACACAGAACCAAATCTCAAGCCTGCTCCGTCGTCCCGGTCTCCGTCCTCACGTCTGCTCTTTAGGGACCAACATGAAAGTTGAGCAGCAAAAAACTAAACAAGAAACCAACGAGTGCGAAGCTGAATGTGTGAAGAACCGAGGATTCATCCTGACCAATCAGCTAACAGCTCCTCAAAACCCGACCGTTCCATGGTCCTGAGTACCCCGACGGAGGAGCAGTGGAAAAGCCTCCACCTTTGGAACGGGATTTTCCAGAAAATCCCAATTTCTTGCAGTGGAAACCTGAACCGGACCGGACCGGACCGTACCGGACCATACCGGACCATACCCGCACTTTTTGTGTGGTGGAAATGAGGCTTTTGAGTACCGGGTTGGGTTCCCCTGTATACACGTCACAGAACAAGGTCCACCACCAGAACCATTGGCGCTCTAGACGCCGCTGTACTTTGAGTTTGTTGGCAGCAGTGGGCCCGGCGGCACCTGTCAGCGCTCTGGGTCGGCGCCGGAGCGTGTTCGTACCCGGACCCGCCCACACGTTCCTCGCCAGGTTTGCTTTTCCTTCTCCACAATCAGGGGGATGATCTGCCTTCCTGAAAAGAGGCTGCGCACTAATTTTAGCTGGACTTGATTGAGGCTGGAGGCCGACGGGACCAGAACCACATCCGGAGCTGCCGGCAGCCAATTCCAACCAAAACACAGCTCACATGTGTTTTCCTCCCCGAGCGCTGACTGGAGGCTCGCAGCGGCGCTGGCCGGCCGCCGCCTCGCCACTGGATCCCTGCAAAGCTCCGCTCCTTCTTGTGGCGTGTTCTGTGGGTCTCGACCCGCCGTGCAGATATTTATAGAGCCGGGTCATGACACATGTACTGGACTACTTGTTCTTTCTTTACTCCTTCCGTCAGCCAGCTGCCAGCGCTCGACGCTCCTGGAACCGTCAGCCGAGGACTTGGACCCTCCCAGAGCTGCTGCTCATGGACCAGCGGCCCAATTTAACTAAATTCCTCTTTTTTCTGTCCGAACGTCAAACTGAGGTAAAGTTCTGCTCAGAGGAAACAGAAGGACCGTCACTGAGTCCCAATAATCCCTGACTGATATAATAATACATAATAATGATTATACTGTCAGTCCTTCGTTTATCACAGTTCTACACAGTACAATCTGCAGTGAAATCCGTTGAGGACATGTCCCGCACAGAAAAAACTTCATTTAGGATTGAAGAAAACAAGAATTAAGATTTATAACACAAATAAAGAAGATAGCGTGTGTGTGTGTGTGTGTGTGTGTGTGTGTGTGTGTGTGTGTGTGTGTGTGCGCCGCTGCTTTCCTCCAGACAAACTTCCTCTGAAATGTTCCTCTTGTGTTTTTATTACTTTAGATTTCAGTGATTTTCTTCTCATTCCCCTGAAGCTGCTGAACAGAAGTAAACATTGAGTTTGCAGGTCTGCTTGTACTTGTGACGTCTCAGGTTTCACTTTTTCCATGACAGCGAGCGGCAGCTGGAACCGCTGGAGGCTGATTGAAGCACATCTGCTTTCTATTCCAGAGGTTTCAGGGTTTCTTACGTGCAGAATAAGATTTCAGTGAGTTACAGAAGACGTGTCGTCCAAAATGGGAGATTTTGACCCAGAATCACGGCGGAGAGACGCTGAGTCCTCTTCCTCACCCTGCTCCTCACCCTGCTCCTCACCCTGCTCCTCACCCTGCTCCTCGTCCTGCTCCTCACCCTGCTCCTCACCCTGCTCCTCACCCTGCTCCTCGTCCTGCTCCTCACCCTGCTCCTCACCCTGCTCCTCGTCCTGCTCCTCACCCTGCTCCTCACCCTGATCCTCACCCTGCTCCTCACCCTGCTCCTCACCCTGCTCCTAACCCTGCTCCTCACCCTGCTCCTCGTCCTGCTCCTCACCCTGCTCCTCACCCTGCTCCTCACCCTGCTCCTCGTCCTGCTCCTCGCCCTGCTCCTCACCCTGCTCCTCACCCTGCTCCTCACCCTGCTCCTCGTCCTGCTCCTCACCCTGCTCCTCACCCTGCTCCTCACCCTGATCCTCGTCCTGCTCCTCACCCTGCTCCTCGTCCTGCTCCTCACCCTGCTCCTCGTCCTGCTCCTCACCCTGCTCCTCACCCTGCTCCTCACCCTGATCCTCGTCCTGCTCCTCACCCTGATCCTCACCCTGCTCCTCACCCTGCTCCTCACCCTGATTCTCACCCTGCTCCTCGTCCTGCTCCTCACCCTGATCCTCACCCTGCTCCTCGTCCTGCTCCTCACCCTGGTCCTCACCCTGCTCCTCGTCCTGCTCCTCACCCTGCTCCTCACCCTGCTCTTCGTCCTGCTCCTCGTCCTGCTCCTCACCCTGCTCCTCGTCCTGCTCCTCACCCTGCTCTTCATCCTGCTTCTCACCCTGCTCCTCACCCTGCTCCTCGTCTTGCTCCTCGTCCTGCTCTTCACCCTGCTCCTCACCCTGCTCCTCGTCCTGCTCCTCACCCTGCTCCTCACCCTGCTCCTCGCCCTGGTCCTCACCCTGGTACTAACCCTGCGCCTCACCCTGCTCCTCGTCCTGGTCCTCACCCTGCTCCTCGCCCTGCTCCTCATCCTGCTCCTCACCCTGCTCTTCATCCTGCTTCTCACCCTGCTCCTCACCCTGCTCCTCGTCTTGCTCCTCGTCCTGCTCCTCACCCTGCGCCTCACCCTGCTCCTCGCCCTGCTCCTCGTCCTGGTCCTCACCCTGGTCCTCACCCTGCTCCTTACCCTGATCCTCGTCCTGGTCCTCGTCCTGCTCCTCACCCTGATCCTCGTCCTGCTCCTCACCCTGCTCCTCGTCCTGCTCCTCACCCTGCTCCTCGTCATGCGCCTCATCCTGCTCCTAACCCTGCTCCTAACCCTGCTCCTCACCTTGCTCCTAACCCTGCTCCTAACCCTGCTCCTCACCTTGCTCCTAACCCTGCTCCTCACCCTGCTCCTAACCCTGGTCCTCACTCTGCTCCTCACCCTGCTCCTCACCCTGCTCCTAACCCTGGTCCTCACCCTGCTCCTAACCCTGGTCCTCACCCTGCTCCTAACCCTGGTCCTCACTCTGCTCCTCACCCTGCTCCTAACCCTGCTCCTCGTCCTGCTCCTCACCCTGCTCCTCACCCTGCTACTCGCATTGGTCCCCAGTTGGATCCACAGTGGCAAACAACATGCTGTCCTAATGAAGCCACTGAAGCCTGCCATTGTAGTGGGCCAGGAGATGCCGCCTGACCCCACAGTGCACCCACTGGCCCCCCACCGTGTTGCTGTCACCCCCTGTGGCCACTCAGATGTGGTTGTTACTCTTTTAGGATGTTACTCTCTCGGGACGTTACTCTCTTGGGACGTTACTCCCTCGGGACTTTGCTTTCTTGGGACGTTACTCTCTCGGGACATTACTCCCTCGGGACGTTACTCGCTCAGGACGTTACTCCCTCGGGACTTTACTTTCTCGGGACGTTACTTTCTTGGGACGTTACTTTCTCGGGACATTACTCCCTCGGGACGTTACTCGCTCAGGACGTTACTCTCAAGGGACTTTACTCCCTCATGACATTACTTCCTGTGGACGTTACTCTCTCGGGACATTACTCCCTCTGGACTTCACTTTCTCGGGACGTTACTCCCTGGGGGTGTTACTCTCTCGGGACGTTACTCTCTAGGGACTTTACTCCCTCAGGACATTACTCCCTCGGGACATTACTCACTCAGGACGTTACTCTCTCAGGATGTTACTCCCTCAGGACGTTACGTTACTCTCTCAGGACGTTACTCCCTCAGGACGTTACTCTCTCAGGATGTTACTCCCTCAGGACGTTACGTTACTCTCTCAGGACGTTACTCCCTCAGGACGTTACTCTCTCAGGATGTTACATTACTCTCTCAGGACGTTACGTTACTCTCTCGGGACGTTAGTCTCTCAGGACGTTACGTTACTCTCTCAGGACGTTACATTACTCTCTCAGGATGTTACGTTACTCTCTCAGGACTTACTCCCTCAGGACATTACATTACTCTCTCAGGACGTTACGTTACTCTCTCAGGACGTTACTCTCTCAGGACGTTACGTTACTCTCTCAGGATGTTACGTTACTCTCTCAGGACGTTACTCCCTCAGAACGTTACTCTCTCAGGACGTTACGTTACTCTCTCGGGACGTTACTCTCTCAGGACGTTACATTACTCTCTCAGGATGTTACGTTACTCTCTCAGGACTTACTCCCTCAGGACATTACATTACTCTCTCAGGACGTTACGTTACTCTCTCGGGACGTTACTCCCTCAGGACATTACATTACTCTCTCAGGACGTTACATTACTCTCTCAGGACGTTACGTTACTCTCTCAGGATGTTACGTTACTCTCTCAGGATGTTACTCTCTCAGGACGTTACGTTACTCTCTCAGGATGTTACGTTACTCTCTCAGGATGTTACTCTCAGGACGTTACGTTACTCTCTCAGGACATTACGTTACTCTCTCAGGACGTTACGTTACTCTCTCAGGATGTTACTCTCTCAGGACGTTACGTTACTCTCTCAGGACGTTACGTTACTCTCTCAGGATGTTACGTTACTCTCTCAGGACGTTGCGTTACTCTCTCAGGATGTTACGTTACTCTCTCAGGATGTTACGTTACTCTCTCAGGACGTTACGTCACTCTCAGGACGTTACGTTACTCTCTCAGGACGTTACATTACTCTCTCAGGACATTACATTACTCTCTCAGGATGTTACATTGCTCTCTCAGGACGTTACATTACTCTCTCAGGACGTTACGTTACTCTCAGGACGTTACGTTACTCTCTCAGGACATTACATTACTCTCTCAGGACATTACATTACTCTCTCAGGACGTTACATTACTCTCTCAGGACATTACTCCCTCGGGACGTTACTCGCTCAGGACGTTACTCCCTCGGGACTTTACTTTCTCGGGACGTTACTTTCTTGGGACGTTTCTTTCTCGGGACATTACTCCCTCGGGACGTTACTCGCTCAGGACGTTACTCTCAAGGGACTTTACTCCCTCATGACATTACTTCCTGTGGACGTTACTCTCTCGGGACATTACTCCCTCTGGACTTCACTTTCTCGGGACGTTACTCCCTGGGGGTGTTACTCTCTCGGGACGTTACTCTCTAGGGACTTTACTCCCTCAGGACATTACTCCCTCGGGACATTACTCACTCAGGACGTTACTCTCTCAGGATGTTACTCCCTCAGGACGTTACGTTACTCTCTCAGGACGTTACTCCCTCAGGACGTTACTCTCTCAGGATGTTACTCCCTCAGGACGTTACGTTACTCTCTCAGGACGTTACTCCCTCAGGACGTTACTCTCTCAGGATGTTACATTACTCTCTCAGGACGTTACGTTACTCTCTCGGGACGTTAGTCTCTCAGGACGTTACGTTACTCTCTCAGGACGTTACATTACTCTCTCAGGATGTTACGTTACTCTCTCAGGACTTACTCCCTCAGGACATTACATTACTCTCTCAGGACGTTACGTTACTCTCTCAGGACGTTACTCTCTCAGGACGTTACGTTACTCTCTCAGGATGTTACGTTACTCTCTCAGGACGTTACTCCCTCAGAACGTTACTCTCTCAGGACGTTACGTTACTCTCTCGGGACGTTACTCTCTCAGGACGTTACATTACTCTCTCAGGATGTTACGTTACTCTCTCAGGACTTACTCCCTCAGGACATTACATTACTCTCTCAGGACGTTACGTTACTCTCTCGGGACGTTACTCCCTCAGGACATTACATTACTCTCTCAGGACGTTACATTACTCTCTCAGGACGTTACGTTACTCTCTCAGGATGTTACGTTACTCTCTCAGGATGTTACTCTCTCAGGACGTTACGTTACTCTCTCAGGATGTTACGTTACTCTCTCAGGATGTTACTCTCAGGACGTTACGTTACTCTCTCAGGACATTACGTTACTCTCTCAGGACGTTACGTTACTCTCTCAGGATGTTACTCTCTCAGGACGTTACGTTACTCTCTCAGGACGTTACGTTACTCTCTCAGGATGTTACGTTACTCTCTCAGGACGTTGCGTTACTCTCTCAGGATGTTACGTTACTCTCTCAGGATGTTACGTTACTCTCTCAGGACGTTACGTCACTCTCAGGACGTTACGTTACTCTCTCAGGACGTTACATTACTCTCTCAGGACATTACATTACTCTCTCAGGATGTTACATTGCTCTCTCAGGACGTTACATTACTCTCTCAGGACGTTACGTTACTCTCAGGACGTTACGTTACTCTCTCAGGACATTACATTACTCTCTCAGGACATTACATTACTCTCTCAGGACGTTACATTACTCTCTCAGGACATTACATTACTCTCTCAGGACGTTACATTACTCTCTCAGGACGTTACGTTACTCCCTCAGGACGTTACATTACTCTCTCAGGACGTTACGTTGCTCCCTCAGGACGTTACATTACTCTTTCAGGACGTTACATTACTCTCAGGACGTTACGTTACTCTCTCAGGACATTACATTACTCTCTCAGGACGTTACATTACTCTCTCAGGACATTCCATTACTCTCTCAGGACGTTACGTTACTCTCTCAGGACGTTACATTACTCTCTCAGGACATTCCATTACTCTCTCAGGACGTTACGTTACTCTCAGGACGTTACGTTACTCTCTCAGGACATTACATTACTCTCTCAGGACGTTACATTACTCTCTCAGGACATTACATTACTCTCTCAGGACGTTACATTACTCTCTCAGGACGTTACGTTACTCCCTCAGGACGTTACATTACTCTCTCAGGACGTTACGTTGCTCCCTCAGGACGTTACATTACTCTCTCAGGACGTTACGTTACTCTCTCAGGATGTTACTCTCTCAGGACGTTACATTACTCTCTCAGGACATTACATTACTCTCTCAGGACGTTACATTACTCTCTCAGGACATTACATTACTCTCTCAGGACATTACATTACTCTCTCAGGACGTTACATTACTCTCTCAGGACGTTACATTACTCTCTCAGGATGTTACTCTCTCAGGACGTTACGTTACTCTCTCAGGACATTACATTACTCTCTCAGGACGTTACATTACTCTCTCAGGACGTTACATTACTCTCTCAGGACGTTACGTTACTCCCTCAGGACGTTACATTACTCTCTCAGGACGTTACGTTACTCTCTCAGGACGTTACGTTACTCTCTCAGGATGTTACTCTCTCAGGACGTTACATTACTCTCTCAGGACATTACATTACTCTCTCAGGACGTTACATTACTCTCTCAGGATGTTACTCTCTCAGGACGTTACGTTACTCTCTCAGGACATTACATTACTCTCTCAGGACGTTACATTACTCTCTCAGGACATTACATTACTCTCTCAGGACGTTACATTACTCTCTCAGGACATTACATTACTCTCAGGGTGTTACGTTACTCCCTCAGGACGAAACACAGGTCTCCTGGTGAACAGGGAGCACAGCGGCGAGGCCTCAGACATCAGCAGCATGTCTTCAGTTTAATGCCAGATATTTTCCGTTTGTGTGCCTGAGGACTCTGCGATGTGTGTTTTGTTTTCTCCAACGTCGTCTGAAGGCTGAAGGCTGAAGGCTGAAGGCTGAAGGCTGTAGCACTCAAAGCGTCTCTATGACCCAGAGCAGTTTGCTGGGTGAGTCTGAGGTGTTTCAGGAGTTCAGTTTGTTGTTTCTGCCCATGAAGGAGCTGCACATCCTGCATGTAAACTTCATTGTTCTTGTAGTTCAGCTCAAGGTTCAGCAGTTTTTTTTCCGATGTTTTGGAAACGACTGTTGGATTTAACTCGGCACTTTGGCTGCCGAGGCCCAGTTTGATTACGTCGTGCAGGCTGGACTCTCCATGCCCTCACTGATTCTTTCCTCTGGAGAAGCTCCAGCGGGATTATTTCTGATCTGTGAAACGGTTAAAGAGCGGCATGGGCCTGTGGGGGGTGGGGGGTGGGGGGTGGGGGGTGCGGCTCCTTGCAGCAGACGGTTCATGAGCCAGAGCTGTACTGCACGGCGGAGAGCGAGGAGCTGGCTGAACTCTGGGCCGCCGTGCTCCGGGAGAGGAAGTCCCAGGCCTGGGGAGCTTCACACATCCTGTTTTGGAGGGCCAAGGGCCAATCCCGGCGCTGGAGAACACCACCTGTGACTCTGTGTTTGCGTCCTCCACAACACGGGTGGGAGGGGGGAATTTGACTGCTGGAATTTGACATCACATCGTTGTAACAAAGCAGCTTCCCGACGGAGGTCCAGACCCCGAGTCCTGCCCGGCCTCGGCCGGTGGCTGGATATCGGATCACTTTGGAGGAAAGAGTCTGAAAAGAATCAGGTAGAAACCGAGTCGGCTGGAAGAGAAAAGCTTCCAGGAGGTAACCTGAGCTTCAGCCTCGGAAGTGAAGCTGAACCACCAGACGTTAAAACCTTCAACGTCTGAGTCCTTTATTCTGGTTCTGGTCTCATGTTTACTGTGAAGTGACTGGAGCCACAGACGCTCCTGAACTCCACCTGAAACTCCACCTGTACTTCACTACACCTCAAACGATACCCATACTTTATTAGACTTCAAACTACACCTGTAATTTACTACATCTCAAACTACACCCCCAAACTACCCCCATACTTTACTGCACCTCAAACTACATCCGTACTTTTCTAAACCTCAAACTACACCCATACTTTACTACACCTCAAACTGCCCCTGCACTTTACTACACCTCAAACTACGCCCGTAATTTACTACACCTAAAAACTACCCACATACCTTACTACATCTCAAACTATAACTCAAACAACACCTGTACTTTACTACACCTCAAACTACACCTCAAACTACACCCGTACTTTGCTACACCTCGAACTGCCCCTGCACTTTACTACACCTAAAACTAGACCTTAAACAACACCCGTACTTTACTGCACCCCAAACTACACCCATACTTTACTACTCCTCAAACTATACCCGTAATTTACTACACCTCAAACAACACCCGTACTTTACTACACCTCAAACTACCCACATTCTTTACTACACCTCAAACTACACCCGTAATTTACTACACCTCAAACAACACCCGTACTTTACTACACCTCAAACTACCCACATTCTTTACTACACCTCAAACTACCCACATACCTTACTACGTCTCAAACTATAACTCAAACAACACCCGTACTTTACTGCACCCCAAACTACACCCATACTTTACTACTCCTCAAACTATACCCGTAATTTACTACACCTCAAACAACACCCGTACTTTACTACACCTCAAACTACCCAAATTCTTTACTACACCTCAAACTACACCCGTAATTTACTACACCTCAAACAACACCCGTACTTTACTACACCTCAAACTACCCACATTCTTTACTACACCTCAAACTACCCACATACCTTACTACGTCTC
>NC_137629.1:688635-706135 GCF_963383615.2 Lipophrys pholis | reverse complement strand
GCCAGAGTGGAGCCAGAGCCGGGCCAGAGAGGAGCCAGAGTGGAGCCAGAGCCGAGCCAGAGAGGAGCCAGAGTGGAGCCAGAGCCGAGCCAGAGAGGAGCCAGAGCCGGGCCAGAGAGGAGCCAGAACGGGGCCAGAGTGGGGCCAGAGAGGAGCCAGAGAGGAGCCAGAGTGGAGCCAGAGAGGAGCCAGAGAGGAGCCAGAGTGGAGCCAGAGAGGAGCCAGAGAGGAGCCAGAGCCGGGCCAGAGAGGAGCCAGAGAGGAGCCAGAGTGGAGCCAGAGCCGGGCCAGAGAGGAGCCAGAGCCGGGCCAGAGAGGAGCCAGAGTGGAGCCAGAGCCGGGCCAGAGAGGAGCCAGAGCCGGGCCAGAGAGGAGCCAGAACGGGGCCAGAGTGGGGCCAGAGAGGAGCCAGAGTGGAGCCAGAGAGGAGCCAGAGAGGAGCCAGAGAGGAGCCAGAGAGGAGCCAGAGTGGAGCCAGAGAGGAGCCAGAGTGGGGCCAGAGCTGGTGGATCTAGAACCTAGAACCAGTTCTTTTCAGACTTTTCATGGTGACATCATTGTGACTAACTCCACCTCCAGGTCTTGTTTGGCGTTCTGACCGCAGGCTGAGGTCCTCATGAGCAGCAGGGGGCGCTCTGCTATGAGACGCTCTACAGAACTTCTTTCTAATGAAGCCAGACTTCTGGTTCCTCAGGAACTACTAAACAAACTACAAACTACTGGAAATGAAAGTTGGAGTTTTTAGAGCTAAAATGAGCCTTTTAATGTCTTCATGTGAAAGAGAACTTTAATCAGAGTGGTTACCTAGGTTACCATGGAAACGGCTGTAGAGCAGTTCTATCATTCTACACCTCCATTCCTCCATGTTGAAGCTTTTGATTCAGACACGTCCAGAAATAAAGTGAAAGGAGCAGAAAGTCACTATGGAATGTTGGAATGGTGGAAAATAAGAGCCAGGATCATTCAGGTTATTATTATTATTATCATCATCATCATCATCATCATCATCATCATCATCATCATCATCATCATCATCATCATCATCATCATCATCATCATCATCATCATCATCATCATCATCATCATCATCATCATCATTCCCCTCTATGTCCGCTCTGGGGCTCTGGACTAAAATAAGACGGAGGTGAATAAACCCCAATAGAGCGACGAGGAGACTCAATGTTTTTATCCGAGGTTCAGGTCAGACTAGATGGAGCGACCCGGACCGAACCACTGGTACAGTCCGTCTCCTGGTTCTTCTGGAGCGCTGTCAGCGCTACATTGGTGACGCATCACCTTCTCTCTCTGGCTCCGTTAACGCTGGAAAAAGAACCGCTTCTTTGGTGGTGTTCATTTAAGAACCGGCTCTGAACTAGAACCTGGTTCTTGTTGGTGGAAAAGCCCACTGCAAGACCTGGACCAGTGAGGACCCCCCAGGACAGACTGGCAGTATGTCTGTAAAGACCATTACCAGAATATTTAACTCCAGAAGGACGTAAACATAGAAACACTCAAAAGATCTTTATCTGGCAGGAGGGAAGGGTTCCTGAAAGTACAAGCAGATGTCAGGCTGTGTGTGTGTGTGTGTGTGTGTGCGTGCGTGCGTGCGTGCGTGCGTGCGTGCGTGCGTGCATGTGTGTGTGAGAGTGTGTGTGTCTGTGTGTGTGGGGGGGGGGGGGCTGAATCTTCAGGATTACGGAGTGAATCTGATGGAATCTGATTTCACTGGTGGAAACGCCGTGGTGGAAACGTGGTGGGGGAAACGTGGTGGGGGAAACGTGGTGGGGGAAACGTGGTGGGGGAAACGTGGTGGGGGAAACGTGGTGGGGGAAACGTGGTGGGGGAAACGTGGTGGGGGAAACGTGGTGGGGGAAACGTGGTGGGGGAAACGTGGTGGGGGAAACGTGGTGGGGGAAACGTTGTCGTGGAAACGCCGTGGTGGAAACGTGGTGGGGGAAACGCGGTGGGGGAAACGTGGTGGGGGAAACGTGGTGGGGGAAACGTGGTGGGGGAAACGTGGTGGGGGAAACGTGGTGGGGGAAACGTGGTGGGGGAAACGTTGTGGGGGAAACGTGGTGGGGGAAACGTGGTGGGGGAAACGTGGTGGGGGAAACGTTGTGGGGGAAACGTTGTGGGGGAAACGTTGTCGTGGAAACGCCGTGGTGGAAACGTGGTGGGGGAAACGTTGTGGGGGAAACGTTGTCGTGGAAACGCCGTGGTGGAAACGTGGTGGTGGAAACGTGGTGGGGGAAACGTGGTGGGGGAAACGTGGTGGGGGAAACGTTGTGGGGGAAACGTTGTGGGGGAAACGTTGTCGTGGAAACGCCGTGGTGGAAACGCGGTGGTGGAAACGTGGTGGGGGAAACGTGGTGGGGGAAACGTGGTGGGGGAAACGTGGTGGGGGAAACGTTGTGGGGGAAACGTTGTGGGGGAAACGTTGTCGTGGAAACGCCGTGGTGGAAACGTGGTGGGGGAAACGTGGTGGGGGAAACGTGGTGGGGGAAACGTTGTGGGGGAAACGTGGTGGTGGAAACGTTGTGGGGGAAACGTTGTGGGGGAAACGTTGTCGTGGAAACGCCGTGGTGGAAACGTGGTGGTGGAAACGTGGTGGGGGAAACGTGGTGGGGGAAACGTTGTCGTGGAAACGCCGTGGTGGAAACGTGGTGGTGGAAACGTGGTGGGGGAAACGTGGTGGGGGAAACGTGGTGGGGGAAACGTTGTGGGGGAAACGTTGTGGGGGAAACGTTGTCGTGGAAACGCCGTGGTGGAAACGCGGTGGTGGAAACGTGGTGGGGGAAACGTGGTGGGGGAAACGTGGTGGGGGAAACGTTGTGGGGGAAACGTTGTGGGGGAAACGTGGTGGGGGAAACGCCGTGGTGGAAACGTGGTGGGGGAAACGTTGTGGGGGAAACGTTGTGGGGGAAACGTTGTCGTGGAAACGCCGTGGTGGAAACGTGGTGGTGGAAACGTGGTGGGGGAAACGTGGTGGGGGAAACGTGGTGGGGGAAACGTGGTGGGGGAAACGTTGTGGGGGAAACGTTGTGGGGGAAACGTGGTGGGGGAAACGTTGTGGGGGAAACGTGGTGGTGGAAACGTTGTGGGGGAAACGTTGTGGGGGAAACGTTGTCGTGGAAACGCCGTGGTGGAAACGTGGTGGGGGAAACGTGGTGGGGGAAACGCCGTGGTGGAAACGTGGTGGGGGAAACGTTGTGGGGGAAACGTTGTGGGGGAAACGTTGTCGTGGAAACGCCGTGGTGGAAACGTGGTGGTGGAAACGTGGTGGGGGAAACGTGGTGGGGGAAACGTGGTGGGGGAAACGTGGTGGGGGAAACGTGGTGGGGGAAACGTGGTGGGGGAAACGTTGTGGGGGAAACGTGGTGGGGGAAACGTTGTGGGGGAAACGTTGTGGGGGAAACGTTGTCGTGGAAACGCCGTGGTGGAAACGTGGTGGGGGAAACGTGGTGGGGGAAACGTTGTCGTGGAAACGCCGTGGTGGAAACGTGGTGGGGGAAACGTGGTGGGGGAAACGTGGTGGGGGAAACGTGGTGGGGGAAACGTGGTGGGGGAAACGTGGTGGGGGAAACGTGGTGGGGGAAACGTTGTGGGGGAAACGTTGTCGTGGAAACGCCGTGGTGGAAACGCCGTGGTGGAAACGTGGTGGTGGAAACGTGGTGGGGGAAACGTGGTGGGGGAAACGTGGTGGGGGAAACGTTGTGGGGGAAACGTTGTGGGGGAAACGTGGTGGTGGAAACGTTGTGGGGGAAACGTTGTGGGGGAAACGTTGTCGTGGAAACGCCGTGGTGGAAACGTGGTGGGGGAAACGTTGTCGTGGAAACGCCGTGGTGGAAACGTGGTGGGGGAAACGTGGTGGGGGAAACGTGGTGGGGGAAACGTTGTCGTGGAAACGCCGTGGTGGAAACGTGGTGGGGGAAACGTGGTGGGGGAAACGTGGTGGGGGAAACGTGGTGGGGGAAACGTTGTGGGGGAAACGTTGTGGGGGAAACGTGGTGGTGGAAACGTGGTGGGGGAAACGTGGTGGGGGAAACGTGGTGGGGGAAACGTTGTGGGGGAAACGTTGTGGGGGAAACGTGGTGGGGGAAACGTTGTGGGGGAAACGTGGTGGGGGAAACGTTGTGGGGGAAACGTTGTGGGGGAAACGTTGTCGTGGAAACGCCGTGGTGGAAACGTGGTGGGGGAAACGTGGTGGGGGAAACGTGGTGGGGGAAACGTTGTCGTGGAAACGCCGTGGTGGAAACGTTGTGGGGGAAACGTTGTGGGGGAAACGTGGTGGGGGAAACGTGGTGGGGGAAACGTTGTGGGGGAAACGTTGTGGGGGAAACGTGGTGGGGGAAACGTTGTGGGGGAAACGTGGTGGGGGAAACGTGGTGGGGGAAACGTTGTGGGGGAAACGTTGTCGTCGAAACGCCGTGGTGGAAACGTGGTGGGGGAAACGTGGTGGGGGAAACGTGGTGGGGGAAACGTTGTCGTGGAAACGCCGTGGTGGAAACGTGGTGGGGGAAACGTGGTGGGGGAAACGTTGTGGGGGAAACGTGGTGGGGGAAACGTTGTGGGGGAAACGTTGTGGGGGAAACGTTGTCGTGGAAACGCCGTGGGGGAAACGTGGTGGGGGAAACGTGGTGGGGGAAACGTGGTGGGGGAAACGTGGTGGGGGAAACGTTGTCGTGGAAACGCCGTGGTGGAAACGCGGTGGGGGAAACGTGGTGGGGGAAACGTGGTGGGGGAAACGTGGTGGGGGAAACGTGGTGGGGGAAACGTGGTGGGGGAAACGTGGTGGTGGAAACGTGGTGGGGGAAACGTGGTGGGGGAAACGTGGTGGGGGAAACGTTGTGGGGGAAACGTGGTGGGGGAAACGTGGTGGGGGAAACGTGGTGGGGGAAACGTTGTGGGGGAAACGTTGTGGGGGAAACGTTGTCGTGGAAACGCCGTGGTGGAAACGTGGTGGGGGAAACGTGGTGGGGGAAACGTTGTGGGGGAAACGTTGTCGTGGAAACGCCGTGGTGGAAACGTGGTGGTGGAAACGTGGTGGGGGAAACGTGGTGGGGGAAACGTGGTGGGGGAAACGTTGTGGGGGAAACGTTGTGGGGGAAACGTTGTCGTGGAAACGCCGTGGTGGAAACGCGGTGGTGGAAACGTGGTGGGGGAAACGTGGTGGGGGAAACGTGGTGGGGGAAACGTTGTGGGGGAAACGTTGTGGGGGAAACGTTGTCGTGGAAACGCCGTGGTGGAAACGTGGTGGTGGAAACGTGGTGGGGGAAACGTGGTGGGGGAAACGTGGTGGGGGAAACGTGGTGGGGGAAACGTTGTGGGGGAAACGTGGTGGTGGAAACGTTGTGGGGGAAACGTTGTGGGGGAAACGTTGTCGTGGAAACGCCGTGGTGGAAACGTGGTGGGGGAAACGTGGTGGGGGAAACGTTGTGGGGGAAACGTTGTCGTGGAAACGCCGTGGTGGAAACGTGGTGGTGGAAACGTGGTGGGGGAAACGTGGTGGGGGAAACGTGGTGGGGGAAACGTTGTGGGGGAAACGTTGTGGGGGAAACGTTGTCGTGGAAACGCCGTGGTGGAAACGCGGTGGTGGAAACGTGGTGGGGGAAACGTGGTGGGGGAAACGTGGTGGGGGAAACGTTGTGGGGGAAACGTTGTGGGGGAAACGTGGTGGGGGAAACGCCGTGGTGGAAACGTGGTGGGGGAAACGTTGTGGGGGAAACGTTGTGGGGGAAACGTTGTCGTGGAAACGCCGTGGTGGAAACGTGGTGGTGGAAACGTGGTGGGGGAAACGTGGTGGGGGAAACGTGGTGGGGGAAACGTGGTGGGGGAAACGTGGTGGGGGAAACGTTGTGGGGGAAACGTTGTGGGGGAAACGTGGTGGGGGAAACGTTGTGGGGGAAACGTGGTGGTGGAAACGTTGTGGGGGAAACGTTGTGGGGGAAACGTTGTCGTGGAAACGCCGTGGTGGAAACGTGGTGGGGGAAACGTGGTGGGGGAAACGTTGTCGTGGAAACGCCGTGGTGGAAACGTGGTGGGGGAAACGTGGTGGGGGAAACGTGGTGGGGGAAACGTGGTGGGGGAAACGTGGTGGGGGAAACGTGGTGGGGGAAACGTTGTGGGGGAAACGTTGTCGTGGAAACGCCGTGGTGGAAACGCCGTGGTGGAAACGTGGTGGTGGAAACGTGGTGGGGGAAACGTGGTGGGGGAAACGTGGTGGGGGAAACGTTGTGGGGGAAACGTTGTGGGGGAAACGTGGTGGGGGAAACGTGGTGGGGGAAACGTTGTGGGGGAAACGTGGTGGTGGAAACGTTGTGGGGGAAACGTTGTGGGGGAAACGTTGTCGTGGAAACGCCGTGGTGGAAACGTGGTGGGGGAAACGTTGTGGGGGAAACGTTGTCGTGGAAACGCCGTGGTGGAAACGTGGTGGTGGAAACGTGGTGGTGGAAACGTGGTGGGGGAAACGTGGTGGGGGAAACGTGGTGGGGGAAACGTGGTGGGGGAAACGTGGTGGGGGAAACGTTGTGGGGGAAACGTGGTGGTGGAAACGTTGTGGGGGAAACGTTGTGCGGGAAACGTTGTCGTGGAAACGCCGTGGTAGAAACGTGGTGGGGGAAACGTGGTGGGGGAAACGTGGTGGGGGAAACGTTGTCGTGGAAACGCCGT
The DNA here is from genome assembly GCF_963383615.2 of Lipophrys pholis. Taxonomy (NCBI): domain Eukaryota; kingdom Metazoa; phylum Chordata; class Actinopteri; order Blenniiformes; family Blenniidae; genus Lipophrys; species Lipophrys pholis. Next base: position 699,466 of record NC_137629.1, on the reverse strand, counting down.
GGTGGAAACGTGGTGGGGGAAACGTGGTGGGGGAAACGTGGTGGGGGAAACGTGGTGGGGGAAACGTTGTGGGGGAAACGTTGTGGGGGAAACGTGGTGGGGGAAACGTGGTGGTGGAAACGTGGTGGGGGAAACGTGGTGGGGGAAACGTGGTGGGGGAAACGTTGTGGGGGAAACGTTGTGGGGGAAACGTGGTGGGGGAAACGTTGTGGGGGAAACGTGGTGGGGGAAACGTTGTGGGGGAAACGTTGTGGGGGAAACGCCGTGGTGGAAACGTGGTGGGGGAAACGTGGTGGGGGAAACGTGGTGGGGGAAACGTTGTCGTGGAAACGCCGTGGTGGAAACGTGGTGGGGGAAACGTTGTGGGGGAAACGTTGTGGGGGAAACGTGGTGGGGGAAACGTTGTGGGGGAAACGTTGTGGGGGAAACGTGGTGGGGGAAACGTTGTGGGGGAAACGTGGTGGGGGAAACGTGGTGGGGGAAACGTTGTGGGGGAAACGTTGTCGTCGAAACGCCGTGGTGGAAACGTGGTGGGGGAAACGTGGTGGGGGAAACGTGGTGGGGGAAACGTTGTCGTGGAAACGCCGTGGTGGAAACGTGGTGGGGGAAACGTTGTGGGGGAAACGTTGTGGGGGAAACGTGGTGGGGGAAACGTTGTGGGGGAAACGTTGTGGGGGAAACGTTGTCGTGGAAACGCCGTGGTGGAAACGTGGTGGGGGAAACGTGGTGGGGGAAACGTTGTGGGGGAAACGTTGTCGTGGAAACGCCGTGGTGGAAACGTGGTGGTGGAAACGTGGTGGGGGAAACGTGGTGGGGGAAACGTGGTGGGGGAAACGTTGTGGGGGAAACGTTGTCGTGGAAACGCCGTGGTGGAAACGCGGTGGTGGAAACGTGGTGGGGGAAACGTGGTGGGGGAAACGTGGTGGGGGAAACGTGGTGGGGGAAACGTGGTGGGGGAAACGTTGTGGGGGAAACGTTGTGGGGGAAACGTGGTGGGGGAAACGCCGTGGTGGAAACGTGGTGGGGGAAACGCCGTGGTGGAAACGTGGTGGGGGAAACGTTGTGGGGGAAACGTGGTGGTGGAAACGTTGTGGGGGAAACGTTGTGGGGGAAACGTTGTGGGGGAAACGTGGTGGTGGAAACGTTGTGGGGGAAACGTTGTGGGGGAAACGTTGTCGTGGAAACGCCGTGGTAGAAACGTGGTGGGGGAAACGTGGTGGGGGAAACGTGGTGGGGGAAACGTTGTCGTGGAAACGCCGTGGTGGAAACGTGGTGGGGGAAACGTGGTGGGGGAAACGTGGTGGGGGAAACGTGGTGGGGGAAACGTGGTGGGGGAAACGTGGTGGTGGAAACGTGGTGGGGGAAACGTGGTGTGGGAAACGTTGTGGGGGAAACGTGGTGGGGGAAACGTTGTGGGGGAAACGTTGTGGGGGAAACGTGGTGGGGGAAACGTTGTGGGGGAAACGTTGTGGGGGAAACGTTGTGGGGGAAACGTTGTCGTGGAAACGCCGTGGTGGAAACGTGGTGGGGGAAACGTGGTGGGGGAAACGTGGTGGGGGAAACGTTGTCGTGGAAACGCCGTGGTGGAAACGTGGTGGGGGAAACGTTGTGGGGGAAACGTTGTGGGGGAAACGTGGTGGGGGAAACGTGGTGGGGGAAACGTTGTGGGGGAAACGTTGTGGGGGAAACGTGGTGGGGGAAACGTTGTGGGGGAAACGTGGTGGGGGAAACGTGGTGGGGGAAACGTTGTGGGGGAAACGTTGTCGTGGAAACGCCGTGGTGGAAACGTGGTGGGGGAAACGTGGTGGGGGAAACGTGGTGGGGGAAACGTTGTCGTGGAAACGCCGTGGTGGAAACGTGGTGGGGGAAACGTTGTGGGGGAAACGTTGTGGGGGAAACGTGGTGGGGGAAACGTGGTGGGGGAAACGTTGTGGGGGAAACGTTGTGGGGGAAACGTTGTCGTGGAAACGCCGTGGTGGAAACGCCGTGGTGGAAACGTGGTGGGGGAAACGTGGTGGGGGAAACGTTGTCGTGGAAACGCCGTGGTGGAAACGTGGTGGGGGAAACGTGGTGGGGGAAACGTGGTGGGGGAAACGTGGTGGGGGAAACGTGGTGGGGGAAACGTGGTGGGGGAAACGTTGTGGGGGAAACGTTGTGGGGGAAACGTGGTGGGGGAAACGTGGTGGGGGAAACGTTGTCGTGGAAACGCCGTGGTGGAAACGCGGTGGGGGAAACGTGGTGGGGGAAACGTGGTGGGGGAAACGTTGTCGTGGAAACGCCGTGGTGGAAACGTGGTGGGGGAAACGTGGTGGGGGAAACGTGGTGGGGGAAACGTTGTGGGGGAAACGTGGTGGGGGAAACGTGGTGGGGGAAACGTTGTCGTGGAAACGCCGTGGTGGAAACGTGGTGGTGGAAACGTGGTGGGGGAAACGTGGTGGTGGAAACGCCGTGGTGGAAACGTGGTGGGGGAAACGTTGTGGGGGAAACGCCGTGGTGGAAACGTGGTGGGGGAAACGTTGTGGGGGAAACGTGGTGGTGGAAACGCCGTGGTGGAAACGTGGTGGGGGAAACGTTGTCGTGGAAACGCCGTGGTGGAAACGTGGTGGGGGAAACGTTGTCGTGGAAACATGGTGGGGGAAACGTGGTGGGGGAAACGTGGTGGGGGAAACGTTGTCGTGGAAACGTGGTGGGGGAAACGTTGTCGTGGAAACGTGGTGGGGGAAACGTTGTCGGGGAAACGTGGTGGGGGAAACGTGGTGGGGGAAACGTTGTCGTGGAAACGTGGTGGGGGAAACGTGGTGGGGGAAACGTGGTGGGGGAAACGTTGTCATGGAAACGTGGTGGGGGAAACATGGTGGTGGAAACGTGGTGGTGGAAACGCCGTGGTGGAAACGTGGTGGGGGAAACGTGGTGGGGGAAACGTTGTCATGGAAACGTGGTGGGGGAAACATGGTGGTGGAAACGCCGTGGTGGAAACGTGGTGGGGGAAACGTTGTCGTGGAAACGTTGTTGCGGAAACGTTGTGGGGGAAACGTGGTGGGGGAAACGTTGTCGTGGAAAGGTGGTGGGGGAAACGTTGTTGCGGAAACGTTGTGGGGGAAACGTTGTCGTGGAAACGTGGTGGGGGAAACGTTGTCGTGGAAACGTGGTGGGGGAAACGTTGTTGCGGAAACGTTGTGGGGGAAACGTTGTCGTGGAAACGTGGTGGGGGAAACGTTGTCGTGGAAACGTTGTTGCGGAAACGTTGTGGGGGAAACGTGGTGGGGGAAACGTCGTGGAAACGTGGTGGGGGAAACGTTGTTGCGGAAACGTTGTGGGGGAAACGTTGTCGTGGAAACGTGGTGGGGGAAACGTTGTGGGGGAAACGTGGTGGGGGAAACGTTGTCGTGGAAACGTGGTGGGGGAAACGTTGTTGCGGAAACGTTGTGGGGGAAACGTGGTGGGGGAAACGTTGTCGTGGAAACGTGGTGGGGGAAACGTTGTTGCGGAAACGTTGTGGGGGAAACGTTGTCGCGGAAACGTGGTGGGGGAAACGTTGTCGCGGAAACGTGGTGGGGGAAACGTTGTTGTGGAAACGTTGTCGTGGAAACGTGGTGGGGGAAACGTCGTGGAAACGTGGTGGGGGAAACGTTGTGGGGGAAAAGTTGTGGTGGAAACGTGGTGGGGGAAACGTTGTCGCGGAAACGTGGTGGGGGAAACGTCGCGGAAACGTTGTCGTGGAAACGTGGTGGAAACGTTGTGGGGGAAACGTGGTGGAAACGTTGTGGGGGAAACGTTGTCGCGGAAACGTGGTGGGGGAAACGTGGTGGGGGAAACGTCGTGGAAACGTCGTGGTGGAAACGTTGTCGTGGAAACGTGGTGGTGGAAACGTTGTCGTGGAAACGTGGTGGGGGAAACGTTGTGGGGGAAACGTGGTGGGGGAAACGTGGTGGGGGAAACGTTGTCGTGGAAACGCCGTGGTGGAAACGTGGTGGTGGAAACGTGGTGGGGGAAACGTGGTGGTGGAAACGCCGTGGTGGAAACGTGGTGGGGGAAACGTTGTGGGGGAAACGTGGTGGTGGAAACGCCGTGGTGGAAACGTGGTGGGGGAAACGTTGTGGGGGAAACGCCGTGGTGGAAACGTGGTGGGGGAAACGTTGTGGGGGAAACGTGGTGGTGGAAACGCCGTGGTGGAAACGTGGTGGGGGAAACGTTGTCGTGGAAACGCCGTGGTGGAAACGTGGTGGGGGAAACGTGGTGGGGGAAACGTTGTCGTGGAAACGTGGTGGGGGAAACGTTGTCGGGGAAACGTGGTGGGGGAAACGTGGTGGGGGAAACGTGGTGGGGGAAACGTTGTCATGGAAACGTGGTGGGGGAAACATGGTGGTGGAAACGTGGTGGTGGAAACGTGGTGGGGGAAACGTTGTGGGGGAAACGTTGTCATGGAAACGTGGTGGGGGAAACATGGTGGTGGAAACGCCGTGGTGGAAACGTGGTGGGGGAAACGTTGTCGTGGAAACGTGGTGGGGGAAACGTTGTCGTGGAAACGTTGTTGCGGAAACGTTGTGGGGGAAACGTGGTGGGGGAAACGTTGTCGTGGAAACGTGGTGGGGGAAACGTTGTTGCGGAAACGTTGTGGGGGAAACGTTGTCGTGGAAACGTGGTGGGGGAAACGTTGTCGTGGAAACGTGGTGGGGGAAACGTTGTTGCGGAAACGTTGTGGGGGAAACGTTGTCGTGGAAACGTGGTGGGGGAAACGTTGTCGTGGAAACGTTGTTGCGGAAACGTTGTGGGGGAAACGTGGTGGGGGAAACGTCGTGGAAACGTGGTGGGGGAAACGTTGTTGCGGAAACGTTGTGGGGGAAACGTTGTCGTGGAAACGTGGTGGGGGAAACGTTGTGGGGGAAACGTGGTGGGGGAAACGTTGTCGTGGAAACGTGGTGGGGGAAACGTTGCGGAAACGTTGTGGGGGAAACGTGGTGGGGGAAACGTTGTCGTGGAAACGTGGTGGGGGAAACGTTGTTGCGGAAACGTTGTGGGGGAAACGTTGTCGCGGAAACGTGGTGGGGGAAACGTTGTGGGGGAAACGTTGTCGCGGAAACGTGGTGGGGGAAACGTTGTGGGGGAAACGTTGTCGTGGAAACGTTGTCGTGGAAACGTGGTGGGGGAAACGTTGTGGGGGAAAAGTTGTGGTGGAAACGTGGTGGGGGAAATGTTGTTGCGGAAACGTTGTGGGGGAAACGTGGTGGGGGAAACGTTGTCGCGGAAACGTGGTGGGGGAAACGTTGTCGCGGAAACGTTGTGGGGGAAACGTGGTGGAAACGTTGTGGGGGAAACGTTGTCGCGGAAACGTGGTGGGGGAAACGTGGTGGGGGAAACGTCGTGGAAACGTGGTGGTGGAAACGTTGTCGTGGAAACGTGGTGGGGGAAACGTTGTCGTGGAAACGTGGTGGTGGAAACGTTGTCGTGGAAACGTGGTGGGGGAAACGTTGTCGTGGAAACGTGGTGGTGGAAACGTTGTCGTGGAAACGTGGTGGGGGAAACGTGGTGGGGGAAACGTTGTCGTGGAAACGTGGTGGGGGAAACGTTGTCGTGGAAACGTGGTGGGGGAAACCAGGTCAGTTTTCACTCTGGGTCTGAATCCTGCAGACAAACTGTCAAACAGAAAAGGGCGGGATGTTATTAAATGAAGCTGCGGTTCATTTCCATGTCTGAGTGTTTGAATGAGACGGAGGTGAATCCGCAGCTTCAGCTGCAGCAGCCGGTCGTTGTTCTGCCGGGACGTTCAGTTTGTGGTTTGTTAGTTTTGAGCTTAAGAAGCCGACAGTCATAGAGCAGGTTCTCTATCTTTAGAACGCCCAGCTCGCTGTCGTCTTGCCAAAAGGAATCAGCGTATCCGGAGCGGTTGCTGAGCCAGAGGTGTGGCTGCTGTGGAGACCTCCTGCGGAGCGCAGGAAGTTGGGCTGTTTGTTTTCTGAAGCTTCGTCTCTTTATGGCCTCGTGGAATCAGAAAACTGCACACTGATGATGTGACTCACAGAACAAACACATGGACTCTTCAGTGTTCCTGACCTGGGGGGGGGGGGGGTTCTTTATCCTTCCATGTTTCATGGTTCCACATCTGGAGTGACAGTTCAGCCTTCTGGTGTCTCGGCCTGAATTCTAACTTATTGTTTAGTTGACAAAGACAAATGAATCAACATGAGTTACTTTTACAAGTTGCTTGGTTTTATTTCTCATAGTTTCTTACTTATAGTTCACCAACTTGTACTTTTAAAAAAAGAGGTAACTGTAATGAGGTACTTCAGAAACCCTGATTTCTGGTCTGTGCCTGTCGGAGTGAATCAAACCTTGGAGCTTCGCTCTGGTTCTCAGAGTCTCTGGTTCTCAGAGTCTCTGGTTCTCAGTGTCTCTGGTTCTCAGTGTCTCTGGTTCTCAGAGTCTCTGGTTCTCAGAGTCTCTGGTTCTCAGTGTCTCTGGTTCTCAGAGTCTCTGGTTCTCAGAGTCTCTGGTTCTCAGTGTCTCTGGTTCGCAGAGTCTCTGGTTCTCAGTGTCTCTGGTTCTCAGAGTCTCTGGTTCTCAGAGTCTCTGGTTCTCAGTGTCTCTGGTTCTCAGAGTCTCTGGTTCTCAGAGTCTCTGGTTCTCAGTGTCTCTGGTTCTCAGAGTCTCTGGTTCTCAGAGTCTCTGGTTCTCAGTGTCTCTGGTTCTCAGAGTCTCTGGTTCTCAGAGTCTCTGGTTCTCAGTGTCTCTGGTTCTCAGAGTCTCTGGTTCTCAGAGTCTCTGGTTCTCAGTGTCTCTGGTTCTCAGTGTCTCTGGTTCTCAGTGTCTCTGGTTCTCAGAGTCTCTGGTTCTCAGTGTCTCTGGTTCTCAGTGTCTCTGGTTCTCAGAGTCTCAGCTGCTCCACATGTGAAGTAAAGTTCCTAAAAAAAGATCAGTGGTTCAGGAAAACCGGTCGGTGGACATTAACACCCCCCAGCTCTGTTTCAACACATCCCTCGCTCAACTTCCTTCCTGCCCCACCCGTTGAATTTTAATACCTGCCTGTCATGCCCCCCCCCCCCACCCCCCCCACCCCCCCCCCCCCCCCCCCCCCCCCGCTGTGTATCCAGTAATTACTAGAGCAGCAGAAAAGCCTTTCATTTAAAGGATTGGCAATTATCTCAGTGGAACACAATAAAATGGCTTCCCCTGCAGAGGAAGGGGAAGTTTTGAGCTGCGGTACGCCGCCGCCGCTCCACCTCGCTCTTGAAGGGCGAGCAGAGGTGGAGGTCTTGGAGGAGGTGTGTTCTCTCTCTCCTCCACCTCCCACTTTCAGAAGGAGCGAGGAGGCTCCAGTCCTCCTCCAGTCGTCTCAGTTTCAAACAGGAATTGGAGGAGATGGTTGGAATTGCTGCCTTCAAGCAGCTTTGATTTAGAGCCTCGGCCTCCCGCTCACCTCCAGGGGAATCTGTCACGTTGTTCCAACTGTTGTAAATAACACTTTTATGGTGCAGTGGAGGGAGTTTGATCCAGCACCTCGTTGGGACTCTGGTACGTAGATCAGCAGCGATACTGTGACCAAGCACACAAAAATGTAAATGAGCATATAGTTCTAAAACCCTGTGGAAGAGGAAGGCTGCTGCGTTTGGCTGGAGGGTATGGACGGTATGGAGGGTATGGAGGGTGTGTGGAGGGTGTGTGGAGGGTATGGAGGGTGTGTGGAGGGTATGGACGGTATGGAGGGTGTGTGGAGGGTATGGAGGGTGTGTGGAGGGTATGGAGGGTGTGTGGAGAGTATGGAGGGTGTGTGGAGGGTATGGGGTGTGTGGAGGGTGTGGAGAGTGTGTGGAGGGTATGGACGGTATGGAGGGTGTGTGGAGGGTGTGGAGGGTATGGAGGGTGTGTGGAGGGTATGGAGGGTGTGTGGAGGGTATGGAGGGTGTGTGGAGAGTATGGAGGGTGTGTGGAGGGTATGGGGTGTGTGGAGGGTGTGGAGAGTGTGTGGAGGGTATGGACGGTATGGACGGTGTGTGGAGGGTGTGGAGGGTATGGAGGGTGTGTGGAGGGTATGGACGGTATGGAGGGTGTGTGGAGGGTGTGGAGGGTATGGAGGGTGTGGAGAGTGTGTGGAGGGTATGGAGGGTGTGTGGAGGATATGGAGGGTGTGTGGAGGGTATGGAGGGTGTGGAGAGTGTGTGGAGGGTATGGACGGTGTGGAGGGTGTGGAGAGTGTGTGGAGGGTGTGTGGAGGGTATTTAGAGTACGTGGAGGGTATTTAGAGTACATGGAGGGTAAGGAGGGTATTTAGAGTACATGGAGGGTATTTAGAGTACGTGGAGGGTATTTAGAGTACATGGAGGGTAAGGAGGGTATTTAGAGTACATGGAGGGTATTTAGAGTACGTGGAGGGTATTTAGAGTACATGGAGGGTCAGGAGGGTGGCGGCGGCGGCAGGAACAGGAAGTCGCCTCTCCGTGTCAGTGTGCAGCAGGATCTGGGCCAGGCCTTGTGTTAACAGATTATCTGATTTCCATTCAGACGGCTCGGGTATCAGCCCCGCTCCTCCAGCCAGCCTCTTTCTGAAAGCCGCCAGAGCCCCTCCCCTCTTCTCCCATTTCCTGTCTTCATTACGCTCTCCTTTATGCTGACCCCCCCCCCCACCCTTGCTCGCTGTCTGTCCCACACTGTTTTTTCTTCTGAACAGATGAAGATCAAGACTTTGAGGTCTGTTGTGGGACTGTCCTTGCAGCCCCCCCCCCCCCCCCAACCCCCTCCAACCTGAAAGCCAATACTGTGTTTTGGACGCGTAAAAGGCTTGGCGCTGTCGACAGGGTGAATCCTCCGGGGCAAAACCTGGAAACCATAGTGGAGCTGCAGCTCCAGTCACTGAGAGGAAGAGGAGGAGGAGGAAGAGGAGGGTGGCTGTGAGTGAGGGAGGCAGCAGGAAGGGATTACTGCACAATTACTAACATACCAAGTGTTAACTTGGCTGTGTGATGACGATGACGATGATGATGGTGTGAGGAGAGTGTTGGGGATGTGATGAAGATGTAAACCCAGTGAGCTGCTCTCCAGTGACAGAAGCTGGTTTGTCGCCGCCCTAGTGAATAATTTACTGAACTGAAGAAATGAGGCCATATATTCACCCTCTGTGTGTGTGTGTGTGTGTGTGTGTGTGTGTGTGTGTGTGTGTGTGTGTGTGTGTGTGTGTGTGTGTGTGTGTGTGTGTGTGTGTGTGTGTGTGTGTGTGTGTGTGTGTGTGTGTGTGTGTGCACACCAGTCGGTTCTGTTTAATAACAAAGCGGCTTTGCAGAGAAGAACCTCGTCCTGCTGGACGTTACAATAGTACATATTTATAATATAATTATAATATATAATAACAATTATATATTATAATTAATTAACACAGTGACTTGGAGAAGTAACTTTAATCTGATTACTGGTTTAGTAATAGTAACTTGTTAGATTACTAGTTACTGAAAAAAGTACTCATATGAGAGTAACCCGTCACTGCCTAACAGCATCCAGATTATAGAGCATCTTCCTCCTCCAACATCAGATTATAGCGCATCGTCCTCCTCCAACATCAGATTATAGAGCATCTCCCTCTTCCAACATCAGAATATAGAGCATATCCCTCTTCCAACATCAGAATATAGAGCATCGTCCTCTTCCAACATCAGATTATAGAGCATCTTCCTCTTCCAACATCAAATTATAGAGTATCTTCCTCCCCAACATCAGATTATAGAGCATATTCCTCTTCCAACATCAGATTATAGAGCATCTTCCTCTTCCAACATCAAATTATAGAGCACAGTCCTCCCCCAACATCAGATTATAGAGCATATTCCTCCTCCAACATCAGATTATAGAGCATCTTCCTCCTCCAACATCAGATTATAGAGCATCTTCCTCTTACAACATCAGATTATAGAGCATCTTCCTCTTCAACATCAGATTATAGAGCATCTTCCTCTGCCAACATCAAATTATAGAGCACATTCCTCCTCCAACATCAGATTATAGAGTATCTTCCTCCCCAACATCAGATTATAGAGCATATTCCTCCTCCAACATCAGATTATAGAACATATTCCTCCCCAACATCAGATTATAGAGCATCTTCCCCTTCCAACATCAGATTATAGAGCATCTTCCTCCTCCAACATCAGACTATAGAGCATCTTCCTCTTCCAACATCAGATTATAGAGCATCCTCCTCTTCCAACATCAGATTATAGAGCACATTCCTCCTCCAACATCAGATTATAGAGCATATTCCTCCCCAACATCAGATTATAGAGCATCTTCCTCTTCCAACATCAGATTATAGAGCATCTTCCTCCTCCAACATCAGATTATAGAGCATCTTGCAGTTAAACTTCCTGCCAGAACCCTCTAGGAACCTGAGGATCCAGTTCTAGTTGTTGATGTTCGTCTCTAATAAAAACTTCCTGGAGGAAGTTCCTCTTCACACTCAGACTAACTGGTACTTCCAGCATTTTATTTTGGCGGGACATCCCCGGTTTGTTGACGTCTCAGCGTCCCAGAACCTCCTGAAGGTTCCCGAGGCTTCGTGTCACAAGATCCCGTTTGTCCTCTGGATCTCTGCACATCTGGATTCTCTGAGGAAAAAGCTTCAGTTTCACTCCATCCAGACTTTCTCCAGGATTCAAGGCTCTTTCCTTGACAAAGTCTGGAGCTTTTTCAAATGTTGATGGCTGGAGCTGCCGCCATCTTGGATATCCCACAATCCCTTGGGGCAGGTTTCCCAAGATGGCGTCAGTCAGGAACCATCAACAGTTTGATGGTTTGTCTGGAAACTTCTGGACTTTATTGTGAAGGATTGAGGAACCTGCAGGTTGGAATG
>NC_137629.1:668635-683635 GCF_963383615.2 Lipophrys pholis | reverse complement strand
TGTGTGTGTGTGTGTGTGTGTGTGTGTGTGTGTGTGTGTGTGTGTGTGTGTGTGTGTTTGTGTGTGTGTGTGTGTGTGTGTGTGTGTGTGTGTGTGTGTGTGTGTGTGTGTGTGTGTGTGTGTGTGTGTGTGTGTGTGTGTGTGTGTGTGTGTGTGTGTCCTTCAGTCCATCAAACACTCCTCTGTGACGACTCGTCACATGAGGCTGATGGTCTCCAGCACAAGAAACAGCTTCTGTCCTCCACAGTGGAAAACAGCTTCTGTCCTCCACAGTGGAAAACAGCTTCTGTCCTCCACAGTGGAAAACAGCTTCTGTCCTCCACAGTGGAAAACAGCTTCTGTCCTCCACAGTGGAAAACAGCTTCTGTCCTCCACAGTGGAAAACAGCAGCAGGAAGTTTCTTTCTGAACTCTGAGCTTCGTCATGTTGACGTTTCCTGGTTGTTTTCTTCAATTTGAACGAGTTTGACCTGTGAACCTTCAGTGTTTCAGTCATGTGATCAGCCTGTGAACCTTCAGTGTTTCAGTCATGTGATCAACCTGTGAACCTTCAGCGTTTCAGTCATGTGACTCCTGCTGTACACAGGTACAGTTACCTTGGACAAGATAATCACTGGTTCATACCAGGAGTCATGTGATCTCTGATAAATGATGTTCTCTCATTAACATCACTGTGAGCATTGATATCAGCCCGAGCTGCGGTCCTGGTCACTATATCATCAAACTCCTGTTTACTGGAGGGTAATGCTGAACAAACTCCTGTTTACTGGAGGGTAATGCTGAACAAACTCCTGTTTACTGGAGGATAATGCTGAACAAACTCCTGTTTACTGGAGGGTAATGCTGAACAAACTCCTGTTTACTGGAGGGTAATGCTGAACAAACTCCTGGCAGTGAGCATTAGCATTAGCATGGATCCATATAAATGGTGATGCTTCACGTAAGAAAGAGCAATGGTTTGTGGATAGAGCATCTTCCTCCTCTAACATCCGATTATAGAGCAGCTTCCTCGTCTAACATCAGATTATAGAGCAGCGTCCTCCTCTAACATCCGATTATAGAGCAGCTTCCTCGTCTAACATCAGATTATAGAGCGCCGCCCCCCTCTAACATCAGATTATAGAGCACCTTGATCCTCTAACATCAGATTATAGAGCATCTGCCTCCTCTAACATCCAGATCATAGAGCATATCTCACCCTAACATCCAGGTTATAGAGCATCTTCCTCCTCTAACATCAGATTATAGAGCGTATTCCTCTTCTGACATCAGATTATAGAGCGTATTCCTCTTCTGACATCAGATTATAGAGCACCCCCTCTGACATCAGTTTATAGAGCGCCCTCCTCCTCTAACATCATATTATAGAGTGTCCTCCTCCTCTAACATCAGATTATAGAGCATCCTCCTCCTCTAACATCAGATTATAGAGCATCTTCCTCCTCTGACATCCGATTATAGAGTGCCTCCCTCCTCTAACATCAGATTATAGAGCATCTTCCTCCTCTAACCTCAGATTATAGAGCGTCTTCCTGCTCTATATATGTAACGTGTTGGTGTTTCAGTCTACATGGCGGCAGCATGTTTCTTCTCTTCCGTTGAGGCCAGTCGGAGGTTTCCTGTTCATGTCCTGAGGTCATCTCTCTGTGGCCCCGCCCACTTTCGCTCATGTCCTGAGGTCATCTCTCTGTGGCCCCGCCCACCTCCACCAGCGGGCGTACACCTGCAGCAGGAATGCAGGGAGGAACCAACCCCCTGCTATCAGGTGTTGTTTGACACCAGGGTTCTGCGGTGGAATGGAGGTTTGCTGGTTCTTCAGACGCAGGAAGAAGCAGAGCCGCCGTCCAGCTGATAACAGCAGAACCAGACCTGCGCCTCCTGGACCTGGATTATTTCTTACATTCCAACACTGAGATGAAATCAGATTAGATGAGACCCTGAAGTCAGCGAGGGGAAGTTTAGAAGAAAACAGGAAGCAGATAGAGGGGAAGGCTGCAGATAACTCAGTGTTTACCAGAGAGCAGCTCCAAGAGACAAATACAACCAATCAGCAAGTAAACAGACCAGAAGCTCCTTCATCTGCTGCTGCTGTCAGAGGCATAGAGTCGTTAGAGCGACCGCTCACGTTGGACATGAAGACGATGCTAGGGACTAATTAGTCACTAATTAAATCAATCCAATTAATTCTGTTTGTGGTTTTACATTTAAACTGAGTGAGAAAATAAAAGACTTTTAATTCAATAACAGCAGTAATAATGAAATAAAGAATTAAACATTATAGAGCTGTTCATCGTGTTGGAACCACTGGATTTATGTTGGGACACAGAACTGAAACAAACTGTGGTGTTTTGGTGATTTGGCTGCTCTATGGAGGCTGTTTCTCTGCCGGCAGCTCTATGGAGGCTGTTTCTCTGCCGGCTGCTCTATGGAGGCTGTTTCTCTGCTGGCTGCTCTATGGAGGCTGTTTCTCTGCCGGCAGCTCTATGGAGGCTGTTTCTCTGCCGGCTGCTCTATGGAGGCTGTTTCTAAACTGGTGTCTGCAGAGACAATGAAACTTGATGTTTTCACACATTCATCACTTCATAGCAGAATTCCATAGATGTAACTGGTCCTGTTCTTGTGATGGTGAATGTGTAACGGGTGAATGTAGAATGGAGGGATGGAGAATGGGGGGATGGAGAATGGGGGAATGTAGAATGGAGGGATGGAGAATGGGGGGATGGAGAATGGAGGAATGTAGAATGGGGGGATGGAGAATGGGGGGATGGAGAATGGGGGAATGTAGAATGGAGGGATGGAGAATGGAGGAATGTAGAATGGGGGGATGGAGAATGGAGGAATGTAGAATGGGGGATGGAGAATGGGGGGATGGAGAATGGGGGGATGTAGAATGGGGGATGTAGAATGGGGGAATGTAGAATGGTGGGATGGAGAATGGGGGGATGGAAAATGGAGGAATGTAGAATGGAGGATGGAGAATGGGGGGATGTAGAATGGGTGAATGGGGAATGTAGAATAGGGGATGGAGAATGGGGGATGGAGAATGGGGGGATTGGAGAATGGAGGGATGGAGAATGGGGGGATGGAGAATGGGGGATGGAGAATGGGGGGATGGGGAATGTAGAATGGGGGATGGAGAATGGGGGATGGAGAATGGGGAGATGGAGAATGGGGGATGGAGAATGGGGAGATGGAGAATGGGGGATGGAGAATGGGGAGATGGAGAATGGGGGGATGGAGAATGGGGGATGGAGAATGGGGGATGGAGAATGGGGGGATGGAGAATGGGGGGATGGAAAGCCTTTATAAGTGAAATCCATGTCACTGAGTGACGGAAGTTGCTGACTCGGCTCCTTCTTCACTGCAGAACATTTTACTGCTGCAGGAACCAGAAGACTTCGCTGCAACGCCATTCTAGGGATTTGAGTTTGGTTCTCAGGGAAAAGGGGAGGAGGAGGAGGAAGAGGAGGAGGAGGAAGAGGAGGAGGAGGAGGTCAGGGTCACTCAGGTTTTATGAGCTTGTTAAACTCACCTGTCTTCCTACCTGCCTGGAGTGACACCTGGTTTTTCAGCCCTAACCTTCCACTCACCCTCCAGCACCTTGAGCTGCACTGGGAGCAGGAAGCAGCTCATCGCTCCCGGAACAGCAGCAACACTTGATACTGTACTCAGCGCTCTGTTCCTCGGGGTGGTGGTGGGGGTGGGGGTGGTGACGGGGGTTTTGGGGGGGTTACCTGGAGAAAGGTGTGATGCTGCACTGCTTCTGATCAAGCCCCGACAGGAGCAGAGCTGCAGGAGTTTTAGCTCCCTGTCTCAGTGCTGGGTTGTGTTTCAGCCTCATTAAAAACCTGGAGTCCTTTCAAGGTCCTCATATATTAGATATATTTGATATATTAGATGTATTAGATATATTTGATATATTAGATGTATTCGATATATTTGATATATTAGATGTATTAGATATATTTGATATATTAGATGTATTCGATATATTTGATATATTAGATGTATTAGATATATTTGATATATTAGATGTATTCGATATATTTGATATATTAGATGTATTAGATATATTTGATATATTAGCTGGATTCGATATATTTGATATATTAGATGTATTCGATATATTTGATATATTAGATGTATTATATATTAGATGTATTTGATATATTAGATGTATTAGATATATTAGATGTATTAGATATATTAGATATATTTGATATATTAGATGTATTAGATATATTAGATATATTAGATGTATTAGATATATTAGATATATTTGATATATTAGATGTATTATATATTAGATGTATTATATATTAGATGTATTTGATATATTAGATATATTAGATATATTTGATATATTAGATATATTAGATATATTTGATATATTAGATATATTAGATATACTTGATGTATTAGATATTTTAGAGGTATTAGATATATTTGATATATTTGATATATTAGATATATTTGATATATTAGATATATTAGATATACTTGATGTATTAGATATTTTAGAGGTATTAGATATATTAGATATATTTCATATATTAGATATATTAGATGTATTAGATATTTTAGAGGTATTAGATATATTAGATATATTTCATATATTAGATATATTAGATATATTAGATGTATTAGATATTTTAGAGGTATTAGATATATTAGATATATTTCATATATTAGATATATTAGATATATTAGATGTATTAGATATTTTAGAGGTATTAGATATATTAGATATATTTGATATGTGTGTCTCAGTCGTTGGCTCACATCCATTCATATCTGCCACAGTTGTTTTCTTGCTTCTCACACTGGCAGGAATGTTTTCCATCGCAGGACGTTGGAATCAGAAGGATCATCACTGAGTCTGACGTCACTGCCAGGGTTAATATTTCCTCTGTTTCCTTGACAACCTGTGAGGGTTAATATTTCCTCTGTTTCCTTGACAACCTGTCAGGGTTAATATTTCCTCTGTTTCCTTGACAACCTGTCAGGGTTAATATTTCCTCTGTCCGATCAGAGGGTTCTGCTGCCTGGTCCAGTCTATCTTCAGTTGGATCCCAGGTTGTCCTGCCGGACCTCCTCAGTGATATAAAACAGAGACTGAGTGAAACAGAAGCTCCTCCTCTTGTCTGGAAATCCTTTCTTATAGTTTGTCAAACGGCCTTTTCCTGTTGTGGTGGGATTACATGACATGGAGCCAAAGAGCAGGAGTCCAGATAAAAGGTTTATATTGGATTGACAAACACAAGTCAGCTGACTGGGAGCGACACCGCCGCTCCATCACCCCCACCCAACTCACTCCGCTGAGCTGGGCTCAGAACTCTGACCCAGACTTCTCGTTGCTTCAGCGCCACAATAATCTCTAGTTAATCTGCTCAGAGTCTCTAAATTGAAGTGCCATTATTCCACCAGTGGATCTTCATCTAACAGAAGGTCCGTCGTGGAGTTCATCCAGGAACCAAACCACCGTCACAGTTTGAATCAACGCTTCAGTCATCAGTGGGTCTAAAATGACTCTGACATCTAGACCCCGCCCACACCACAACGCCGTTTCCTGTAACCATGGTTTCCATCCCATCGTCCACACAGCGCCGCGATTTAGGAGCCTGGAAACTGTTTTTTTTTAAATCGGGTTCCAGAGTAGAATAATTTCAAAACGGCGCCTCGACTTGATGAGACGTTAGCATTAGCTGAAAACGATGATGTCATGGCCTCGCTTCTCGACCTATAACCCCGCCTCCCTCCCCGTGACGTCACTGAACAACAGCAACATGGCGGACTGCCTGCTCCAGGTGGCGCTGCAGAAGCTGCTTGTTGCTTTAATAAAGACACATGGAGGACTTGTCCAATAGGAGGAGGAGCAAGAGGATTCTCCATCTTTTTCTGTGCTTGTGGTGTGTTTCTGTGACAGTTACAGCGCCCCTAAAGGCCTGGAATATGTACTGCAGGTTTACACGACAACGAATCCGAGTGTATCCGCAAAACTTTCTTCACCTTTGGGGGGTCCGTTTACACGACACCAGTTTGCGGATACACTGTGTCCACAAAGTTTTTAATCCGGCTCCCAAAGTGGAAAGATTCTTTCACAGTGCTAATCCCTAATCCCTCCTGCAGAGACTGATGGAGGCTACAGAGCCTGTTACTGCTCACCCCCCCCCCCCCCCCCCCCCCCCATCCAGTTGTAAACAAACATGTCGGCCGCGTAGTAGTACGACCCGTAGTGGTACGACCCGTAGTGGTACGACCCTTAGTGGTACGACCCGTAGTGGTACGACCCTTAGTGGTACGACCCGTAGTGGTACGACCCTTAGTGGTACGACACATAGTGGTACGACCCATAGTAATCCGACCCGTAGTGGTACGACCCATAGTGGTACGACCAGTAGTGGTATGACCCGTAGGGGTACGACAAGAAGTGGTACGACCCGTAGTGGTACGACCAGTAGTGGTACAACCAGTAGTGGTAGGACCCGTAGTGGTACGACACATAGTGGTACGACCAGTAGTGGTACGACCCATAGTGGTACGACCAGTAGTAGTACGACCGATAGTGGTACGACCAGTAGTGGTATGACCCGTAGTGGTACGACCCGTAGTGGTACGACCAGTAGTGGTACGACCCGTAGTGGTACGACAAGAAGTGGTACGACCCGTAGCGGTACGACCCGTAGCGGTACGACCCGTAGCGGTACGACCCGTAGCGGTACGACCCGTAGTGGTACGACCCGCGGTCCATATTCTAGTTTTATGGTCCAGATCAGTAGTTTAATAGTTGAGACTCTCCCTGATATCATCCGGTTCCTCATCAGTCCACTAGGATGTCAGGTTCTCTCCATTTTCTTCACCTTTATAGTGTTTTGTTCTCTGCACACGTCTGTGTAGTTTCATAACAAAATCAAGCAACAGCGCCCTCCAGTGGCCCGGCAGACTAACTACATCGTTGTCTCTGTGTCCCTGCTGCAGTGGAAACACTCAGATTAGGTGTTGTCACGTGAAACGTTGTCGTGGAAACAGGGCCCGAGTCTTTAACTGCACAGTGGGTGTAATCACACACACACACACACACACACACACACACACACACACACACCACAGGGAGTCAAACCTGATTGCAGGAAGACAAATGGTTTCCTCTTCACACCTGTGGAGGTCGACGCTCTTCCTCCTCCGGTTCTCTGACGGATTTATGGCCCTGAGTTTGTTGTTGCAGGTTTTTATCACCGAGACACGACATGTTTCAGTCACACTGCAGGAAGCTGATCACTCGTCAATACATCTCAGTGTGACGTCATCATCAAATAACCACAACGCCTGACGGGAGTCTGCTTCAGCCGCAGCCTCCTGATATTGTCCCAAATCAAACATGGCGGCCTCGGCAGTGGCGTGACTCCCAGTCCGTGTCTAGAAACCTCCTGTGAACACATGAACTACAAAGACCACACTGAGGGAAACATTACAAATAATCCTCTAAAGTAATGAGTTACTTTACCAAGTAACTAATGCAGTGAAAGTGACTCCAGTACTCTTTGGAGGAGTAACTGTAATTATTTACCAGTCTTCAGTAACTTGTTATCAACACACACACACACACACATAAGGTTCTAGACTGTGGGAGTTCTAGATGGAGGTTCTAGATACGGTCATCCACGGCTCACACTCCAATGCTGGTTCTCATTATGTGTCACCCCCCTCCCCTGTAACGGGACCTGGTTTCTCATGGCCCGGCGGTCAGGCCTGTTTCTCTTGGCGACTCCAGTCGCTGCAGAACTTCCTCTTTGCCTTGTTGGGATGAAACGTTTAATCCTGCTGGAGAGTTCGGGCTCTGCACCCCGACACGGTTTGATTCATGGATTATTTCATTTCCTGGCGCAGCTCGTCTCTGGTGAACGACCCGAGGCTGAAGCTGGGATTTTGTTCATCGTGTCCCTGACAGGGATTATAGTCTTTGTTGGGAGATTCCAGTGACACAAACCTTTAAACTGCTCCGGAAATGTTCCCATTGCCTGCAGTTCATCAGTTCACCACTAGGGGCTGAAGCTTTGGGATTCCATCATAAAGTCTGTCACATCAGAGACTTTTAATCAGTTTGGCTTGTTAGCGAACAAACAGTCTGTTTCATCAGACGACTGCCAGCTGAAGAAATGTCATTATTAATCTTCTCACTCTAATCTGAGCTGCAGCAGCCGGCTGGAGCCGAGCGCTCACCATCAAACCTCCCATCAGGTTAGGGTGAGGGTGAGGGTGAGGCTGAGGGTTAGGGTGAGGGTGAGGGTGGTTAGGGTGAGGGTTAGAGTGGTTAGGGTGAGGGTTAGAGTGAAGGTGAGGGTGAGGGTTAGAGTGGTTAGGGTGAGGGTTAGGATGAGGCTGAGGGTGGTTAGGGTGAGGGTTAGGGTGAGGGTGAGGGTTAGGGTGAGGGTTAGAGTGAGGGTGAGGGTGAGGGTTAGGGTGGTTTGGGTGAGGGTGAGGATGAGGATGAGGCTGAGGGTGGTTAGGGTGAGGGTTAGAGTGAGGGTGAGGGTTAGGGTGGTGAGGGTGAGGATGAGGCTGAGGGTGGTTAGGGTGAGGGTGAGGGTTAGAGTGAGGGTGAGGGTTAGGGTGGTTAGGGTGAGGATGAGGCTGAGGGTGGTTAGGGTGAGGGTTAGGGTGAGGGTTAGGGTGAGGGTTAGGGTGGTTAGGGTGAGGGTTAGGGTGAGGGTTAGGGTGAGGGTGAGGATGAGGCTGAGGGTGGTTAGGGTGAGGGTTAGGGTGAGGGTTAGGGTGAGGGTTAGAGTGAAGGTGAGGGTGAGGGTTAGGGTGGTTAGGGTGAGGGTGAGGATGAGGCTGAGGGTGGTTAGGGTGAGGGTTAGAGTGAGGGTGAGGGTTAGGGTGGTTAGGGTGAGGGTGAGGATGAGGCTGAGGGTGGTTAGGGTGAGGGTTAGAGTGAGGGTGAGGGTTAGGGTGAGGGTGGGGGTGAGGGTTAGAGTGAGGGTTAGGGTGGGGGTGAGGGTTAGGGTGGTTAGGGTGAGGATGAGGCTGAGGGTGGTTAGGGTGAGGGTTAGAGTGAGGGTTAGGGTGGGGGTGAGGGTTAGAGTGAGGGTTAGGGTTAGAGTGAAGGTGAGGGTGAGGGTGAGGGTTAGGGTTAGAGTGAAGGTGAGGGTGAGGATGAGGCTGAGGGTTAGGGTGAGGGTTAGAGTGAGGGTGAGGGTGGGGGTGGGAGTGAGGGTTAGAGTGAGGGTGAGGGTTAGGGTGGGGGTGAGGGTGAGGGTGAGGGTGGGGGTGAGGGTGAGGGTTGTCACCAACATGCAGGTCTTGACTGGAACTGAAAGGCTTTCAGAAAACATTCTGCTGCTGACACATTTCACTTTAGTGTTTTAGTCCACGAGAAGTTGACTGAAAAGGAACTTTGGATTTGAGCTGTAATCCCAGTTGGTGTTGTTGATTAACTTTCGTCCTGTGAAGCGGCGCCACCTACAGGCTGTCAAGTCACGATGACAGGAGACGGTGGAAATAGAAGATGTGTTTCGGCCAGCAGCGACTGCTGGAGGAGAAACCTTTGTTAAGCAAATCAGTTTGGCCGATGCAACTCTCAGAATCCAGACGTTTACTTTGTGTTGGGACCGTAGGTATGTCTGTGTTCAGTGTGTGTTCGGTCTGTGTTCAGTGTGTGTTCGGTCTGTGTTCAGTGTGTGTTCGGTCTGTGTTCAGTGTGTGTTCAGTCTGTGTTCGGTCTGTGTTCAGTGTGTGTTCGGTCTGTGTTCAGTCTGTGTTCAGTCTGTGTTCGGTCTGTGTTCGGTCTGTGTTCAGTGTGTGTTCGGTCTGTGTTCAGTGTGTGTTCGGTCTGTGTTCAGTGTGTGTTCGGTCTGTGTTCAGTGTGTTCAGTCTGTGTTCAGTGTGTGTTCGGTCTGTGTTCGGTCTGTGTTCAGTCTGTGTTCGGTCTGTGGTCAGTCTGTGTTCAGTGTGTGTTCGGTCTGTGTTCGGTCTGTGTTCAGTCTGTGTTCAGTCTGTGTTCGGTCTGTGTTCAGTTTGTGTTCGGTCTGTGTTCAGTGTGTGTTCGGTCTGTGTTCGGTCTGTGTTCAGTGTGTGTTCGGTCTGTGTTCTGTGTGTGTTCAGTCTGTGTTCTGTGTGTGTTCAGTCTGTGTTCAGTTTGTGTTCGGTCTGTGTTCAGTGTGTGTTCAGTCTGTGTTCGGTCTGTGTTCAGTTTGTGTTCAGTGTGTGTTCGGTCTGTGTTCGGTCTGTGTTCGGTCTGTGTTCAGTGTGTGTTCGGTCTGTGTTCAGTCTGTGTTCAGTCTGTGTTTAGTGTGTGTTCGGTCTGTGTTCAGTCTGTGTTCAGTGTGTGTTCGGTTTGTGTTCAGTCTGTGTTCAGTGTGTGTTCAGTCTGTGTTCAGTGTGTGTTCGGTCTGTGTTCAGTGTGTGTTCAGTCTGTGTTCAGTGTGTGTTCAGTCTGTGTTCAGTGTGTGTTCGGTCTGTGTTCTGTGTGTGTTCAGTCTGTGTTCAGTTTGTGTTCGGTCTGTGTTCAGTGTGTGTTCGGTCTGTGTTCAGTTTGTGTTCAGTGTGTGTTCGGTCTGTGTTCAGTCTGTGTTCAGTCTGTGTTCGGTCTGTGTTCAGTGTGTGTTCGGTCTGTGTTCAGTGTGTGTTCGATCTGTGTTCAGTTTGTGTTCGGCCTGTTTTCAGTGTGTGTTCAGTCTGTGTTCGGTCTGTGTTCAGTGTGTGTTCAGTCTGTGTTCGGTCTGTGTTCAGTGTGTGTTCGGTCTGTGTTCAGTGTGTGTTCGGTCTGTGTTCAGTTTGTGTTCGGCCTGTGTTCGGTGTGTGTTCAGTCTGTGTTCAGTTTGTGTTCGGTCTGTGTTCAGTGTGTGTTCAGTCTGTGTTCGGTCTGTGTTCAGTGTGTGTTCAGTGTGTGTTCAGTCTGTGTTCGGTCTGTGTTCAGTGTGTGTTCGGTCTGTGTTCAGTGTGTGTTCGGTCTGTGTTCAGTTTGTGTTCGGTCTGTGTTCAGTGTGTGTTCAGTCTGTGTTCAGTCTGTGTTCAGTCTGTGTTCAGTCTGTGTTCAGTCTGTGTTCAGTCTGTGTTCAGTGTGTGTTCAGTGTGTGTTCAGTCTGTGTTCAGTGTGTGTTCCGTCTGTGTTCGGTGTGTGTTCGATCTGTGTTCAGTCTGTGTTCAGTCTGTGTTCAGTCTGTGTTCGGTGTGTGTTCAGTCTGTGTTCAGTTTGTGTTCAGTGTGTGTTCAGTCTGTGTTCAGTCTGTGTTCAGTCTGTGTTCGATCTGTGTTCAGTCTTTGTTCAGTGTGTGTTCAGTCTGTGTTCAGTGTGTGTTCAGTCTGTGTTCTGCTGAACTTTCTTCTCTTTGGCTCCGTTTCTACGACCCCGGTGTTCTGATCCACTGCATCGGGAAGTTTTTAACGATTCTTTCTCGGAGTGAGCCCCCCTGCAGAGACTGATGGTGTGTGTGTGTGTGTGTGTGTGTGTGTGTGTGTGTGTGTGTGTGTGTGTGTGTGTGTGTGTGTGTGTGTGTGTGTGTGTGTGTGTGCTGGAGGCATGGTGAAGTGGGGCTGGGGGGCTTGCTCCTGTAAATGTGGCCATTTGTGCGCTGTGGGTGGGGGATGTGGGTGATGGGGGCGGGGTGGGGGTGTGGCGGGGTGGGGGGGTTGGGGGGTGGCGGGGTGGGGGGGTTAGGGGGTGGTGGGGGGTGGGGGGGGTTTGGGGGGGTGGCCTCCTGCAGACACAGGCTGGATTGATAGTAAACACACTCCAGTCCAGTGGATCTGCTGCCGGTCGGTTAACAAGCCCGTCATTAACGTCTGATCCTCACTGAGACTCTTTGTTCAACCAGGAAGTGAAAAGTCCAGCAGACACTTGGACCTGAGGAGGTGGGGGGTGCTGCCAGTAGGCGTCTGTCTCACCTCCACCTTCTCCACCTCCTCCACCTCCTGCTGGGAAACACTACAGACTATGGTTGTTGCACTAAGAGGCATGTGAAGGTTTATAAAGAGAAGTTAGTTCCTCCAATGTGTCTGTGTTGGAGAACTTGTCCTTCTACTTGTACTTGTAACAGAATGTGATGGAAACATGAGTTCTGTGTTGAACATCAGCTGAGTCTTTTCCCTCAGATTCTCTCCAGGATTCCTGTTTCTGTTGCTGTTTGGTGTCGATGCCGGCTCTGGAAACTTCTCACTTCCTGTCATGTTCCACTTTTAAAAAGTGTTAATTTGGCTCTGCTCTTATTCACATTCTGGATCTTCTTCCCATCATTACTCTGAAATCCTGATTTCCTCACTGAGGTTCTGTCGTGTTTTACAAACACGACAGAACCTCATAAGCAGGATCAGTCAGCCGGTCGTCCTTCACTTCCTGTCACCTTTCACTCCAGGCAGTTTCACTCCAGGCAGTTTCACTCCAGGTTGTTTCACTCCAGGTTGTTTCACTCCAGGCTGTGTCACTCCAGGTTGTTTCACTCCAGGTTGTTTCACTCCAGGTTGTATCACTCCAGGCTGTGTCACTCCAGGTTGTTTCACTCCAGGCTGTTTCACTCCAGGTTGTTTCACTCCAGGTTGTTTCACTCCAGGCTGTTTCACTCCAGACTGTTTCACTCCAGGTTGTTTCACTCCAGGTTGTATCACTCCAGGCTGTGTCACTCCAGGTTGTTTCACTCCAGACTGTTTCACTCCAGGTTGTTTCACTCCAGGTTGTATCACTCCAGGCTGTGTCACTCCAGGTTGTTTCACTCCAGACTGTTTCACTCCAGACTGTTTCACTCCAGGTTGTTTCACTCCAGGCTGTTTAACTCCAGGTTGTTTCACTCCAGGTTGTTTCACTCCAGGTTGTTTCACTCCAGGCTGTTTCACTCCAGGCTGTTTCACTCCAGACTGTTTCACTCCAGGTTGTATCACTCCAGGCTGTGTCACTCCAGGTTGTTTCACTCCAGGCTGTTTCACTCCAGACTGTTTCACTCCAGGTTGTTTCACTCCAGGTTGTATCACTCCAGGCTGTGTCACTCCAGGTTGTTTCACTCCAGGCTGTTTCACTCCAGACTGTTTCACTCCAGGTTGTTTCACTCCAGGCTGTTTAACTCCAGGTTGTTTCACTCCAGGTTGTTTCACTCCAGGCTGTTTCACTCCAGGTTGTTTCACTCCAGGTTGTTTCACTCCAGGCTGTTTCACTCCAGGCTGTTTCACTCCAGGTTGTTTCACTCCAGGTTGTTTCACTCCAGGCTGTTTCACTCCAGGTTGTTTCACTCCAGGCTGTTTCACTCCAGACTGTTTCACTCCAGGTTGTTTCACTCCAGGCTGTTTCACTCCAGGTTGTTTCACTCCAGGTTGTTTAACTCCAGGTTGTTTCACTCCAGGT
Organism: Lipophrys pholis; assembly: GCF_963383615.2. Classification (NCBI taxonomy): domain Eukaryota; kingdom Metazoa; phylum Chordata; class Actinopteri; order Blenniiformes; family Blenniidae; genus Lipophrys; species Lipophrys pholis. The sequence goes on along the minus strand of NC_137629.1, from coordinate 670,306 downwards.
TGTTTCACTCCAGGTTGCATCACTCCAGGTTGTTTCACTCCAGGTTGTTTCACTCCAGGTTGCATCACTCCAGGTTGTTTCACTCCAGGTTGCATCACTCCAGGTTGTTTCACTCCAGGTTGTTTCACTCCAGGTTGCATCACTCCAGGTTGTTTCACTCCAGGTTGCATAACTCCAGGTTGTTTCACTCCAGGTTGCATCACTCCAGGTTGTTTCACTCCAGGTTGTTTCACTCCAGGTTGCATCACTCCAGGTTGTTTCACTCCAGGTTGTTTCACTCCAGGTTGCATCACTCCAGGTTGTTTCACTCCAGGTTGTTTCACTCCAGGCTGTTTCACTCCAGGTTGCATCACTCCAGGTTGTTTCACTCCAGGTTGTTTCACTCCAGGCTGTTTCACTCCAGGTTGCATCACTCCAGGTTGTTTCACTCCAGGTTGTTTCACTCCAGGTTGTTTCACTCCAGGCCTCACTTCCTGGTCCAATCTATTAGACGGCTGACCGTTCTCATCACACTAAATGTCCTGAGAAATGTTCCAGTAATATCAGCACTCTGCTGCGGAACTGAACTGACCTGAACTCGGTCAATCTCTCATCTGAGGTCACCTCAGGTCATCCGAGGTCATCTGGGGTCATCCGAGGTCACCTGAGGTCATCTGAGGTTATCCGAGGTCACCTCAGGTCATCTGAGGTCACCTGAGGTCATCCGAGGTCATCTGGGGTCACCTGACGTCATCTGAGGTCATCTGGGGTCACCTGAGGTCATCTGAGGTTATCCGAGGTCACCTCAGGTCATCTGAGGTCACCTGAGGTCATCCGAGGTCATCTGGGGTCACCTGACGTCACCTGAGGTCATCTGGGGTCACCTGAGGTCATCTGGGGTCACCTGAGGTCATCCGAGGTCATCCAAGGTCACCTCAGGTCATCTGGGGTCACCTGAGGTCACCTGAGGTCATCCGAGGTCATCTGGGGTCACCTGACGTCACCTGAGGTCATCTGGGGTCACCTGAGGTCACCTGGGGTCACCTGAGGTCACCTGAGGTCACCTGGGCTCCCTGCAGCTCTGCTACACAATCTGATTTGATGCGAATCTAAAATGTTGTTTGAAGCAAGGTGGCGCTGCAGCTGATCACCGTGTCTCCAATGTAGAGCTAGATCTAATAGATATGTACCTCTAATATCTAGTGTCGCTGCATGTCAATGGAAGTGTACGTGAGGTCCAACATGGTTTAATATTTTAAGAGCAAATCAAGAATATCAGTTTTCTTTCTTTCTCGTTGGTTTTTTGGTCGTTTGGTTCTGCGGTGGACAGAACGTCCTGAATCCTCATGAAGGTAAACCAGAAAGAAAAACCTTTAAAGCTACGGTTCTTTAGTCAACAGAATTTAATCTCCTGCAACATTTATTCTTCATTTCCACATAAACCTGAATAGCAAATGTCAAACTTGAGTGTTTTGTGTTTCCATGGAGACGGCGTGTTGTCATGTTCACCAGTCACATGACGAGGACCATCGATTCACTGGGCTGGGGAGCCCAACCTGCGCTCTGCAGGTTCTGCAGGTTCTAGGCTGTGTGGACGGTGAATGGAGAACTGTTCTGCAGTTCTTCCTGATCTGCCTGCGATGTTCTGCTGCGATGTTCTGCTGCAGATGTTCTGCTGCAGATGTTCTGCTG
>NC_137629.1:661135-663635 GCF_963383615.2 Lipophrys pholis | reverse complement strand
AGTTTGCACTTGCTTGCCGCATGTAGTTTATTGGAGTTTTTCCGTTTGTTGTCAGACTGAAACGCAGCGATCCGAGACGCACCGCTGCTAGAAGCGTTTTCTCGATGTTTCTTTGCGTTCGGAGGAGAAAACACGCACCGCAGGGTGGATGTGAGGGGGTGAGGGGGTGACGGGGTGGGGGGGGGGGTGAAGGGGTGAGGGGGTGAAGTCTGTGGATTCGATGGCTGAGCCGCTCCGGGCTGCTGGAACAAACACCCCTCCCCCATGGCGCTGGTTTTCATTCATAAGTTTTCCTCCTGTTTGGATGCTCCTCCACAGTGCTGCTCTGGCTGCTCCGGATTCTGCCTGCTGACCCTCTGGAGTGTTTGTGTGGCTGCAGCTTTTATTACTCAGTAGTTCTTCCTCAGCTTCTCAGTTTTGCTCCTGTAAACACCGGAGTGGTGAAGGTGTGGTGACCAACAGCAGTTTGAATCTTCTGAAGTCTGTTTGGTCGGAACTCGGCGTGACCTCCGTCCTTCAGCTCTACTTTTGTCTCTTTTTCCCTGAGACCCTTTTTGGTGGAGTAATAGAATACTAAGTGAGGAGCTCATTTAGTTCCTTGGATCGTGTCCTCATTTCGTGGCTGCGGTGCATTTAAATGTTAACTAGTCATAGAAATGTAAATGAGCAGTGGAGAGCAGGCCTGCTGGAGCCTGCTGGAGGCTGGAGGTGCTGCTGGAGGCTGGAGGTGCTGCTGGAGGTGCTGATGGAGGCTGGAGGTGCTGCTGGAGGTGCTGATGGAGGCTGGAGGTGCTGATGGAGGCTGGAGGTGCTGCTGGAGGAAAGTCTGAGAAGAATAGTCCACTTTCTCCAGGTTGCTTGTTTAGCAGATGAAACGTGACGTGATGTCGGAATTCAAACCTTCAAGATTCAGACTCTGGTGTTCTGCTGCTGAAAGTACTTCTCCCTGTCCCCCCCCCCCCCCCCCCCCCCCAGGTTTTCCGATGCATGTCCTTGGTGAATGTCGGAAGTGCTGATCCCCCCAGATGGAGCTCCACAGCCAGCACGGCCCCGGCGGCTCCTCGGTGCTCCAGCAGCCGTCCCTGGAGAGTCGGCAGCGGTCGGATTACGAGCGGGAGCTCCAGCGTGCCGCCATCTTCTCCCTGGACCAGATCAAGGCCATCCGCTCCAGCAACGAGTACACCGAGGGGCCGTCGGTGGTCCGGAGGCCGCCGGCGCCCCGCATGGCGCCCCGCATGGCGCCCCGCATGGCGCCTCGCATGGCGCCCCGGCCGCACCACAAGCACGAGAGGACTCATGACGTCATCCTGGTCAACGTGAACAACAACTACGAGCACCAGCCGGCGGGTCACCACCACCTGGGGGGCGGCGGCGTGGTGGTGGTGGGCGGGGGGTCTCGGGCGCCGGGGCTCAGCCGCTCCACCAGCACAGGAAGTGCCGCCAGTTCGGGGAGCAACAGCAGCGCCTCCTCGGAGCAGGGCCTGCTGGTGCGCTCGCCGCCGAGCCGGAGCGCCGGCGGCTTACTGAACCACCACCGACCGGACCGGCCGGTCCGGACTCAGCCCAAAGCCAAGGCCTCGTCACAGCCCCCGCACTTCCACCAGCCTCCACTAGAGGCGCCGCTCAAGCCGCTGGGGAAAGGGAAATCGGACGTTTCGGCTTCCGGCGGCCACCAGTTCATCTGTGAACGCTGCGGGAAGTGCAAGTGCGGCGACTGCACGGCGCCGCGGAGCCTCCCGTCCTGTCTGGCCTGCGGCGGCCAGTGCCTGTGCTCGGCGGAGAGTGCGCTGGAACACGGCACCTGCATGTGCCTGGTCAAGGGCATCTTCTACCACTGCTCCAATGACGACGAGGGGGACTCGTGTGCGGACCAGCCCTGCTCGCTGTCACGCTCCCACTGCTGCTCGCGCTTCCTGTGCATGGGATTACTGTCAGTCCTCTTCCCCTGCCTGCTGTGCTACCCACCTGTCCAGGGCTGTCTGAAGGCCTGCCAGCGCTGCTACGACCGGGTCACCAGGCCCGGCTGTCGCTGCAAGAACTCCAACACTGTGTATTGTAAACTGGAGAGCTGGGCCCCCCGGACCCCGGAGAAACCCTCCTGATCCCCCCCCCCCCCAATGCGGGAACCATGAGGGGCTCACGGAGTAACAACAACCACTCGCTTGTTTGTACTTCCTCTGGATCAGGACCATTTCTCCAGAGCAGATTTGTGTCCTGGACTCCTTGTTACCCTGTGTCCTCCAAACTGAGCAGGTTCTGCTCCGGTCCAGCTCTTCCGGGGGCGGGGGCGGGGGCCCGGCGGCGCTGCCTTCTGCCAGTCTGTGAAGAAGGAGCATCTATTTCGGGCCAATATGTAGCTGCTTCGGAGCCGAGGGTTCTGGACCTTCGCTTCCTCTGCAAACTCTTGGGTGGCGTTCTCCCAGGTTCTCCCAGGTTCTCCCAGGTTCTCCCAGGTTCTCCCTCGGTTCATGTACGTTGTGTGCTCAAAGTCCATAAGAGG
>NC_137629.1:590166-660935 GCF_963383615.2 Lipophrys pholis | reverse complement strand
GTTCTCCCAGGTTCTCCCAGGTTCTCCCAGGTTCTCCCAGGTTCTCCCTCGGTTCATGTACGTTGTGTGCTCAAAGTCCATAAGAGGAGTTCTGGCGATTTCTTTTTAAACATTATTTTGTTGTAAAAATATTTATTATGTGAAGCTCTATTATTTTATGATATTTATTGCAAGAGACCGTCTTAAATTTACTCATGTCTGAATATAACAAAATATCAAATACTTACTGAAAATTAAAGGGTGGCACAAAGAAACTATGTTAACTTTAATGCAGAAAATAATATTAATTAATGAAAAACACTGTGTGTTGTGGTGATTGCTCCATTTTCTGAGTGAAGCTCTGTGTGTGTGTGTGTGTGTGTGTGTGTGTGTGTGTGTGTGTGTGTGTGTGTGTGTGTGTGTGTGTGTGTGTGTGTGTGTGTGTGTGTGTGTGTGTGTGTGTGTGTGTGTGTGTGTGTGTGTTGAGCAGCCAGTAGAAACAGCTTGTAGAACGTGTTTACACTCTGAGCAGCGATTCTCCTCAGGAACCTTGAAAACTGAACAACACTTGGTCATTGACATGATTGGTCCTAAAGCATCGACACACAGGAAGTGGCTCTCCTCCTGAACCCCCCCACTCATCCAGAACCCCCCACTCCGCTCCTCCTGAACCCCCCCCGACCCCCTCCAGAACCCCCCCCCACTCCACTCCACCTGAACCCCCCCACTCCGCTCCTCCTGAACCCCCAACTCTGTTCCTCTTGAACCCCCCCGACCCCCTCCAGAACCCCCCCCACTCCGCTCCTCCTGAACCCCCCCACTCATCCAGAACCCCCCCCACTCCGCTCCTCCTGAACCCCCCCCCGACCCCCTCCAGAACACCCCCCACTCCGCTCCTCCTGAACCCCCCACTCATCCAGAACCCCCCCCCACTCCGCTCCTCCTGAACCCCCCCGACCCCCTCCAGAACCCCCCCCACTCCACTCCACCTGAACCCCCCCACTCCGCTCCTCCTGAACCCCCAACTCTGTTCCTCTTGAACCCCCCCGACCCCCTCCAGAACCCCCCCCACTCCGCTCCTCCTGAACCCCCCCCGACCCCCTCCAGAACACCCCCCCACTCCGCTCCTCCTGAACCCCCCACTCATCCAGAACCCCCCCCACTCCGCTCCTCCTGAACCCCCCCGACCCCCTCCAGAACCCCCCTCACTCCGCTCCTCCTGAACCCCCCCACTCCTCCTGAACCCCCAACTCTGTTCCTCTTGAACCCCCCCGACCCCCTCCAGAAGCCCCCCCACTCCGCTCCTCCTGAACCCCCCACTCATCCAGAACCCCCCCACTCCACTCCTCCTGAACCCCCAACTCTGTTCCTCTTGAACCCCCCCGACCCCCTCCAGAACCCCCCCCACTCCGCTCCTCCTGAACCCCCCCCACTCCTCCTGAACCCCCAACTCTGCTCCTCCTGAACCCCCCCGACCCCCTCCAGAACCCCCCTCACTCCGCTCCTCCTGAACCCCCCACTCATCCAGAACCCCCCCCACTCCGCTCCTCCTGAACCCCCCCGACCCCCTCCAGAACCCCCCCCACTCCACTCCACCTGAACCCCCCCATTCTGCTCACTAGTGAACTCTGCTCTGGTTTATTCCGGGATGTTCTGCTGGAGGAGCCACCTGTTCAAAGATAATAAAGCAGCCTATCAATGCTTTATGGCCTGTTGCTGCAGTAAAAGCAGTGACCCCCCCCCCGGCCAATGCAGACCCCTGACCCACAGCCTCCATTTGGATGTTTCTGTTGGGGGGGGCGGGGGACCAATAGTTGGAAACACAAACTGACCAGGAAATTTTCAGCACACAAACGGAAAAACACGACTGAGGCTTTAGTGTGGAGGAGCAGAACAACATGGGGGGGGGGGGGGGGGGGGGGGGGGGGGGGGGGTGACACAGGAAGTCGAGGCTAGTTCAGCTGACTAATTAAACACCGTTCCTTGGAGGCGTGGCTTAGCATTCAGGCTGCTGGACGAATCGTCTGGATCACAGTATCCGTTTCCTCTGTGTGTGTGTGTGTGTGTGTGTGTGTGTGTGTGTGTGTGTGTGTGTGTGTGTGTGTGTGTGTGTGTGTGTGTGTGTGTGTGTGTGTGTGTGTGTGTGTGTGTGTGTGTGTGTGTGTGTGTGTGTGAAGTTCCTCACTGGGGCAGTTCTTCCTCACAGGGGCAGTTCCTAGTGGAAGTTCCAGCGTAACTCAGCAGGATTAAACCAAAAAAGAAAGAAGAAAGAAGGAGGGTTGTCATGGAAACGCCGGCTGGTCATCGTCACATGACCACAAACTACATAAACTCCGCCTCCAGACTTTAGTCTGAACCGCCGCCGAGAACATGGAGAGCCCCCACAGCTAACAAACTAAACTAGAACAATCTCCCCACTGCACTCCTGCACCCCCCCAATGAACCCCCACTACACTCCTGCACCCCCCCACTATACTCCTGTCTCTCCCCACTGCACTCCTGCACCCCCCCACTACATTCATGACTCCCCCCCTACTACTCCCATCCCCCCACTGCCCTCCTATACCCCCCCCCCCCCTCACAGCTGCAGAAGGATGTGAGTCAGTCAGTAGATCAGTTTGTTCTCTTTCGGAGAGTAAAACAAGAACCCCCCCTTCATCCCCTCTTCTTTCTGAGATTAGACTTTGCATCCAGACAGATGGTTCCCGTCTGCTGGCTTTTTTCAATTCACTTCCTCCCGTCACAGACACACCCCCACCTCCCCACCCCCACCTCCCCACCCCCACCTCCCCACCCCCACCTCCCCACCCCCCACATCCACCCCCCACCCCCACCCCCTCGTCCCCCCTCAACAGCTCCTCTGTTATTGCTGGAAATACTCTTTTATTGCCCAGTTGTTCGGAAGTGACCTCCTGCCCTTGATTAGATCGGGGCAAGTCCTATCACACCATTGTGTCATGCCCCCCCCCCCCCCCCCCCCCCCCCCACCCTTAACCCACACTAACCCCTCCCCCCAGACCGTCAGCGCTGTGGTGATCCTGTGAGACGACAACAATGGAGGGCTTTAGTCCCGTCCAGCTCTCCTTGCCTGGGGGGGGTAAACGAGGGGGGGGGGGGGGGATTTTCCATCAGTCAGCCAGTCACTGAACGATAGAAACCTTCATCTCTCCTTCCTCTTCGTCGTTTCATGATCCTACAGCTTCAAGTGTTTTTCAATTCAAAGAATAATTTCCGGGTCTCCAGCAGGACCAGGTTCTGTTGGCTGGTCCTGGTCCTCTGGGGCTGTGGAACCACAACAAAACCTGGTGTCCAGTTTCAATGTGGGTAGGAAGAATACTCTGATTACATTTCCCTCCATAGGGAGCTGACATCCTTTAGACCAGGGACCTGGGCGCGCTGGAGGCAGAGTCTGGGTGAGGCTGGGGGCATCAGGGGTTCCTCAGCAGATCCTCCAACCTCATGATGAACACGAGTGAGTTCTTCTGAACTGGAAGTGTGTTTTTGTTTTTGAGGGTTTTGTGTGTGGTGTCTTCCTGCCATGGTGTTCCTGTTGGTTATCGTGTCAAAATAAAAGCCTACCCCGCCTACAGGAGGCAGAAAGGATCAATACAAATTCTTTCGTTCTTCTTGTAAACGTCTCGGGGGGGGGGCTCACTGAAGAGGTGACTGCTGTCTGGCTGTTCATTACGGGTGGAGCAAACTGGCTGAGTGCCAACGTCTGAGGTCCACTCCTCTGGCGGGTCGTACTAATATTTTACTTTCATATCAAGGTGGAGGAACCAAATATCATCCTGCGGGCCGCTAGTTTGAGAACCCTGCTTTAGATCCTCCAGCCAGGAGGGAAGATCCTCCAGCCAAGAGGGTAGATCCTCCAGCCAAGAGGGTAGATCCTCCCAGTGGGAGGGAAGATCCTCCAGCCAGGAGGGTAGATCCTCCAGCGAAGAGGGTAGATCCTCCCAGTGGGAGGGAAGATCCTCCAGCCAGGAGGGTAGATCCTCCCAGTGGGAGGGAAGATCCTCCAGCCAGGAGGTTAGATCCTCCAGCCAGGAGGGTAGATCCTCCAGCGAAGAGGGTAGATCCTCCCAGTGGGAGGGAAGATCCTCCAGCCAGGAGGGTAGATCCTCCCAGTGGGAGGGTAGATCCTCCAGCCAAGAGGGTAGATCCTCCAGCGAAGAGGGTAGATCCTCCCAGTGGGAGGGAAGATTCTCCAGCCAGGAGGGTAGATCCTCCCAGTGGGAGGGAAGATCCTCCAGCCAAGAGGGTAGATCCTCCCAGTGGGAGGGTAGATCCTCCAGCCAGGAGGGTAGATCCTCCAGCCAGGAGGGTAGATCCTCCAGCCAGGAGGGTAGATCCTCCCAGTGGGAGGGAAGATCCTCCAGCCAGGAGGGTAGATCCTCCAGCCAAGAGGGTAGATCCTCCCAGTGGCAGGGTAGATCATCGCCTCCCTGCTTCATCTTTGATTCACGGCATCAGTTCCTCTGGACCTGCGGAGAGGTTCTGCTGTTCTGCTGTTCTGCTGTTCTGCTGTTCTGGGAGGAGCTTGAAGAGGAGAGAGCCCAAAAAAAATGGTGTTGAGAAGAGACTGAGGTGAGGAAACACTCCTGGTCAGAGGGTTCCATGTTCTGGAGGAGGAAACCTGCTGCTCTTTAACTTTCACATTCAAACCCTTCAATAGAGCAGTTCTGTCTGCAGCTCGTTCTATGGCGGCATTATGCCGAAGAGAAATTGGACCTGAGAGCCGGCGCTCTACCTGCTGTAGATCTTATTAAGTGTGAGTCTTGTACTGAGGGAGTGTAGAGCTGCTCAGTGTAGAGCTGCTCAGTGTAGAGCACTCAGTGTAGAGCTGCTCAGTGTAGAGCTCCTGAGTGGAGAGCAGAGTCTGGTCTTGTGGACGCTGCAGCTCACAGAGCTTTGTCCTCCAGCCCGTTGCTCTATGGCTCCAGGCTTCAGGAGTAAATCAGGAGCAGATCACATGTTTGGCTCTGCCTCGGCAGCAGAGCAGAACCTCAGCAACGCTTGGCACCGTGTAGATCAACTATAGATCAACTATAGATCAACTATAGATCAGCTATAGATCGACTATAGATCAACTATAGATCAGCTATAGATCAACTATAGATCAGCTATAGATCGACTATAGATCAGCTATAGATCAACTATAGATCAGCTATAGATCAGCTATAGATCAGCTATAGATCAGCTATAGATCAACTATAGATCAACTATAGATCAACTATAGATCAACTATAGATCAGCTATAGATCAGCTATAGATCGACTATAGATCAACTATAGATCAACTATAGATCAGCTATAGATCGACTATAGATCAACTATAGATCAGCTATAGATCAGCTATAGATCGACTATAGATCAACTATAGATCAGCTATAGATCAGCTATAGATCAACTATAGATCAACTATAGATCAGCTATAGATCAGCTATAGATCGACTATAGATCAACTATAGATCAGCTATAGATCAACTATAGATCAACTATAGATCAACTATAGATCAGCTATAGATCAACTATAGATCAGCTATAGATCAACTATAGATCAACTATAGATCAGCTATAGATCGGCTAAGATCAACTATAGATCAGCTATAGATCAGCTATAGATCAGCTATAGATCGACTAAGATCAACTATAGATCAACAATAGATCAGCTATAGATCAACTATAGATCAGCTATAGATCAACTATAGATCGGCTAAGATCAACTATAGATCGGCTATAGATCAACTATAGATCAACTATAGATCAACTATAGATCAGCTATAGATCAACTATAGATCAGCTATAGATCAACTATAGATCAGCTATAGATCAACTATAGATCGGCTATAGATCAACTATAGATCAACTATAGATCAACTATAGATCAGCTATAGATCAACTATAGATCAGCTATAGATCGACTATAGATCGACTATAGATCAACTATAGATCGGCTATAGATCAGCTATAGATCAACTATAGATCAGCTATAGATCAACTATAGATCAGCTATAGATCAACTATAGATCAGCTATAGATCAGCTATAGATCAGCTATAGATCAACTATAGATCAACTATAGATCAGCTATAGATCAGCTATAGATCGACTATAGATCAACTATAGATCAGCTATAGATCAACTATAGATCAACTATAGATCAGCTATAGATCAGCAATAGATCGGCTAAGATCAACTATAGATCAACTATAGATCAGCTATAGATCAACTATAGATCGGCTAAGATCAGCTATAGATCAGCTATAGATCGGCTAAGATCAACTATAGATCAACTATAGATCAGCTATAGATCAACTATAGATCGGCTAAGATCAACTATAGATCGGCTATAGATCAACTATAGATCAACTATAGATCAACTATAGATCAGCTATAGATCAACTATAGATCAACTATAGATCGGCTATAGATCAACTATAGATCAACTATAGATCAGCTATAGATCAGCTATAGATCAGCTATAGATCATCTATAGATCGGCTATAGATCAACTATAGATCAACTATAGATCGGCTATAGATCAACTATAGATCAACTATAGATCAGCTATAGATCAGCTATAGATCAGCTATAGATCGGCTAAGATCAACTATAGATCAACTATAGATCAGCTATAGATCAACTATAGATCAGCTATAGATCAACTATAGATCAGCTATAGATCAACTATAGATCAGCTATAGATCAGCTATAGATCGGCTAAGATCAACTATAGATCAACTATAGATCAGCTATAGATCAGCTATAGATCAGCTATAGATCGGCTAAGATCAACTATAGATCAACTATAGATCAGCTATAGATCAACTATAGATCAGCTATAGATCAACTATAGATCAGCTATAGATCAGCTATAGATCAGCTATAGATCAGCTATAGATCAACTATAGATCAGCTATAGATCGACTATAGATCGACTATAGATCGGCTATAGATCGGTTATAGATCAACTATAGATCAGCTATAGATCAGCTATAGATCAGCTATAGATCAGCTATAGATCGACTATAGATCGACTATAGATCGACTATAGATCAACTATAGATCAGCTATAGATCAGCTATAGATCAGCCTTGGCCTGGTGTAAGGACGGTGCGCTGTATCGATCATCTATCAGCTATTGATCAGCCGCTGTCTCGGGGTGAAGACGGGGTTTTCAGTTTCAGGAGCAGAACTTCCTCCTGTTATTGATTTGGAAATGGACAAGAAATTGATTCCAGACGTTTCATGTTTCCCTTCTTTTTCCAGAGCAGCTAAAAGAAGCAGCGTCGTTAACTCTGAAGTTAAACTCTGAAGTTAAACTCTAAAGTTAAACTCTGAAGTTAAACTCTGAAGTTAAACTCTAAAGTTAAACTCTGAAGTTAAACTCTAAAGTTAAACTCTGAAGTTAAACTCTAAAGTTAAACTCTGAAGTTAAACTCTGAAGTTAAACTCTAAAGTTAAACTCTAAAGTTAAACTCTAAAGTTAAACTCTGAAGTTAAACTCTAAAGTTAAACTCTGAAGTTAAACTCTAAAGTTAAACTCTAAAGTTAAACTCTGAAGTTAAACTCTGAAGTTAAACTCTAAAGTTAAACTCTGAAGTTAAACTCTAAAGTTAAACTCTAAAGTTAAACTGAAGTTAAACTCTGAAGTTAAACTCTGAAGTTAAATTGAACTTAAACTCTGAAGTTAAACTGAAGTTAAACTCTGAATTAAACTGAAGTTAAACTGAAGTTAAACTCTGAAGTTAAACTGAAGTTATACTGAAGTTAAACTCTGAAGTTAAACTGAAGTTAAACTGAAGTTAAACTGAACTTAAACTCTGAAGTTAAACTGAAGTTAAACTGAAGTTAAACTCTGAAGTTAAACTGAACTTAAACTGAAGTTAAACTCTGAAGTTAAACTCTGAACTCAAACTGAACTTAAACTCTGAAGTTAAACTGAAGGTAAATTGAAGTTAAACTCTGAACTTAAACTCTGAAGTTAAACTGAAGTTAAACTGAAGTTAAACTCTGAAGTTAAACTCTGAAGTTAAACTGACGTTAAACTATGATGTTAAACTCTGTTGTGTGTACTTTTAGTTTTCCTTTAACATTTTGTTGAGCAGAGTTTTAAATGTTTGTTTCCTCATAGGGTGTTGATGTATTGATGTATTGATGTATTGATGTATTGATGTATTGATGTATTGATGTATTGATCAGTTCCAGTCTGAGTTCTCTGGTCAGAACGTGAGACGGTTTATCTGGACCTCCAGGTCTCACCAGTCCAGGTCTGGAATGTTCTTCTGGCCCACCGAGCTCCTGGCATCGCCGTCCCGACTGAAGAGCGGCCAGTTCCCTTCAGGCCCGGACCAATCAGGACGTCTGCAGCCGTACGTCATCCTGCAGGTAGGCTTTGCAGCAGATAAGCTGCTTTCATGACGGGCCAGCCAATCGCAGCGTGGCCAGCCAATCGCAGCGCAGCCAGCCAATCGCAGCGTGGCCAGCCAGCCGCTGTATGGCTCCGGTCCGTGTTCAGAGTGTGCTCAGAGTGTGTTCATGAGGTGTTCAGGGTGTGTTCAGGATGTGTTCATGAGGTGTTCAGGGTGTGTTCAGAGAGTGCTCAGAGTGTGTTCATGGTGTGTTCAGGTGTTCAGCGTGTGTTCATGGTGTGTTCAGGATGTGTTCAGAGTGTGTTCATGGTGTGTTCAGGGTGTGTTCAGGTGTTCAGGGTGTGTTCAGGATGTGTTCAGAGTGTGTTCAGGGTGTGTTCAGGGTGTGTTCAGGGTGTGTTCAGGTGTTCAGGGTGTGTTCAGAGTGTGCTTGGAGTGTGTTCAGAGTGTGTTCAGGGTGTGTTCAGGATGTGTTTAAGGTGTGTTTAGGTTGTGTACAGGGTGTGTTCAGGGTATGTTCAGGTGTTTACGGTGTGTTCAGGTCTTGAGGGTGCGTTCAGAGTGTGTTCAGGGTGTGTTCAGCGTGTGTTCAGGGTATGTCCAGGTGTTCAGAGTGTGTTCAGAAGGTTTTCAGGGTGTGTTCAGAGTTTGCTCAGGGTGTTTTCAGGGTGTTTTCAGGTGTTCAGGGTGTGCTCAGAGTGTGTTCATGAGGTGTTCAGGGTGTGTTCAGAGTGTGCTCAGAGTGTGTTCAGGGTGTGTTCAGAGTGTGCTCAGAGTGTGTTCATGGTGTGTTCAGGTGTTCAGGGTGTGTTCAGAGTGTGTTCAGGGTGTGTTTAGGTGTGTTCAGAGTGTGTTCAGGTGTTCAGGGTGTGTTCAGGATGTGTTCAGAGTGTGTTCAGGGTGTGTTCAGCGTATGTTCAGGTGTTCAGAGTGTGTTCAGAGGGTTTTCATGGTGTGCTCAGGGTGTGTTCAGAGTGTGTTCAGGGTGTGTTTAGGATGTGTTTAGGATGTGTGCAGGGTGTGTTCAGAGTGTGCTCAGGTGTTCAGGGTGTGCTCAGAGTGTGTTCAGAGTGTGCTCGGAGTGTGTTTAGGGTGTGTTCAGGGAGTGTTCCGGGTATGTTCAAGTGTTCCGGGTGTGTTCAGAGTGTGTTCAGAGTGTGTTCAGGGTGTGTTCAGAGTGTGGTCAGAGTGTGTTCAGGGTGTGTTCAGAGTGTGCTGGGAGTGTGTTCAGAGTGTGCTGGGAGTGTGTTCAGGGTGTGTTCAGGGTGTGTTCAGGATGTGTTCAGAGTGTGCTGGGAGTGTGTTCAGAGTATGTTCAGGGTGTGTTCAGAGGGTTTTGAGGGTGCGTTCAGACTGTGTTCAGGGTGTGTTCAGGTGTTCAGACTGTGTTCAGGATGTGTTCAGAGTGTGCTGGGAGTGTGTTCAGAGTATGTTCAGGTGTTCAGGGTGTGTTCAGAGTGTGCTGGGAGTGTGTTCAGAGTGTGCTCAGAGTGTGTTCAGGGTGTGTTCAGAGTGTGCTGGGAGTGTGTTCAGAGTATGTTCAGGGTGTGTTCAGGGTGTGTTCAGAGTGTGTTCAGGGTGTGTTCAGGTGTTCAGGGTATGTTCAGGTGTTCAGGGTATGTTCAGGTGTTCAGAGTGTGTTCATGTCTTCATTACAAGGCACATTTATTTCTAGAGCACCATTCAAACACAAGGCAATTCACAGAGCTTTAAAAAGAAATGAAAGAAATACAGAATAAAGAAATACATTAAAGCTTTAGAATAAATAAAAGGAACACATTAAAACAAATAATGAAGAAAAGTATAATAGATAAGATAAGATTAGTTAAAAAAAGTAAGTAAAATCTATATTTTATTCTACATCCTGTACATCTAGGAATGTTTTAAGTCCTGATTTAAAAGAAGGGAGTGTGTCAGCAGTCTTCAGGTGTTCAGGAAGTTTGTTCCACAGGTGAGGAGGTAGGAACTAAAAGCTGCCTCACCTTGTTTCTTCTGACTGTAGGAACAGTGAGTCAACCTCTTCCTGATGACATCAGAGGTCTGGAGCTTTGATCTTCTACAAGTCAATCTGAGATGATTTAGGCCGAGACCCTTCAAAGCTTTCTAGAGCAGAAGGACATTCTGAAGTCCTTTGATACACAGGCAGCCAGTGGAGGGTGGAGCAGGGGGGATGAGCTCCACCCTCAGTGTGGTGCGGGGATGAGCTCCCCCCTCAGTGTGGTGCGGGGATGAGCTCTACCCTCAGTGTGGTGCGGGGATGAGCTCCACCCTCAGTGTGGGGGGGGTGTGCTCCCCCCTCAGTGTGTTGGTGTAATGTGCTCCACCCTCAGTGTGTTGGTGTAAGGTGCTCCCCCCTCAGTGTGGTGGTGTAATGTGTTGGTGTAATGTGCTCCACCCTCAGTGTGTTGGTATAAGGTGCTCCCCCCTCAGTGTGGTGGTGTAATGTGTTGGTGTAATGTGCTCCACCCTCAGTGTGTTGGTGTAATGTGCTCCACGCTCAGTGTGGTGGTGTAATGTGCTCCAACCTCAATGTGGTGGTGTAATGTGCTCCCCCCTCAGTGTGGTGGTGTAATGTGCTCCCCCCTCAGTGTGGTGGTGTAATGTGTTGGTGTAATGTGCTCCACCCTCAGTGTGTTGGTGTAATGTGCTCCCCCCTCAGTGTGGTGGTGTAATGTAATCCACCCTCAGTATGACGGTGTAATGTGGTGGTGTAATGTGCTCCACCCTCAGAGTGTAAACACTCAGGGTTCAGAGTGTGTTCAGGGTATGTTCAGAGTATGTTCAGAGTATGTTCAGGGTATGTTCACAGTATGTTCAGAGTATGTTCAGAATGTGTTCAGGGTATGTTCAGAGTGTGTTCAGAGTGTGCTCGGAGTGTGTTTAGGGTGTGTTCAGGGAGTGTTCCGGGTATGTTCAAGTGTTCCGGGTGTGTTCAGAGTGTGTTCAGAGTGTGTTCAGAGTGTGTTCAGGGTGTGTTCAGAGTGTGTTCAGAGTGTGTTCAGGGTGTGTTCAGAGTGTGGTCAGAGTGTGTTCAGGGTGTGTTCAGAGTGTGCTGGGAGTGTGTTCAGAGTGTGCTGGGAGTGTGTTCAGGGTGTGTTCAGGGTGTGTTCAGGATGTGTTCAGAGTGTGCTGGGAGTGTGTTCAGAGTGTGCTGGGAGTGTGTTCAGAGTATGTTCAGGGTGTGTTCAGAGGGTTTTGAGGGTGCGTTCAGACTGTGTTCAGGGTGTGTTCAGGTGTTCAGACTGTGTTCAGGATGTGTTCAGAGTGTGCTGGGAGTGTGTTCAGAGTATGTTCAGGTGTTCAGGGTGTGTTCAGAGTGTGTTCAGGTGTTCAGAGTGTGTTCAGGGTGTGTTCAGAGTGTGCTGGGAGTGTGTTCAGAGTATGTTCAGGGTGTGTTCAGGGTGTGTTCAGAGTGTGTTCAGGGTGTGTTCAGGTGTTCAGGGTATGTTCAGGTGTTCAGAGTGTGTTCATGTCTTCATTACAAGGCACATTTATTTCTAGAGCACCATTCAAACACAAGGCAATTCACAGAGCTTTAAAAAGAAATCAAAGAAATACAGAATAAAGAAATACATTAAAGCTTTAGAATAAATAAAAGGAACACATTAAAACAAATAATGAAGAAAAGTATAATAGATAAGATAAGATTAGTTAAAAAAAGTAAGTAAAATCTATATTTTATTCTACATCCTGTACATCTAGGAATGTTTTAAGTCCTGATTTAAAAGAAGGGAGTGTGTCAGCAGTCTTCAGGTGTTCAGGAAGTTTGTTCCACAGGTGAGGAGGTAGGAACTAAAAGCTGCCTCACCTTGTTTCTTCTGACTGTAGGAACAGTGAGTCAACCTCTTCCTGATGACATCAGAGGTCTGGAGCTTTGATCTTCTACAAGTCAATCTGAGATGATTTAGGCCGAGACCCTTCAAAGCTTTCTAGAGCAGAAGGACCATTCTGAAGTCCTTTGATACACAGGCAGCCAGTGGAGGGTGGAGCAGGGGGGATGAGCTCCACCCTCAGTGTGGTGCGGGGATGAGCTCCCCCCTCAGTGTGGTGCGGGGATGAGCTCCACCCTCAGTGTGGTGCGGGGATGAGCTCCACCCTCAGTGTGGGGGGGGTGTGCTCCCCCCTCAGTGTGTTGGTGTAATGTGCTCCACCCTCAGTGTGTTGGTGTAAGGTGCTCCCCCCTCAGTGTGGTGGTGTAATGTGTTGGTGTAATGTGCTCCACCCTCAGTGTGTTGGTATAAGGTGCTCCCCCCTCAGTGTGGTGGTGTAATGTGTTGGTGTAATGTGCTCCACCCTCAGTGTGTTGGTGTAATGTGTTGGTGTAATGTGCTCCACCCTCAGTGTGTTGGTATAAGGTGCTCCCCCCTCAGTGTGGTGGTGTAATGTGTTGGTGTAATGTGCTCCACCCTCAGTGTGTTGGTGTAATGTGCTCCACGCTCAGTGTGGTGGTGTAATGTGCTCCAACCTCAATGTGGTGGTGTAATGTGCTCCCCCCTCAGTGTGGTGGTGTAATGTGCTCCCCCCTCAGTGTGGTGGTGTAATGTGTTGGTGTAATGTGCTCCACCCTCAGTGTGTTGGTGTAATGTGCTCCCCCCTCAGTGTGGTGGTGTAATGTAATCCACCCTCAGTATGACGGTGTAATGTGGTGGTGTAATGTGCTCCACCCTCAGAGTGTAAACACTCAGGGTTCAGAGTGTGTTCAGGGTATGTTCAGAGTATGTTCAGAGTATGTTCAGGGTATGTTCACAGTATGTTCAGAGTATGTTCAGAATGTGTTCAGGGTATGTTCAGAGTGTGTTCAGAATGTTTTCAGGGTGTGTTCAGGGTATGTTCAGGGTGTGTTCAGGGTATGTTCAGAGTATGTTCAGGGTTAGTTCAGAATGTTTTCAGGGTGTGTTCAGGGTATGTTCAGAATGTGTTCAGAATATGTTCAGGGTATGTTCAGGGTATGTTCAGAGTATGTTCAGGTGTTCAGAGTATGTTCAGAGTATGTTCAGGTGTTCAGGGTGGTCAAAGTTCAACTTCCTGTCATTTCACTACACGGCTTTGTGTATCTGATCTGCTGGCAGGCAGTGGTGCAGCGCACACACACACACACACACACACACACACACACACACACACACACACACACACACACACACACACACACACACACACACACACACACAATTATCATGCAAACAGCACAAGTCTTGTTCGTCTTTTTTCTGTTTTTCACTTCGTCCGCAAAATGACTGAAGCGCCACTTTTTAAATCGCAGCATGAACTTCATGAAACAATTGAGAGAAGAGTAGTAGAGTAGTAGAGTAGTAGAGTACTAGAGTAGTAGAGTACTAGAGTAGTAGAGTAGTAGAGTAGTAGAGTAGAGTCATTTACACCACCAGAGTATTTTCTGAAAGGATGTTCTGATTGGATTCATGTGGAGGATCTGGGTTTGAGCCTGTTCTGGTATCTGGAGCTGGTCGGGATGAACCCATGAAACAGTAACAGCTCAGCGCCATGGTCGAAAGGAAACGGCAACCGAGACATGAAGCCATGAGATGGACAGAGCGCCACCTGGTGGGCCTCCATAGCGCCGAGGCTTCGCTCACAAGCTAACACTAACCCCTAACCCTATACTAACCCTAACACTAACCCCGAACCCTAACCCCTAACACTAAAACTAACCCTAACACTAACCCCGAACCCTAACCCTAACACTAACCCTAACACTAACCCCAAACCCTAACCCCTAACACTAAAACTAACCCTAACACTAACCCCGAACCCTAACCCTAACACTAACCCTAATACTAACCCCTAACCCTAACACTAACCCTAACCCCAAACCCTAACCCCTAACACTAACACTAACCCTAACACTAACCCGAACCCCTAACCCTAACACTAACCCTAACACTAAACCTAACCCCTAACACTAACCCTAACCCCTAACACTAACCCTTACCCCTAACACTAACCCTAACCCCTAACACTAACCCTAACCCTAACACTAACCCTAACCCTAACCCCTAACACTAACCCTAACCCTAACCCTAACCCTAACACTAACCCTAACACTAACCCTGAACCCTAACCCCTAACACTAACCCTAACCCTAACCCTAACCCTAACCCTAACCCTAACCTTAATGATTAGAGGACGTTCTCCTTAGAACAAAGCAAAGGTCAGTTCTCTTCGCTCAGCGTTTCCTCCTGCTGACGACCAGCAAGTGAAACTTTCCAAAATCAGGTTTTAAAATCGACACTTTTCTCAAGCTTTGAGTTCTAATTTGTTACAGTGGAGGCAACGAATGAGTGAGGCCTGACGGTGCAGTGGAACGATGAAGTGGTGAGGCCTGACGGTGCAGTGGAACGATGAAGTGGTGAGGCCTGACGGTGCAGTGGAACGATGAAGTGGTGAGGCCTGACGGTGCAGTGGAACGATGAAGTGGTGAGGCCTGACGGTGCAGTGGAACGATGAAGTGGTGAGGCCTGACGGTGCAGTGGAACGATGAAGTGGTGAGGCCTGACAGTGCAGTGGAACGATGAAGTGGTGAGGCCTGACGGTGCAGTGGAAGCCATGAAGTGGTGAGGCATGCCGGTGCAGTGGAAGCCATGAAGTGGTGAGGCCTGACGGTGCAGTGGAAGTCATGAAGTGGTGAGGCCTGCCGGTGCAGTGGAAGCCATGAAGTGGTGAGGCCTGCCGGTGCAGTGGAAGCCATAAAGTGGTGAGGCCTGACGGTGCAGTGGAAGCCATGAAGTGGTGAGGCCTGACGGTGCAGTGGAAGCCATGAAGTGGTGAGGCCTGCCGGTGCAGTGGAAGCCATGAAGTGGTGAGGCCTGCCGGTGCAGTGGAAGCCATGAAGTGGTGAGGCCTGACGGTGCAGTGGAAGGATGAAGTGGTCCTGAATGCCTGGCGTCTCCTGCAGTGTCAAATAACCAGGAGAGGAGGTGGAGGAAGAGAAGGAGGAGGAAGTGGAAAAGAGGAGGAAGTGGAAGAGAGGAGGAGGAGAGGAGGAAGTTCAGGAGAGGAGGAAGAGAAGGAGGAAGTGGAGAAGAGGAGGAGAGGAGGAGAGAGGAGGAGGGAGAGAAGGAGGAAGAGGGAGAGGAGGACGAAGAGGAGGATGGAGGAGGAAGTGGAAGAGAGAAGGAGGAAGAGAAGGAGGAGGAGGAAGTGGAGAAGGAGGAGGAGAGGAGGAGAGGAGGAGAGAGGAGGAGAGAGGAGGAGGGATAGAAGGAGGAAGAGGGAGAGGAGGACGAAGAGGAGGAGGAAGTGGAGAAGGAGGAGGAGAGGAGGAGAGAGGAGGAGGGAGAGAAGGAGGAAGAGGGAGAGGAGGACGAAGAGGAGGATGGAGGAGGAAGTGGAAGAGAGAAGGAGGAAGAGAAGGAGGAGGAGGAAGAGGAGGAGGAAGTGGAGAAGGAGGAGGAGAGGAGGAGAGGAGGAAGATGGAGGAGGAAGTGGAGGAGGAGGAGGAGAGAGGAGGATGGAGGAGGAAGTGGGAGAGGAGGAGAGGAGGACGAAGAGGAGGATGGAGGAGGAAGTGGAAGAGAGAAGGAGGAAGAGAAGGAGGAGGAGGAAGAGGAGGAGGAAGTGGAGAAGGAGGAGGAGAGGAGGAGAGAGGAGGAGGGATAGAAGGAGGAAGAGGGAGAGGAGGACGAAGAGGAGGATGGAGGAGGAAGTGGAAGAGAGAAGGAGGAAGAGAAGGAGGAGGAGGAAGAGGAGGAGGAAGTGGAGAAGGAGGAGGAGAGGAGGAGAGGAGGAAGATGGAGGAGGAAGTGGAGGAGGAGGAGGAGAGAGGAGGATGGAGGAGGAAGTGGGAGAGGAGGAGAGGAGGACGAAGAGGAGGATGGAGGAGGAAGTGGAAGAGAGAAGGAGGAAGAGAAGGAGGAGGAGGAAGAGGAGGAGGAAGTGGAGAAGGAGGAGGAGAGGAGGAGAGAGGAGGAGGGATAGAAGGAGGAAGAGGGAGAGGAGGACGAAGAGGAGGAGGAAGTGGAGAAGGAGGAGGAGAGGAGGAGAGAGGAGGAGGGAGAGAAGGAGGAAGAGGGAGAGGAGGACGAAGAGGAGGATGGAGGAGGAAGTGGAAGAGAGAAGGAGGAAGAGAAGGAGGAGGAGGAAGAGGAGGAGGAAGTGGAGAAGGAGGAGGAGAGGAGGAGAGGAGGAAGATGGAGGAGGAAGTGGAGGAGGAGGAGGAGAGAGGAGGATGGAGGAGGAAGTGGGAGAGGAGGAGAGGAGGACGAAGAGGAGGATGGAGGAGGAAGTGGAAGAGAGAAGGAGGAAGAGAAGGAGGAGGAGGAAGAGGACGAGGAAGTCGAGAAGGAGGAGGAGAGAGGAGGAGAGGAGTAGGAAGAGGAGGATGAGGAGGAAGTGGAAGAGAGGAGGAAGAGAAGGAGGAGGAGGAAGAGGAGGAGGAGAGGAGGACGAAGAGGAGGATGGAGGAGGAAGTGGAAGAGAGAAGGAGGAAGAGAAGGAGGAGGAGGAAGAGGAGGAGGAAGTGGAGAAGGAGGAGGAGAGAGGAGGAAGAGGAGGATGAGGAGGAAGTGGAAGAGAGGAGGAAGAGAAGAAGGAGGAGGAAGAGGAGGAGGAAGTGGAGAAGGAGGAGGAGAGGAGGAGAGAGGAGAAGGAGGAGAGAATGAAGAGGAGGAGGAGGAAGAGGAGGAGAGGAGGAGGAGGAGGAGGGAGGGGGGTTTATAGTTGAAGTAAATGAAGGTGACATTTCTTTACAGCTTCACCTCCACAATGATTCTCCTCTGATCAATACAACTGATCAATCAAACATCCCAGCTGATCACCACCAACAGGCTGGAAGTGGGTGAATCCGCCTCCTATTGATCCACTTGAACTGATCACAGAGGAAGAGGAAAGCCACAGAACACTGAACCGATGACATCATGAATGACATCATGAATATTGAATCACTGACAAGAGCTGAGACAAGAGGAAGGGATGGAATCACAGGAGTGCCAAAATGAAAAGGAAATAAATGTGGAAATATTAAAAGAATCAATAATACAAAAAATATACCAAGGTAGTCATATTATTTTTCTATCTTGTCTTTGCTTATTCCATTTTGTCAATGCTTGTCCTGTTTTGTCTTTGTCTTTTCCATTTGCCTTTTGTCTTTGCAGTTACGGGACGAGTCCAGCGTCTGGAAAGACAAAAGCAATACAAAGCCAATCAGCGAGGGCTGTGGGGGGTCTGTCTGTCCAGGGGGACTCGTCCATTCCTGACATTCTTAATGTGACCTAATGCATGTGAAGATGGTTCTGGAATGGTTCTGACGTTCCTCATGTTCCTGAACATCTTTTTGGCTCCAATGAATCTTCAGGAAGATGAAGAACCAGCTGTACTGGTGAAGTTAGTAACTGAGCGTGTGGATTAGTAGTGATGTGTTGATGTGTTCTACAGAGTGTCAGCATTCGCTCCCTGCAGCATCCTCCTCTCTCATCAACTCCATGGAGGTTCTCTGAATGCTGAGCGCTCTGGAGTGTGTCCACTGTTCAGTAGCTGCTGGGAGAAGAACTGGGGGGGTGGAGTCATGGGGGGGGGGGAGTCATGGGGGGGTGGAGTCAGATGTTTTTATACCCAGTTGCTGACTTGACTTGTTCTACGCCCTGGGTGAATACCTGCCTCCACCCGCCTCCATCAGACACACCTGAGACGGTGGTTCTCATTTCCTCTGGTGCTCGGTGCTAAACTACAGCTGTAGTATATCTATGTTTATAATATAGTATAGTTTATCTATGTTTATTAAACAGTATATAGTATAGTTTATCTATGTTTATTAAACAGTATATAGTATAGTTTATCTATGTTTATTAAACAGTATATAGTATAGTTTATCTATGTTTATTAAACGGTATATAGTATAGTTTATCTATGTTTATTATGGAGTATATAGTATAGTTTATCTATGTTTATTAAACGGTATATAGTATAGTTTATCAATGTTTATTATGTAGTATATAGTATAGTTTATCTATGTTTATTAAACGGTATATAGTATAGTTTATCAATGTTTATTATGGAGTATATAGTATAGTTTATCTATGTTTGTACTATAGTATAGTTTATCCATGTTTATACTATAGTATATAGTATAGTTTATCTATGTTTATTAAACGGTATATAGTATAGTTTATCTATGTTTGTACTATAGTATAGTTTATCTATGTTTATTATGTAGTATATAGTATAGTTTATCTATGTTTATAATATAGTATAGTTTATCTATGTTTATTATGTAGTATATAGTATAGTTTATCTATGTTTATAATATAGTATAGTTTATCTATGTTTATTATGTAGTATATAGTATAGTTTATCTATGTTTGTACTATAGTATAGTTTATCCATGTTTATACTATAGTATATAGTATAGTTTATCTATGTTTATTAAACGGTATATAGTATAGTTTATCTATGTTTGTACTATAGTATAGTTTATCTATGTTTATTATGTAGTATATAGTATAGTTTATCTATGTTTATAATATAGTATAGTTTATCTATGTTTATTATGTAGTATATAGTATAGTTTATCTATGTTTATAATATAGTATAGTTTATCTATGTTTATAATATAGTATAGTTTATCTATGTTTATCATGTAGTATATAGTATAGTTTATCTATGTTTATTAAACGGTATATAGTATAGTTTATCAATGTTTATTATGGAGTATATAGTATAGTTTATCTATGTTTATAATATAGTATAGTTTATAGTTTATCTATGTTTATTATGTAGTATATAGTATAGTTTATCTATGTTTATTAAACGGTATATAGTATAGTTTATCAATGTTTATTATGGAGTATATAGTATAGTTTATCTATGTTTATACTATAGTATAGTTTATAGTTTATCAATGTTTATTATGGAGTATATAGTATAGTTTATCTATGTTTATACTATAGTATAGTTTATAGTTTATCAATGTTTATTATGGAGTATATAGTATAGTTTATCTATGTTTATTATATAGTAGAATTTATCTATGTTTATCATGTAGTATAGTTTATAATATAGTATAGTTTATAGTTTATCTATGTTTATTATGTAGTATAGTTTATAATATAGTATAGTTTATAGTTTATCTATGTTTATTATGTAGTATAGTTTATAATATAGTATAGTTTATAGTTTATCTATGTTTATTATGTAGTATAGTTTATAATATAGTATAGTTAATAGTTTATCTATGTAACCGAGAGATTTTATTGCAAAATGTTGTTGTCCGGTCCAACAGTAGAAAGTAAAAATAATCCAGAATGAAATAATTCCATCCTAAATGTTCTTTTAAAGACACGTTGTGGACGAGAATCCTGAGCGTGTAAATTACAGGGTTACTCTTTGATCTGACCCGAATATTAACATTCTCCTGCTGCTGCTGCCAAACCGGCGCCGGCGTCCAGGAAACGACTCGGCCGCCATCTTGGAACATCTGCTGACTGGCCTTCATCCAGACATCACAACTGCAAAGAGTGTGTGTGTGTGTGTGTGTGTGTGTGTGTGTGTGTGTGTGTGTGTGTGTGTGTGTGTGTGTGTGTGTGTGTGTGTGTGTGTGTGTGTGTGTGTGTGTGAAGCAGAGGGACTCATTCTGCTGGCCTGTAGAATATTATCATTATTATTAATAATAATAATAATATTAATACTAATACTAATGATTAAGTGACAGTAGGAGGATTCTGGTCTGTGTGCTGGAACAAAACCAGTAATCAGATTAAAGTTACTTCTCCAAGTCACTGTGTTACTATGGTAACGTCCAGCAGGACGAGGTTCTTCTCTGCAAAGCCGCTTTGTTGTTAAACAGAACCGACTGGTGCCGTTGTATTGCAGATTGATACTCGTGTAGCCAGAATAAATACCTTTACTGATGGAAAGAATCCAAGTTCACGTCTGTCCTGCTGCATAAAGAAGCGGCTGCTATTCTAAAACCTCTGGGGGTTGAGGACGGAGACAGACGTCAGCTTTTCTTGGTCTTGGAAATAATCTGATGACAAATAACATAATCCTTAATCCTGCCAAAGAAGTTGTAGTGAAGCAGGTAAATCACACCTGACCTCGTGCTTGGAGCGCTGTGGTGCGTTCAATGACCTCCAGGAAAAATCCCTCTTGAAAGTTTTTGGGATAATAAATCTGCAACCAAATGTCTTCATCTTGTCCTTCAGCCATTGAAGGATGATCAAACCTCTATTAAACCAACACAACTATATTTTGTTCCTGCAGCTGCTCCAGATGCAGTCAGCGAGCTGGAGAGTGAACTCTCTGACCATCCAATCAGAGGGCTTGAATATGCTGACATCACCCTCGGCCTGCTAGAAGGTCCTGAGTCGTGATTGGTTGAAGCAGCAGCGACTGACACTTGTTTTACACTGCAGACGCCTGCAGAACTGAACCTGAAGGCCTCAGGCAGATTTCTTTACCCGGCAACAGGTGATGGCTGGACTGTGATTGGTTCAAAGCTTTAATATAGAAGTTCAGCAGCCGACGGGGGAGGAGCTATGAGAGGAAGCAGACAGACAGTTTGGAATTATTTAAAAAGTATTCATGGACCAAATATGATCAACCTCAGTCTGAGATGGAGATCTTGTTCTCAGGCCTGCAGAGAAGCGTGACGGCCTGACGGCCACTGAATACCAGTAATATTACAAATGTGATTATAAACGTGTGAGTCAATTATAAATACAACAAAGGTCAAAGGTTAAAATATAAACATGGTGCAGGAGGCAGTGATCAGCATTGATCATTTTCATGTTGACACTATGGGGGGTGTTGTCGGCAGCTGCTGAAAGGAACAAAAAAGGAACTTGTAATCTAACGAAGCTACTTTCAAAAACAAGTAATCAGTAAAGTAACTGAGTTACTTTTTAAAGGGGTAACTAGTAATCAGTAATTGGATTACTTTTTTAAGGTACCAGTTGCAAAACTGGGTATTAAGAGTAAGCGTGTAATCCGATATCAAGCAGCTCTGTAATGGCGGCGGCGGCGGCGGCGGCGGCGGCGGCGGCGGCGGCGGCGGGACTGTAACGCCTGCAGTGTCGACATGAACAGTTCACTTCCACTGCAGCAGTTAGTTCCCAGCATCCACAGTATTTCTTTAAGTAGTGATTTAGTCTTCCCAGTTGAGTGTGTTGTGGCAGCCCACTATTAAGTCACTATTAAGTCACTATTAAGTCACTATTAAATCACTATTAAGCCGACTAAACTGGATTATCGTACGCCACATATTAACCTCCTCCTCAGCACGCCGCCGTGCATACCACCACCGTGCAGCACCGTCACCGAGCACCACTGCACTGCCACCGTGCACCACCTGCCACCGTGCAGCACCGCCACCGTGCACCACTGCCTCCGAGCACCCCCTGCCACCGTGCACCACCGCCACCGTGCACCACCTGCCACCGTGCACCACCGCCACCGTGCACCCCCTGCCACCGAGCACCACCGCCACCGTGCACCCCCTGCCACCGTGCACCACCGCCACCGTGCACCACCTGCCACCGAGCACCACCGCCACCGTGCACCACCTGCCACCGAGCACCACCGCCACCGTGCACCCCCTGCCACCGTGCACCACCGCCACCGTGCACCACCTGCCACCGAGCACCACCGCCACCGTGCACCCCCTGCCACCGTGCACCACCGCCACCGTGCACCCCCTGCCACCGTGCACCCCCTGCCACCGAGCACCACCGCCACCGTGCACCCCCTGCCACCGTGCATCACCGCCACCGAGCACCACTGCCTCTGAGCACCCCCTGCCACCGTGCATCACCGCCACCGAGCACCACTGCCACCGTGCACCCCCTGCCACCGTGCATCACCGCCACCGAGCACCACTGCCTCTGAGCACCCCCTGCCACCGTGCATCACCGCCACCGAGCACCACTGCCACCGTGCACCCCCTGCCACCGTGCATCACCGCCACCGAGCACCACTGCCACCGTGCACCCCCTGCCACCGTGCATCACCGCCACCGAGCACCACTGCCACCGAGCACCACTGCCACCGAGCACTGCTGCTGAGCATCTCCACTCAGATAAGCAGTTGAAGGAGTTCAGGAGGCTCCACATGAGATGGTGTTTCACATTTACAGATTAATGATAATCCAGACAAACCTTCAATTAAAGCTGCTTTTCTGGAACTGATACAATAATAAATCATCATCAGTTCCACTGTTTTAACTCACAAACTTGGAGCTCCGGCTGCACTGGTGATTATAATCTGACTCCTTTACCTGAATGACTGCAACCTCAGCATGAGAATATAATCTCTGATCTCTAATCGCTGATATCTAATCTCTCATTTCTGATCTCGAATCGTTGATGCGTAATCTGTAATCTGTAATCTCTGATCTCCAACAAAACCTGTGAACATTACATCGAATGGGTCAAGCCAAGTGCTGTGTACTCAAGTACCTCCACCTGGAGGAGGCGTAGCAGCTCGAGCTGGCAGGTTTCCCAAGATGGCGTCAGTCAGGAACCATCAACAGTTTGATGGTTTGTCTGGAAACTTCTGGACTTTGTTGTGAAGGATTGAGGAACCTGCAGGCTGGAATGAGAGGAGAGGTTCTGGTTTAGTTGGTCCTCTGGACAGAGTCTGTCCCTTATGGAGGACAGAGTCTGTCCCTTATGGAGGACAGGGTCTGTCCCTTATGGAGGACAGAGTCTGTCCCTTATGGAGGACAGAGTCTGTCCCTTATGGAGGACAGAGTCTGTCCCTTATGGAGGACAGAGTCTGTCCCTTATGGAGGACAGAGTCTGTCCCTTATGGCGGACAGGATGAAGACGCTCTGCTGGAGGAACTTCAATTCACGTTACTAACTATTATTAGTTTTTGACATATTTTAGCAGTTTATTTTATTTAACTTGGATTATTTAGTATGTACTGTCCGGGTAGTAATATTTAGTTTGTAATATTTAGTTAGTATTATTTAGTTAGTATTATTTGGTTAGTATTATTTGGTTAGTATTATTTAGTTAGTATTATTTGGTTAGTATTATTTGGTTAGTATTATTTGGTTAGTATTATTTAGTTAGTATTATTTGGTTAGTATTATTTGGTTAGTATTATTTAGTTAGTATTATTGGTTAGTATTATTTAGTTAGTATTATTTGGTTAGTATTATTTGGTTAGTATTATTTAGTTAGTATTATTTAGTTAGTATTATTTGGTTAGTATTATTTAGTTAGTATTATTTAGTTAGTATTATTTGGTTAGTATTATTTAGTTAGTATTATTTGGTTAGTATTATTTGGTTAGTATTATTTAGTTAGTATTATTGGTTAGTATTATTTAGTTAGTATTATTTGGTTAGTATTATTTAGTTAGTATTATTTGGTTAGTATTATTTGGTTAGTATTATTTGGTTAGTATTATTTGGTTTCCTCCCTGATCTGAACCCGAGCGGTGTTCTGTGATTGGACTCCTGTGCTGGTCCCAGTTTGGCCGTAACGAACACCCTGTTCCAGCACAGGGGTGTCCACAAGTGCACGTGGGACCAGGACACCCTAGGCTGGAGGTGAGTTGGACGCGCTGGACGGGGAGGAAGCTGGACAGGGGGGAGGGGGGAAGCAGTTTTTCACCAACACTGTTTACGGTGGAGGGGGGGGGGGGCTGCTGACCTCAACTGGAGGTGTCGTCGGGCGGTGGAAGGAATACTTCAAGGACCTCCTCAATCCCACCATCACGTCTTCCGCTGAGGAAGCAGAGGCTGGGTTCTCAGGTAGACTCGTCCAGAACCCAGGCTGAAGTCACCGAGGTAGTTGCTAAGCTCCTCGGTGGCAAGGCACCGGGACTGGATGAGAACCGCCCTGAGTTCCTTAAGTCTCTGGATGTGAGACGGACACGTCTCTGCACCATGGCGTGGCGGTCGGGGACAGTACCTCTGGAGTGGCAGACCGGGGTGGTGGTCCCTCTTTTTAAGAAGGGGGACCGGAGGGTGTGTTCCAACTACAGGGGGATCACACTCCTCAGCCTCCCTGGGAAAGTCTATTCCAGAGTACTGGAGAGGAGGATCCGGCTGTTAGCAGAACCTCGGATCCAAGAGGAACAATGCGGTTTTCGTCCTGGTCGTGGAACACTGGACCAGCTCTATACTCTCCACCGGGGGCTCGAGGGTTCGTGGGAGTTCGCCCAACCAGTCCACATGTGTTTTGTGGACCTGTAGAAGGCGTTTGACTGTGTCCCTCAGGACGTCCTGTGGAGGGTCCTCCGTGAGTATGGAGTCCAGGACCCTTTGCTAAGGACTGTCCGGTCCCTGGACGCCCGGAGCAGGAGTCTGGTTCATATTGCCGGCAGTAAGTCGGACCTGTTCCCAGTGCACGCTGGCCTCCGGCAGGGCTGTCCTTTGTCACCGGTTCTGTTCATAACTTTTATGAACAGAATTTCTCGGCAGAGCCAGGGACCGGAGGGGGTCCGGTTTGAGGACCACAGGATCTCGTCTCTGCTTTTTGCAGACGATGTGGTCCTGGTGGCTTCATCAAACCTGGACCCTCAGCGTGCTCTGGGGCGGTTCTCAGCCGAGTGTGACGCAACTGGGATGAGGATCAGCACCTCTAAATCCGAGGCCATGGTTCTCCACCGGAAAAAGATGGCTTGCCTCCTTCAGGTGGGTGGAGAGACCTTGTCCCAGGTGGAGGAGTTCAGGTATCTGGGGGTCTTGTTCAGGAGTGGGGGGAAGATGGAGCGTGAGCTCAACAGGCGAGGCTCTGGTTTTACCGCTCCACCTTCCTTCCTCCCCTCACCTATGGTCTGAGCCAGTTGATCTTCCTTCCTCCCCTCACCTATGGTCTGAGCCAGTTGATCTTCCTTCCTCCCCTCACCTATGGTCATGAGCTTTGGGTCATGACTGAAAGAAGGAGATCCTGGATACAAGCAGCTGAAATGAGTTTCCTCCGTAGGGTGGCAGGGCGCCCCCTTAGAGATAGGGTGAGGAGCTCCGTCACCAGGGAGGAGCTCGGAGTAGAGCCGCTGCTCCTCCACATCCAGAGGAGCCAGCTGAGGCTCCCGCATCTGTTTGGGATGCCCCCCCCGGACGCCTCCCTAGGGAGGTGTTCTGGGCTTGTCTCTCTGGTAGGAGGCCTCGGGACAGACCTAGGACACGCTGGAGGGACTATGTCTCTCGGCTGGCCTGGGAACGACTTGGGGTCCCACCGGAAGAGCTGGAGGAAGTGTCTGGGGCGAAGGACGTCTGGACATCCCTGCTGAGACTGCTGTCCCCAAGACCTGGACTGGATAAGAGGTGGACAATGGATGGATGGATGGATGGATGGATGGATGGATGGATGGATGGATGGATGGATGGATGGATGGATGGATGGATGGATGGACTCTTTGGTTCGTATTATCTGGTTAGTATTACTTGGTTAGTATCATTTGGTTAGTATTATTTCGTTAGTACTATTTGGTTAGTACTATTTGGTTAGTATTATTTTGTTAGTACTATTTGGTTAGAATTACTTGGTTAGTATTACTCAGTTATTATTATTTGGTTAGTATTACTCAGTTATTATTACTTAGTTAGTATTACTTGGTTAGTATTATTTAGTTAGTATTATTTGGTAAATATCATTTCTTCAATTTGCTTGACTGAGAAGTTTAAGCTTTGCATCATTCTTACATGTAGAAATGAAGTAGAATAATATTTCTATTATCTGGCTTCAGGTCAGAGGATGCAGAACCGACGTACTCAGGATCACTGAGCTCCATGGTCTCCTGATGGAGGTAACCTGTGACTGACTCAGACCTCCACCCGCCGCTCGCTCCACCCGTCAGGATGAGTGTGAACATGTCTCTGCCTTTGTCGTTGCTAAGTGGCACCTTGTGCTTTACAGATCCACCGTCCCTCTTTCACTGCCACAATAGCAGAGAAAACTAAACAATGAGTGTGTGTTGGTCTTTTGTCCCGCGAGTCGAGACGTTTCCTCCTGGTGAGCCGGTCGCTCCACGTCCAGTGACCTGTCACTGCCGTGTCACGACCAAGATATAGACTGTAGACTTCCTCTTCCTCTGGGCGGCCGGCTGGAGCTGCTGCTGTGACGGAGGAACCTCCAGTGGATTAGAGCCTCCAGAGCCTTTTCATTCAGTCACAACTCTGCTATTCAACCACACAGGAAGAACCAGGTGAAAGGAGGACTAGTTCCAGGAGGATGTTTATAAAGACTAGTTCCAGGAGGATGTTTATAAAGACTAGTTCCAGGAGGATGTTTATAAAGACTAGTTCCAGGAGGATGTTTATAAAGACTAGTTCCAGGATGATGTTTATAAAGACTAGTTCCAGGAGGATGTTTATAAAGACTAGTTCCAGGAGGATGTTTATAAAGACTAGTTCCAGGATGATGTTTATAAAAACTAGTTCCAGGAGGATGTTTATAAAGACTAGTTCCAGGAGGATGTTTATAAAAACTAGTTCCAGGATGATGTTTATAAAGACTAGTTCCAGGAGGATGTTTATAAAGACTAGTTCCAGGAGGATGTTTATAAAAACTAGTTCCAGGAGGATGTTTATAAAGACTAGTTCCAGGAGGATGTTTATAAAGACTAGTTCCATGAGGATGTTTATAAAAACTAGTTCCAGGATGATGTTCATATAAACTAGTTCCAGGAGGATGTTTATAAAGACTAGTTCCAGGAGGATGTTTATAAAGACTAGTTCCAGGAGTATGTTTATAAAGACTAGTTCCAGGAGGATGTTTATAAAGACTAGTTCCAGGATGATGTTTATAAAAACTAGTTCCAGGATGATGTTTATAAAAACTAGTTCCAAGAGGATGTTTATAAAAACTAGTTCCAGGAGGATGTTTATAAAGACTAGTTCCAGGAGGATGTTTATAAAGACTAGTTCCAGGAGGATGTTTATAAAAACTAGTTCCAGGATGATGTTTATAAAGACTAGTTCCAGGAGGATGTTTATAAAAACTAGTTCCAGTATGATGTTTATAAAGACTAGATCCAGGATGATGTTTATAAAAACTAGTTCCAGGAGGATGTTTATAAAAACTAGTTCCAGGAGGATGTTTATAAAAACTAGTTCCAGGATGATGTTTATAAAGACTAGTTCCAGGATGATGTTTATAAAGACTAGTTCCAGGATGATGTTTATAAAAACTAGTTCCAGGAGGATGTTTATAAAAACTAGTTCCAGGAGGATGTTTATAAAGACTAGTTCCAGGATGATGTTTATAAAGACTAGTTCCAGGATGATGTTTATAAAAAGTAGTTCCAGGAGGATGTTTATAAAAACTAGTTCCAGGAGGATTTTTATAAAAACTAGTTCCAGGAGGCTGTTTATAAAGACTAGTTCCAGGAGGATGTTTATAAAAACTAGTTCCAGGATGATGTTTATAAAGACTAGTTCCAGGAGGATGTTTATAAAGACTAGTTCCAAGAGGATGTTTATAAAAACTAGTTCCAGGAGGATGTTTATAAAGACTAGTTCCAGGAGGATGTTTATAAAAACTAGTTCCAGGAGGATGTTTATGAAAACTAGTTCCAGGATGATGTTTACAAAAACTAGTTCCAGGATGATGTTTATAAAGACTAGTTCCAGGATGATGTTTATAAAGACTAGTTCCAGGATGATGTTTATAAAGACTAGTTCCAGGAGGATGTTTATAAAGACTAGTTCCAGGATGATGTTTATAAAAACTAGTTCCAGGATGATGTTTATAAAGACTAGTTCCAGGATGATGTTTATAAAGACTAGTTCCAGGAGGATGTTTATAAAGACTAGTTCCAGGAGGATGTTTATAAAAACTAGTTCCAGGATGATGTTTATAAAAACTAGTTCCAGGATGATGTTTATAAAAACTAGTTCCAAGAGGATGTTTATAAAAACTAGTTCCAGGAGGATGTTTATAAAGACTAGTTCCAGGAGGATGTTTATAAAAACTAGTTCCAGGAGGATGTTTATGAAAACTAGTTCCAGGATGATGTTTACAAAAACTAGTTCCAGGATGATGTTTATAAAGACTAGTTCCAGGAGGATGTTTATAAAGACTAGTTCCAGGAGTATGTTTATAAAGACTAGTTCCAGGAGGATGTTTATAAAGACTAGTTCCAGGATGATGTTTATAAAAACTAGTTCCAGGATGATGTTTATAAAGACTAGTTCCAGGATGATGTTTATAAAGACTAGTTCCAGGAGGATGTTTATAAAGACTAGTTCCAGGATGATGTTTATAAAGACTAGTTCCAGGAGGATGTTTATAAAAACTAGTTCCAGGATGATGTTTATAAAAACTAGTTCCAGGATGATGTTTATAAAAATTAGTTCCAGGATGATGTTTATAAAGACTAGTTCCAGGATGATGTTTATAAAGACTAGTTCCAGGAGGATGTTTATAAAGACTAGTTCCAGGATGATGTTTATAAAGACTAGTTCCAGGATGATGTTTATAAAAACTAGTTCCAGGATGATGTTTATAAAAACTAGTTCCAGGATGATGTTTATAAAAACTAGTTCCAAGAGGATGTTTATAAAAACTAGTTCCAGGAGGATGTTTATAAAGACTAGTTCCAGGAGGATGTTTATAAAAACTAGTTCCAGGATGATGTTTACAAAAACTAGTTCCAGGATGATGTTTATAAAGACTAGTTCCAGGATGATGTTTATAAAGACTAGTTCCAGGAGGATGTTTATAAAGACTAGATCCAGGATGATGTTTATAAAAACTAGTTCCAGTATGATGTTTATAAAGACTAGTTCCAGGATGATGTTTATAAAAACTAGTTCCAGGAGGATGTTTATAAAAACTAGTTCCAGGAGGATGTTTATAAAAACTAGTTCCAGGATGATGTTTATAAAGACTAGTTCCAGGATGATGTTTATAAAGACTAGTTCCAGGATGATGTTTATAAAAACTAGTTCCAGGAGGATGTTTATAAAGACTAGTTCCAGGATGATGTTTATAAAAACTAGTTCCAGGATGATGTTTATAAAAACTAGTTCCAGGATGATGTTTATAAAAACTAGTTCCAAGAGGATGTTTATAAAAACTAGTTCCAGGAGGATGTTTATAAAAACTAGTTCCAGGATGATGTTTACAAAAACTAGTTCCAGGATGATGTTTATAAAGACTAGTTCCAGGATGATGTTTATAAAGACTAGTTCCAGGAGGATGTTTATAAAGACTAGATCCAGGATGATGTTTATAAAAACTAGTTCCAGTATGATGTTTATAAAGACTAGTTCCAGGATGATGTTTATAAAAACTAGTTCCAGGAGGATGTTTATAAAAACTAGTTCCAGGAGGATGTTTATAAAAACTAGTTCCAGGATGATGTTTATAAAGACTAGTTCCAGGATGATGTTTATAAAGACTAGTTCCAGGATGATGTTTATAAAAACTAGTTCCAGGAGGATGTTTATAAAGACTAGTTCCAGGATGATGTTTATAAAGACTAGTTCCAGGATGATGTTTATAAAAACTAGTTCCAGGAGGATGTTTATAAAAACTAGTTCCAGGAGGATGTTTATAAAGACTAGTTCCAGGATGATGTTTATAAAGACTAGTTCCAGGATGATGTTTATAAAAACTAGTTCCAGGATGATGTTTATAAAGACTAGTTCCAGGATGATGTTTATAAAAACTAGTTCCAGGAGGATGTTTATAAAAACTAGTTCCAGGAGGATGTTTATAAAGACTAGTTCCAGGATGATGTTTATAAAGACTAGTTCCAGGATGATGTTTATAAAGACTAGTTCCAGGAGGATGTTTATAAAAACTAGTTCCAGGATGATGTTTATAAAGACTAGTTCCAGGAGGATGTTTATAAAAACTAGTTCCAGGAGGATGTTTATAAAGACTAGTTCCAGGAGGATGTTTATAAAAACTAGTTCCAGGAGGATGTTTATAAAAACTAGTTCCAGGATGATGTTTACAAAAACTAGTTCCAGGATGATGTTTATAAAGACTAGTTCCAGGATGATGTTTATAAAGACTAGTTCCAGGATGATGTTTATAAAAACTAGTTCCAGGAGGATGTTTATAAAAACTAGTTCCAGGAGGATGTTTATAAAAACTAGTTCCAGGATGATGTTTATAAAGACTAGTTCCAGGATGATGTTTATAAAAACTAGTTCCAGGAGGATGTTTATAAAAACTAGTTCCAGGAGGATGTTTATAAAGACTAGTTCCAGGATGATGTTTATAAAGACTAGTTCCAGGATGATGTTTATAAAAACTAGTTCCAGGAGGATGTTTATAAAAACTAGTTCCAGGATGATGTTTATAAAGACTAGTTCCAGGATGATGTTTATAAAGACTAGTTCCAGGAGGATGTTTATAAAAACTAGTTCCAGGATGATGTTTATAAAGACTAGTTCCAGGAGGATGTTTATAAAAACTAGTTCCAGGAGGATGTTTATAAAGACTAGTTCCAGGATGATGTTTATAAAGACTAGTTCCAGGAGGATGTTTATAAAGACTAGTTCCAGGAGGATGTTTATGAAAACTAGTTCCAGGAGGATGTTTATAAAGACTAGTTCCAGGAGGATGTTTATAAAAACTAGTTCCAGGATGATGTTTGTAAAGCAGCGATTTCCAAAAGTTCTATGAATAAATTCAAACCCTCCATTAGGGGATGTGTCTGGACCTGATTGCTGGAATGTTCAGTGTGTGTGTGTGTGTGTGTGTGTGTGTGTGTGTGTTTTGACCTCTGCTCATTATGCTCCGTGTGCATGAAGTTCCTCACGGCCTAATAGTTTCACCCTCATGGTTTCACTCTCATGGTTTCACTCTCATGGTTTCACCCTCATGGTTTCACTCTCATGGTTTCACTCTCATGGTTTCACCCTCATGGTTTCACTCTCATGGTTTCACTTTCATGGTTTCACTCTCATGGTTTCACTCTCATGTTGTCACCTTCATGGTATCACTCTCATGGTTTCACTCTCATGGTTTCACCCTCATGGTTTCACTCTCATGGTTTCACTTTCATGGTTTCACTCTCATGGTTTCACTCTCATGTTGTCACCTTCATGGTATCACTCTCATGGTTTCACCCTCATGGTTTCACTCTCATGTTTTCACTTTCATGGTTTCACCCTCATGGTTTCACTCTCATGGTTTCACCCTCATGTTTTCACCCTCATGGTTTCACTCTCATGGTTTCACCTTCATGGTTTCACTCTCATGGTTTCACCCTCATGGTTTCACTCTCATGGTTTCACTCATTGTTTAACCCTCATGGTTTCACCTTCATGTTTTCACTCTCATGGTTTCACCCTCATGGTTTCACCTTCATGTTTTCACTCTCATGGTTTCACCTTCATGGTTTCACTCTCATGGTTTCACTCATTGTTTAACCCTCATGGTTTCACCTTCATGTTTTCACTCTCATGGTTTCACTCTCATGGTTTCACCCTCATGGTTTCACTCTCATGGTTTCACTCATTGTTTAACCCTCATGGTTTCACCTTCATGTTTTCACTCTCATGGTTTCACCCTCATGGTTTCACTCTCATGGTTTCACCTTCATGTTTTCACTCTCATGGGTTCACCCTCATGGTTTCACTCTCATGATTTCACTCATTGTTTAACCGTCATTGTTTCACACTCATGTTTTCACCCTCATGGTTTCACTTTCATGGTTTCACCCTCATTGTTTCACTCTCATGTTTTCACCTTCATGTTTTCACTCTCATGGTTTCACTCTCGTGGTTTCACTCATTGTTTAACCCTCATGGTTTCACCTTCATGTTTTCACCCTCATGGTTTCACTCTCATGTTTTCACCCTCATGGTTTCACCCTCATTGTTTCACCCTCATGGGTTCACTGTAATGGTTTCACCTTCATGTTTTCACTCTCATGGTTTCACCTTCATGGTTTCACTCTCATGATTTCACTCATTGTTTAACCGTCATGGTTTCACTCTCATGGTTTCACTCATGTTTTCACCCTCATGTTTTCTCTCTCATGGTTTCACTCATGTTTTCACCCTCATGGTTTCACTCTCATGGTTTCACCCTCATTGTTTCACTCTCATGTTTTCACCCTCATTGTTTCAACCTCATGTTTTCACCCTCATGATTTCACCCTCATGGTTTCACTTTCATGGTTTCACCCTCATTGTTTCACTCTCATGTTTTCACCTTCATGTTTTCACTCTCATGGTTTCACTCTCATGGTTTCACTCATAGTTTAACCCTCATGGGTTCACCCTCATGGGTTCACCTTCATGTTTTCACCCTCATTGTTTAACCCTCATGGTTTCACTCTCATGGTTTCACTCATGGTTTCACCCTCATGTTTTCACTCTCATGGTTTCACTTTCATGGTTTCACTCTCATGTTTTCACTCTCATGGTTTCACTCTCATGGTTTCACTCATTGTTTAACCCTCATGGTTTCACCCTCATGGTTTCACCTTCATGTTTCACCCTCATGGTTTCACCCTCATGGTTTCACTCTCATGGTTTCACTCTCATGGTTTCACTTTCATGGTTTCACTCTCATGGTTTCACTCTCATGGTTTCACTCATTGTTTAACCCTCATGGTTTCACCCTCATGGTTTCACCCTCATGTTTTCACCCTCATGTTTTCACTCTCATGGTTTCACTCTCATGGTTTCACTCATTGTTTAACCCTCATGGTTTCACCCTCATGGTTTCACCTTCATGTTTCACCCTCATGGTTTCACCCTCATGGTTTCACTCTCATGGTTTCACTCTCATGGTTTCACTTTCATGGTTTCACTCTCATGGTTTCACTCTCATGGTTTCACTCATTGTTTAACCCTCATGGTTTCACCCTCATGGTTTCACCTTCATGTTTCACCCTCATGGTTTCACTCTCATGGTTTCACTCTCATGGTTTCACTCATTGTTTAACCCTCATGGTTTCACCTTCATGTTTCACCCTCATGGTTTCACTCTCATGGTTTCACTTTCATTGTTTAACCCTCATGGGTTCACCCTCATGGTTTCACCTTCATATTTTTACCCTCATGGTTTCACCCTCATGGTTTCACTCTCATGTTTTCACCCTCATGGTTTCACTCTCATGGTTTCACTCATTGTTTAACCGTCATGTTTTCACTCTCATGGTTTCACTCATTGTTTAACCCTCATGGTTTCACTCATGTTTTCACCCTCATGGCTTCTCTCTCATGTTTTCACCTTCATGGTTTCACTCATGTTTTCACCCTCATGGTTTCACCCTCATTGTTTCACCCTCATGGTTTCACTTTCATATTTTCACCTTCATGTTTTCACCCTCATGGTTTCACTCTCATGGTTTCACTCATGTTTTCACCCTCATGGTTTCACTCTCATGGTTTCACTCTCATGTTTTTACCTTCATGGGTTCACCCTCATGGTTTCACTCATGTTTTCACCCTCATGGTTTCACTCTCATGGTTTCACTCATGTTTTCACCCTCATGGTTTCACTCTCATGGTTTTACCTTCATGGGTTCACCCTCATGGTTTCACTCATGTTTTCACACTCATTGTTTCACCCTCATGGTTTCACTCTCATGTTTTTACCTTCATGGGTTCACCCTCATGTTTTCACCCTCATGTTTTCACCCTCATGGTTTCACTCTCATGGTTTCACTCATGTTTTCACTCTCATGGTTTCAATCATTGTTTAACCCTCATGTTTTCACCTTCATGGGTTCACCCTCATTGTTTTACCCTCACGGTTTCACCCTCATGTTTTCACTCTCATGGTTTCACTCTCATGGTTTCACTCATTGTTTAACCCTCATGGTTTCACCCTCATGGTTTCACCTTCATGTTTCACCCTCATGGTTTCACCCTCATGGTTTCACTCTCATGGTTTCACTCTCATGGTTTCACTTTCATGGTTTCACTCTCATGGTTTCACTCTCATGGTTTCACTCATTGTTTAACCCTCATGGTTTCACCCTCATGGTTTCACCTTCATGTTTCACCCTCATGGTTTCACTCTCATGGTTTCACTCTCATGGTTTCACTCATTGTTTAACCCTCATGGTTTCACTCTCATGTTTTCACCCTCATGGTTTCACTCTCATGGTTTCACTCATTGTTTAACCGTCATGTTTTCACTCTCATGGTTTCACTCATTGTTTAACCCTCATGGTTTCACTCATGTTTTCACCCTCATGGCTTCTCTCTCATGTTTTCACCTTCATGGTTTCACTCATGTTTTCACCCTCATGGTTTCACCCTCATTGTTTCACCCTCATGGTTTCACTCTCATGGTTTCACTCATGTTTTCACCCTCATGGTTTCACTCTCATGGTTTCACTCTCATGTTTTTACCTTCATGGGTTCACCCTCATGGTTTCACTCATGTTTTCACCCTCATGGTTTCACTCTCATGGTTTCACTCATGTTTTCACCCTCATGGTTTCACTCTCATGGTTTTACCTTCATGGGTTCACCCTCATGGTTTCACTCATGTTTTCACACTCATTGTTTCACCCTCATGGTTTCACTCTCATGTTTTTACCTTCATGGGTTCACCCTCATGTTTTCACCCTCATGTTTTCACCCTCATGGTTTCACTCTCATGGTTTCACTCATGTTTTCACTCTCATGGTTTCAATCATTGTTTAACCCTCATGTTTTCACCTTCATGGGTTCACCCTCATTGTTTCACCCTCACGGTTTCACTCTCATGGTTTCACTCTCATGTTTTCACCCTCATGGTTTCACTCTCATGGTTTCACTTTCATGGTTTCACTCTCATGGTTTCACTTTCATGGGTTCACTCTCATGGTTTCACCTTCATGTTTTCACCCTCATGTTTTCACCCTCATGGTTTCACCCTCATGGTTTCACCTTCATGTTTTCACCTTCATGTTTTCACCCTCATGGTTTCACCTTCATGTTTTCACCCTCATGGTTTCACTCTCATGGTTTCACTTTCATGGTTTCACTCTCATGGTTTCGCTCTCATGGTTTCACTCATGTTTTCACCCTCATGGTTTCACTCTCATGTTTTCACTCTCATGGTTTCACCTTCATGTTTTCACCCTCATGTTTTCACCCTTATGGTTTCACCCTCATGGTTTCACCTTCATGTTTTCACTCATGGTTTCACCTTCATGTTTCACCCTCATGGTTTCACCCTCATGGTTTCACTCTCATGGTTTCACTCTCATGGTTTCACTTTCATGGTTTCACTCTCATGGTTTCACTCTCATGGTTTCACTCATTGTTTAACCCTCATGGTTTCACCCTCATGGTTTCACCCTCATGTTTTCACTCTCATGGTTTCACTCTCATGGTTTCACTCATTGTTTAACCCTCATGGTTTCACCCTCATGGTTTCACCTTCATGTTTCACCCTCATGGTTTCACCCTCATGGTTTCACTCTCATGGTTTCACTCTCATGGTTTCACTTTCATGGTTTCACTCTCATGGTTTCACTCTCATGGTTTCACTCATTGTTTAACCCTCATGGTTTCACCCTCATGGTTTCACCTTCATGTTTCACCCTCATGGTTTCACTCTCATGGTTTCACTCTCATGGTTTCACTCATTGTTTAACCCTCATGGTTTCACCTTCATGTTTCACCCTCATGGTTTCACTCTCATGGTTTCACTTTCATTGTTTAACCCTCATGGGTTCACCCTCATGGTTTCACCTTCATATTTTTACCCTCATGGTTTCACCCTCATGGTTTCACTCTCATGTTTTCACCCTCATGGTTTCACTCTCATGGTTTCACTCATTGTTTAACCGTCATGTTTTCACTCTCATGGTTTCACTCATTGTTTAACCCTCATGGTTTCACTCATGTTTTCACCCTCATGGCTTCTCTCTCATGTTTTCACCTTCATGGTTTCACTCATGTTTTCACCCTCATGGTTTCACCCTCATTGTTTCACCCTCATGGTTTCACTTTCATATTTTCACCTTCATGTTTTCACCCTCATGGTTTCACTCTCATGGTTTCACTCATGTTTTCACCCTCATGGTTTCACTCTCATGGTTTCACTCTCATGTTTTTACCTTCATGGGTTCACCCTCATGGTTTCACTCATGTTTTCACCCTCATGGTTTCACTCTCATGGTTTCACTCATGTTTTCACCCTCATGGTTTCACTCTCATGGTTTTACCTTCATGGGTTCACCCTCATGGTTTCACTCATGTTTTCACACTCATTGTTTCACCCTCATGGTTTCACTCTCATGTTTTTACCTTCATGGGTTCACCCTCATGTTTTCACCCTCATGTTTTCACCCTCATGGTTTCACTCTCATGGTTTCACTCATGTTTTCACTCTCATGGTTTCAATCATTGTTTAACCCTCATGTTTTCACCTTCATGGGTTCACCCTCATTGTTTCACCCTCATGGTTTCACTCTCATGGTTTCACTCTCATGTTTTCACCCTCATGGTTTCACTCTCATGGTTTCACTTTCATGGTTTCACTCTCATGGTTTCACTTTCATGGGTTCACTCTCATGGTTTCACCTTCATGTTTTCACCCTCATGTTTTCACCCTCATGGTTTCACCCTCATGGTTTCACCTTCATGTTTTCACCTTCATGTTTTCACCCTCATGGTTTCACCTTCATGTTTTCACCCTCATGGTTTCACCCTCATGGTTTCACTCTCATGGTTTCACTTTCATGGTTTCACTCTCATGGTTTCGCTCTCATGGTTTCACTCATGTTTTCACCCTCATGGTTTCACTCTCATGTTTTCACTCTCATGGTTTCACCTTCATGTTTTCACCCTCATGTTTTCACCCTTATGGTTTCACCCTCATGGTTTCACCTTCATGTTTTCACTCATTGTTTAACCCTCATGGTTTCACTCTCATGGTTTCACTTTCATGGTTTCACTCTCATGGTTTCACTCTCATGGTTTCACTTTCATGGTTTCACTCTCATGGTTTCGCTCTCATGGTTTCACTCATGTTTTCACCCTCATGGTTTCACTCTCATGGTTTCACTCTCATGGTTTCACTCATTTTTTAACCCTCATGTTTTCACCCTCATGTTTTCACATTCATGTTTTCACCCTCATGTTTTCACCCTCATGTTTTCACTCTCATGGTTTCACTCTCATGGTTTCACCTTCATGTTTTCACCCTCATGGTTTAACCCTCATGGTTTCACCCTCATGGTTTCACATTCATGTTTTCACCCTCATGGTTTCACTCTCATGGTTTCACTCTCATGGTTTCACCCTCATGGTTTCACTCTCATGGTTTCACTCTCATGGTTTCACCTTCATGTTTTCACCCTCATGGTTTCACCCTCATGTTTTCACCTTCATGGTTTCACATTCATGTTTTCACCCTCATGGTTTCACTCTCATGGTTTCACCCTCATGGTTTCACTCTCATGGTTTCACTCATTGTTTAACCCTCATGGTTTCACCCTCATGGTTTCACATTCATGTTTTCACCCTCATGGTTTCACTCTCATGGTTTCACTCTCATGGTTTCACCCTCATGGTTTCACTCTCATGGTTTCACTCTCAAGGTTTCACATTCATGTTTTCACCCTCATGGTTTCACTCTCATGGTTTCACTCTCATGGTTTCACCCTCATGGTTTCACTCTCATGGTTTCACTCTCATGGTTTCACCTTCATGTTTTCACCCTCATGGTTTCACCCTCATGGTTTCACTCTCATGGTTTCACTTTCATGGTTTCACTCTCATGGTTTCGCTCTCATGGTTTCACTCATGTTTTCACCCTCATGGTTTCACTCTCATGTTTTCACTCTCATGGTTTCACCTTCATGTTTTCACCCTCATGTTTTCACCCTTATGGTTTCACCCTCATGGTTTCACCTTCATGTTTTCACTCATTGTTTAACCCTCATGGTTTCACTCTCATGGTTTCACTTTCATGGTTTCACTCTCATGGTTTCACTCTCATGGTTTCACTTTCATGGTTTCACTCTCATGGTTTCGCTCTCATGGTTTCACTCATGTTTTCACCCTCATGGTTTCACTCTCATGGTTTCACTCTCATGGTTTCACTCATTTTTTAACCCTCATGTTTTCACCCTCATGGTTTCACATTCATGTTTTCACCCTCATGTTTTCACCCTCATGTTTTCACTCTCATGGTTTCACTCTCATGGTTTCACCTTCATGTTTTCACCCTCATGGTTTAACCCTCATGGTTTCACCCTCATGGTTTCACATTCATGTTTTCACCCTCATGGTTTCACTCTCATGGTTTCACTCTCATGGTTTCACCCTCATGGTTTCACTCTCATGGTTTCACTCTCATGGTTTCACCTTCATGTTTTCACCCTCATGGTTTCACCCTCATGTTTTCACCTTCATGGTTTCACATTCATGTTTTCACCCTCATGGTTTCACTCTCATGGTTTCACCCTCATGGTTTCACTCTCATGGTTTCACTCATTGTTTAACCCTCATGGTTTCACCCTCATGGTTTCACATTCATGTTTTCACCCTCATGGTTTCACTCTCATGGTTTCACTCTCATGGTTTCACCCTCATGGTTTCACTCTCATGGTTTCACTCTCAAGGTTTCACATTCATGTTTTCACCCTCATGGTTTCACTCTCATGGTTTCACTCTCATGGTTTCACCCTCATGGTTTCACTCTCATGGTTTCACTCTCATGGTTTCACATTCATGTTTTCACCCTCATGGTTTCACCCTCATGGTTTCACTCTCATGGTTTCACTCTCATTGTTTAACCCTCATGTTTTCACCTTCATGGTTTCACATTCATGTTTTCACCCTCATGGTTTCACTCTCATGGTTTCACTCTCATGGTTTCACCCTCATGGTTTCACCCTCATGGTTTCACTGGTTTAAACATGGTGGCGGTGACCATCTGTGGAAGATGCCGGTGTGTTTCCACCGTGAGCCTGGTGGCGCCTCCTCGCCGGTGTTGATTGGTCGGAGAGCGCGAGGCCGTTTCCTCCTGGAGACGCCGAGAGACGAATGTAAATCTGCCAGCTGGCGGCGGAACGTCACGGAAAACCGAGAGGCTGGCGAGGAACCAAACATCAATCCTGGAATCCAGGAGGAGGAGGAGGTCTGGGTCCTGTCGGACGCTTCAAACCAGGCCAGGAAGTGTGTGTGTGTGTGTGTGTGTGTGTGTGTGTGTGTGTGTGTGTGTGTGTGTGTGTGTGTGTGTGTGTGTGTGTGTGTGTGTGGACTCTTCCCAGCCCCCTCCCCCCTCGGAGGTGGAAACGGGGCAATAAATAGCAGGGTATCTCCTGGCGGCGGTCCAGCAGAGAGGCCCTAGCAGGAAGTGACTCATTTCAGTGGAGAGAAGGGGGGGTGGGGGTGGGGGTGGGGGGGTGGGGGTGGGGGTGGGGGGGGTGGGGGTGGGGGTGGGGGTGGGGGTCTGCGTCTCTTACTATCAGTCAGCCAAGGAAAGCCACACTGGCTGGCCAAAGAGTGAGGAGAGGGGTGGAGGAGTGGAGGAGGAGTGGAGGAAGGGTGGAGGAGGTGGAGGAAGGCTGGAAGAGGTGGAGGGGGTGGAGGAAGGGTGGAGGACAGCTGTCACTCTGATGACCTCTGCTGCTGCTTTGTCTTTCCAGG
This sequence comes from Lipophrys pholis, assembly GCF_963383615.2. Lineage (NCBI taxonomy): Eukaryota > Metazoa > Chordata > Actinopteri > Blenniiformes > Blenniidae > Lipophrys > Lipophrys pholis. The sequence goes on along the minus strand of NC_137629.1, from coordinate 621,103 downwards.
AAGTGACCCTCGACCCCAGAGCCCAGATGCATGCTGGGACAGGTGGTCAGTTCCACCTGGAGGATCAAACAGAAGGACTTTCAGCTTCACCACTGAAACCTGAGCTTCAGTTTGGAAACAGTTTCGTTAACTTTCACGTCTGCAGACAGGTTCTGTTGTTTGTGTTGTTCCTCAGTGTTCAGTTTAGAGCCCCAAGTTCTCTGTTGCCTCGTCACAAACATGACCAACAGCACCAACCGGTGGCCAGAAATGAAAACTACATCATTTTCAGTGTTTCCGTGGAAACGGACATCAACGGGAGCTGAAACGCAGAGTCGGCTAAAGTCAGGAGGAAAACAGGAATCATTTCTGCTCCCTGTGGAGTTCCTGTCACAATCACCATTACCTGAGGATTACAGGTGAACCAGGTTAACAAGGTAAACCAGGTAAATCAGGTACCCCAGGTGGACCAAGGAAAACCAGGTGGACCAGGTGATGTGACTTAGAATGACAAGGTAACTTCCTGGTGCTCAGAGGAGCAGCTGGACATCCAACCTCCAGAAACGTTGATCTGCAGCCACACAGCTGCTGTGTGTGTGTGTGTGTGTGTGTGTGTGTGTGTGTGTGTGTGTGTGTGTGTGTGTGTGTGTGTGTGTGCGCGTGTGTGCGTGCGTGTGTGTGTGCGCGTGTGTGCGTGCGTGTGTGTTTGTGTGTGTGTGTGCGTGTGTGTGTGTGTGTTTGTGTGTATGTGTGTGTGTGTGTGTGTGTTTGTGTGTATGTGTGTGTTTGTGTGTGTGTGTGTGTGTGTGTGTGTGCGTGTGTGTGTGTGTGTGTGTGTGTGCGCGTGTGTGCGCGCGTGTGTGCGTGCGTGAGTGTGTGCGCGTGCGTGTGTGTGTGTGTGTGCGCGTGTGTGTGTGCGTGTGTGTGTGCGCGTGTGTGTGTGTGTGTGCCCGTGTGTGTGTGTGTGTGTTTGCCCGTGTGTGTGTGTGTGTGTGTGTGTGTGTGTGTGTGTGCCCGTGTGCGTGCGTGTGTGTGCGCGCGCGCGCGTGTGTGTGTGTGTGTGTGTGTGTGTGTGTGTGTGTGTGTGTGTGTGTGTGTGTGTGTAAAAACAAACACTGTCACCTGGGGAGAGAAAAGCTAATATTTACTGGCTGTGGCCTCGGCTGCAGGAGGAGGAAGTAACTTCTCTCGCTTCTTCTTCTCTCCAGTTTTTAAAAATGTCCTTTTATTTCTTTCTTTGTGAAGCAACAGAAGAACGAGTGACGGAACGGAGGAGAGAAGAAGTGACGAGTCGACGGCAGAAACTTCATCAATATTCACATTTGGTTTTATCATTTATTTGAAAGTTTATGCTTTTAGTAGCTTTGATATGTAGCAAGGCTGGTGTGTGAGCCTGAAACTCTTTAGCATGTAGCATGTAGCAAGGCTGGTGTGTGAGCCTGAAACTCTTTAGCATGTAGCATGTAGCAAGGCTGGTGTGTGAGCCTGAAACTCTTTAGCATGTAGCATGTAGCAACGCTGGTGTGTGAGCCTGAAACTCTTTAGCATGTAGCATGTAGCAAGGCTGGTGTGTGAGCCTGAAACTCTTTAGCATGTAGCATGTAGCATGTAGCAACGCTGGTGTGTGAGCCTGAAACTCTTTAGCATGTAGCATGTGGCAAGGCTGGTGTGTGAGCCTGAAACTCTTTAGCATGTAGCATGTAGCATGTAGCAAGGCTGGTGTGTGAGCATGGAACCTTTTAGCATGTAGCATGTAGCAAGGCTGGTGTGTGAGCCTGAAACTCTTTAGCATGTAGCATGTAGCAAGGCTGGTGTGTGAGCCTGAAACTCTTTAGCATGTAGCATGTAGCATGTAGCAACGCTGGTGTGTGAGCCTGAAACTCTTTAGCATGTAGCATGTAGCAATGCTGGTATGTGATCCTGAAACCTTTTAGCATGTATCATGTAGCATGTAGCAACACTGGTGTTTGAGCCTGAAACTCTTTAGCATGTAGCATGTAGCAACGCTGGTGTGTGAGCCTGAAACTCTTTAGCATGTAGCATGTAGCAATGCTGGTGTGTGAGCCTGAAACTCTTTAGCATGTAGCATGTAGCAAGGCTGGTGTGTGAGCCTGAAACTCTTTAGCATGTAGCATGTAGCAACGCTGGTGTGTGAGCCTGAAATGCTTTAGCATGTAGCATGTTGCAAGGCTGGTGTGTGAGCCTGAAACTCTTTAGCATGTAGCATGTAGCAAGGCTGGTGTGTGAGCCTGAAACTCTTTAGCATGTAGCATGTAGCAACGCTGGTGTGTGAGCCTGAAATGCTTTAGCATGTAGCATGTTGCAAGGCTGGTGTGTGAGCCTGAAACTCTTTAGCATGTAGCATGTAGCAAGGCTGGTGTGTGAGCCTGAAACTCTTTAGCATGTAGCATGTAGCAACGCTGGTGTGTGAGCCTGAAACTCTTTAGCATTTAGCATGTAGCAATGCTGGTGTGTGAGCCTGAAACTCTTTAGCATGTAGCATGTAGCAAGGCTGGTGTGTGAGCCTGAAACTCTTTAGCATGTAGCATGTAGCAACGCTGGTGTGTGAGCCTGAAATGCTTTAGCATGTAGCATGTTGCAAGGCTGGTGTGTGAGCCTGAAACTCTTTAGCATGTAGCATGTAGCAAGGCTGGTGTGTGAGCCTGAAACTCTTTAGCATGTAGCATGTAGCAACGCTGGTGTGTGAGCCTGAAATGCTTTAGCATGTAGCATGTTGCAAGGCTGGTGTGTGAGCCTGAAACTCTTTAGCATGTAGCATGTAGCAAGGCTGGTGTGTGAGCCTGAAACTCTTTAGCATGTAGCATGTAGCATGTAGCAACGCTGGTGTGTGAGCCTGAAATGCTTTAGCATGTAGCATGTAGCAAGGCTGGTGTGTGAGCCTGAAACTCTTTAGCATGTAGCATGTAGCAATGCTGGTGTGTGAGCCTGAAACTCTTTAGCATGTAGCATGTAGCAAGGCTGGTGTGTGAGCCTGAAACTCTTTAGCATGTAGCATGTGGCAAGGCTGGTGTGTGAGCCTGAAACTCTTTAGCATGTAGCATGTAGCAAGGCTGGTGTGTGAGCATGGAACCTTTTAGCATGTAGCATGTAGCAAGGCTGGTGTGTGAGCCTGAAACTCTTTAGCATGTAGCATGTAGCAAGGCTGGTGTGTGAGCATGGAACCTGCCAGGGTGTTGTCGGGGTCGGGGGGGTTGTTTTTCAGAAGCAGCTGAACACCATCATTAGTACAGCTGAAGGAGAAGCCTTCTGAACCCCCCCCCCCCCCCCCCCCCCCCCCCCACACACACACACACACACACACACAACCACAGCTGGAACAGCTTCATCCCGTATCGCTGAGATCCTCCAGAACTGTGACGGCGTTCCGTGAAGCTCCAACACAAACTCCGCCGGAACAGAAACCTCCGTCAGTCTTTGTTCCATGAGCAGACAGGTAATCAATACATCTCAGGACCACCATCAATACTGCCACCATCAGTAACACCATCATCAGTAACACCATCATCAGTAACACCATCACCAGTAACACCACCATCAGTAACACCACCATCAATACTGCCACCATCAGTAACACCATCACCAGTAACACCACCATCAGTAACACCACCATCAGTAACACCATCACCAATACGGCCACCATCAGTAACACCACCATCAGTAACACCACCATCAGTAACACCATCACCAATACGGCCACCATCAGTAACACCATCATCAATAACACCATCATCAATAACACCACCATCAATACTGCCACCATCAGTAACACCATCATCAGTAACACCATCACCAATACTGCCACCATCAGTAACACCACCATCAGTAACACCACCATCAATACTGCCACCATCAGTAACACCACCATCAATACTGCCACCATCAGTAACACCATCATCAGTAACACAATCACCAGTAACACCACCATCAGTAACACCATCATCAATACTGCCACTATCAGTAACACCACCATCAGTAACACCATCACCAATACGGCCACCATCAGTAACACCACCATCAGTAACACCATCATCAATACTGCCACCATCAGTAACACCATCATCAATACTGCCACCATCAGTAACACCATCATCAGTAACACCATCACCAATACGGCCACCATCAGTAACACCATCATCAGTAACACCATCACCAATACGGCCACCATCAGTAACACCATCATCAGTAACACCATCACCAATAACACCATCATCAGTAACACCATCATCGGTAACACCATCACCAATTAGGCCATCATCAGCAACACCATCATCAGTAACACTATCATCAATAATGCCATCATCCCCCCTGACACCACCCTGACTCCAGTGACTCCGCCCTAACTTGTGACTCCCCCTGACTCCACTCTGGCTCAAAAGACTCCACCCCCGACTCCCCCCTGACTCCAGTGACTCCCCCCCAACTCCACCCTGACTCCAATCACTCCACCCTGACTCCAGTGACTCCCCCTGACACCAATGACTCCTCCTGACTCCAGTGACTCCCCCCTGACTCCAGTGAGTCCCCCAGACTCCCCCCAACTCCACCCTGACTCCAGTGACTCCCCCCTGTCTCCCCCTGACTCCAGTGACTCCCCCTTGACTCCAGTGACTCCACCCTGACGCCATTGACTCCCCCTGCCTCCCCCCGACTCCCCCCTGACTCCAGTGACTCCCCCTTGACATCAGTGACTCCCTCCTGACCCCAGTGACTCCCCCTTGACTCCAGTGACTCCACCCTGACTCCAGTGACTCCCCCCTGACTCCAGTGACTCCCTCCTGCTCCCCCCGACTCCACCCAGACTCCAGATCTCCCCCTTGACTCCCTCCGGACTCCCCCCGACTCCACAATGACTCCAGTCACTTCCCCCTGACTCCCCCCTGACTCCAGTGACCCCCCCTTGACTCCAGTGACTCGCCCCTGACTCCAGTGACTCCACCCTGACTCCACTGACTCCCTCCTGCTCCCCCCAACTCCACCCAGACTCCAGATCTCCCCCTTGACTCCCCCAGACACCCCCTGACTCCAGTGACTCCCTCCTGACTCCAATGACTCCCCCTTGACTCCAGTGACTCCCTCCTGACTCCAGTGACTCCCCCTGACTCCAGTCACTTCCCCCTGACTCCCCCCTGACTCCAGTGACCCCCCCCTTGACTCCAGTGACTCGCCCCTGACTCCAGTGACTCCACCCTGCCTCCAGTGACTTCAGCCTGACTCCCTCCTGACTCCCCCCGACTCCACAATGACTCCAGTCACTTCCCCCTGACTCCCCCATGACTCCAGTGAACCCCCCTTGACTCCAGTGACTCCCCCCTGACACCAGTGACTCCCTCCTGCTCCCCCCGACTCCAACCAGACTCCAGATCTCCCCCTTGACTCCCCCAGACACCCCCCTGACTCCAGTGACTCCACCCTGACTCCAGTGACTCCCTCCTGACTCCAGTGACTCCCCCTGACTCCAGTCACTTCCCCCTGACTCCCCCCTGACTCCAGTGACTCCCTCCTGACTCCAGTGACTCCCCCTGACTCCAGTCACTTCCCCCTGACTCCCCCCTGACTCCAGTGACCCCCCCCCTTGACTCCAGTGACTCGCCCCTGAGTCCAGTGACTCCCCCCTGACTCCAGTGACTCCCTCCTGCTCCCCCGACTCCACCCAGACTCCAGATCTCCCCCTTGACTCCCCCAGACACCCCCCTGACTCCAGTGACTCCCTCCTGACTCCAGTGACTCCCTCCTGACTCCAGTGACTCCCCCCTGACTCCCTCAGACACCCCCCTGACTCCAGTGACTCCACCCTGACTCCAGTGATTCCACCCTGACTCCAGTGACTCCACCCTGACTCCAGTGACTCCCCATACTCCAGTGACTCCCTCCTGCCTCCAGTGACTCCCCCTTGAGTCCAGTGACTCTACCCTGACTCCAGTGACTCCCCCCTGACTCCAGTGACTCCCCCCTGACTCCCCCAGACACCCCCCTGACTCCAGTGACTCCCCCTTGACTCCAGTGACTCCCCCCTGACTCCAGTGACTCCCTCCTGACTCCAGTGACTCCCCCCTGACTCCCCCAGACACCCCCCTGACTCCAGTGACTCCCCCTTGACATCAGTGACTCCCTCCTGACCCCAGTGACTCCCCCTTGACTCCAGTGACTCCCCCTTGACTCCAGTGACTCCACCCTGACTCCAGTGACTCCCTCCGGACTCCCCCCGACTCCACAATGACTCCAGTCACTTCCCCCTGACTCCCCCCTGACTCCAGTGACCCCCCCTTGACTCCAGTGACTCCACCCTGACTCCACTGACTCCCTCCTGCTCCCCCCAACTCCACCCAGACTCCAGATCTCCCCCTTGACTCCCCCAGACACCCCCTGACTCCAGTGACTCCCTCCTGACTCCAATGACTCCCCCTTGACTCCAGTGACTCCCTCCTGACTCCAGTGACTCCCCCTGACTCCAGTCACTTCCCCCTGACTCCCCCCTGACTCCAGTGACCCCCCCCTTGACTCCAGTGACTCGCCCCTGACTCCAGTGACTCCACCCTGCCTCCAGTGACTTCAGCCTGACTCCCTCCTGACTCCCCCCGACTCCACAATGACTCCAGTCACTTCCCCCTGACTCCCCCATGACTCCAGTGAACCCCCCTTGACTCCAGTGACTCCCCCCTGACACCAGTGACTCCCTCCTGCTCCCCCCGACTCCACCCAGACTCCAGATCTCCCCCTTGACTCCCCCAGACACCCCCTGACTCCAGTGACTCCACCCTGACTCCAGTGACTCCCTCCTGACTCCAGTGACTCCCCCTGACTCCAGTCACTTCCCCCTGACTCCCCCCTGACTCCAGTGACTCCCTCCTGACTCCAGTGACTCCCCCTGACTCCAGTCACTTCCCCCTGACTCCCCCCTGACTCCAGTGACCTCCCCCCTTGACTCCAGTGACTCGCCCCTGAGTCCAGTGACTCCCCCCTGACTCCAGTGACTCCCTCCTGCTCCCCCCGACTCCACCCAGACTCCAGATCTCCCCCTTGACTCCCCCAGACACCCCCCCTGACTCCAGTGACTCCCTCCTGACTCCAGTGACTCCCCCCTGACTCCCTCAGACACCCCCCTGACTCCAGTGACTCCACCCTGACTCCAGTGATTCCACCCTGACTCCAGTGACTCCCTCCTGACTCCAGTGACTCCCCCTTGAGTCCAGTGACTCTACCCTGACTCCAGTGACTCCCCCCTGACTCCAGTGACTCCCTCCTGACTCCAGTGACTCCCCCTGACTCCCCCAGACACCCCCCTGACTCCAGTGACTCCCCCTTGACTCCATTGACTCCCCCCTGACTCCAGTGACTCCCCCCTGACTCCCCCAGACACCCCCCTGACTCCAGTGACTCCCCCTGACTCCCCCAGACACCCCCTGACTCCAGTGACTCCCCCTTGACTCCAGTGACTCTACCCTGACTCCAGTGACTCCCTCCTGACTCCAGTGACTCCCCCCTGACTCCAGTGACTCCCCCCTGACTCCCCCAGACACCAACCTGACTCCAGTGACTCCCCCCTGACTCCAGTGACTCCCTCCTGACTCCAGTGACCCCCCCTGACTCCCCCAGACACCCCCCTGACTCCAGTGACTCCCCCTTGACTCCAGTGACTCCCTCCTGACTCCAGTGACTCCCCCCCTGACTCCCCCAGACACCCCCCTGACTCCAGTGACTCCACCCTGACTCCAGTGACTCCCCCCTGACTCCCCCAGACACCCCCCTGACTCCACCCCCATGACTCCAGTGACTCCCCCTTGACTCCAGTGAGAACGGTGAATCTTCTCCATCCAGAGTCCAGCTGCTGGATTAGTTCCCACTCCCTGATGGAGGCTGATGGAGGTTAAACAGTTTAATTCTGCTTTGAATAAATTCCCTGCCGTCACTTTGGTTGTTCTTCTTCAGAGACATTCGTCCTAATGAGAGACGTGAGGAGACGTGAGGAGACGTGAGGAGACGTGTGAGGACGGCTCTGCTTTCCGGCTGATGTCACTCGCTTGTGATGATTTGTGGAAAACATTAAAGCAACGTGGATCCTGGTCCGGCCGGCCGCCATGTGGAGATTAAATAACCCCGTCAGGCCACAACTTCTAGCAATGGATCTGTAGCGGAGAAAATCAATCCGTCAGCACAGGAAGGAAGCAGCCGGGAGAGATACTGCTCTCAATGAGGGGTGTGTGTGTGTGTGTGTGTGTGTGTGTGTGTGTGTGTGTGTGTGTGTGTGTGTGTGTGTGTGTGTGTGTGTGTGTGTGTGTGTGTGTGGACCAGAGGGGAAGTAACCGGATATTTAAACAGAGATAAGAGTGTGTGCCAAAGGGGCCGGGACTGAAGCCCCATGGCAACCGGCCGGCCATCGGATATGGAAAAGTAAATAGTACTGATAGTACTGATAGTACTGATAGTACTGATAGTACTGCAGTCAGCGCAGGTTTTAAAGCTGTAAATTAAAAGCTCATGTAACATTTATGAGGCTGATATACGGGCGGCCGCCTCCTGCCAAGTTTTCATTAGTGGTTTCCTCCGAGCTCGTCGCCCTGCGCTCCGGTTAAATCAAGGTTTGGAACATGGGCTCTGGTTCATCAGGGTCTGGAACTGAAAGATCTGCTGAGGGACAGGGTCTGCTTCACCAACCAGGCCCTCCCTGCCTTCCCTTACCTACTGTCATGTGACCTGCTGCTCCAGGTTCCTGCAGACCCTGTTAGTGCTGAACACTGCAGACCAACTGTCTGAAGTCAGAGGGAGTGAGAGGGAGTGAGAGGGAGTCAGAGGGAGTCAGAGGGAGTCAGAGGGAGTCAGAAGGAGTGAGAGGGAGTCAGAAGGAGTGAGAGGGAGTCAGAGGGAGTCAGAGGGAGTGAGAGGGAGTCAGAAGGAGTGAGAGGGAGTCAGAAGGAGTGAGAGGGAGTCAGAGGGAGTCAGAAGGAGTGAGAGGGAGTCAGAAGGAGTGAGAGGGTGTGAGAGGGTGTGAGAGGGAGTGAGAAGGAGTGAGAGGGAGTCATAGGGAGTCAGACCGAGTCAGAAGGAGTCAGAAGGAGTGAGAGGGAGTCAGAAGGAATCAGGGGGAGTCAGAGGGAGTCAGAGGGAGTGAGAGGGAGTCAGAAGGAGTCAGAGGGAGTGAGAGGGAGTCAGAAGGAGTCAGAGGGAGTGAGAGGGAGTCAGAGGGAGTCAAACCGAGTCAGAAGGAGTGAGAGGGAGTCAGAGGGAGTGAGAGGGAGTCGAAAGGAATCAGGGGGAGTGAGAGGGAGTCAGAGGGAGTGAGAGGGAGTCAGAGGGAGTCAGAAGGAGTGAGAGGGAGTCAGAAGGAGTGAGAGGGAGTCAGAGGGAGTCAGAGGGAGTGAGAGGGAGTCAGAAGGAGTGAGAGGGAGTCAGAAGGAGTGAGAGGGAGTCAGAGGGAGTCAGAAGGAGTGAGAGGGAGTCAGAAGGAGTGAGAGGGTGTGAGAGGGAGTGAGAAGGAGTGAGAGGGAGTCATAGGGAGTCAGACCGAGTCAGAAGGAGTCAGAAGGAGTGAGAGGGAGTCAGAAGGAATCAGGGGGAGTGAGAGGGAGTCAGAGGGAGTGAGAGGGAGTCAGACCAAGTCAGAAGGAGTCAGAGGGAGTCAGAGGGAGTCAGAAGGAGTCAGAGGGAGTGAGAGGGAGTCAGAGGGAGTCAAACCGAGTCAGAAGGAGTGAGAGGGAGTCAGAGGGAGTGAGAGGGAGTCGAAAGGAATCAGGGGGAGTGAGAGGGAGTCAGAGGGAGTGAGAGGGAGTCAGACCAAGTCAGAAGGAGTCAGAGGGAGTGAGAGGGAGTCAGAAGGAGTCAGAGGGAGTGAGAGGGAGTCAGACCAAGTCAGAAGGAGTCAGAAAGAGTGAGAGGGAGTCAGAAGGAGTGAGAGGGAGTCAGAGGGAGTCAGAAGGAGTGAGAGGGAGTCAGAAGGAGTGAGATGGAGTCAGAAGGAGTGAGAGGGTGTGAGAGGGAGTCATAGGGAGTCAGAGGGAGTCAGAAGGAGTGAGAGGGAGTCATAGGGAGTCAGACCGAGTCAGAAGGAGTCAGAAGGAGTGAGAGGGAGTCAGAAGGAATCAGGGGGAATGAGAGGGAGTCAGAGGGAGTGAGAGGGAGTCAGACCAAGTCAGAAGGAGTCAGAGGGAGTCAGAGGGAGTCAGAAGGAGTCAGAGGGAGTGAGAGGGAGTCAGAGGGAGTCAAACCGAGTCAGAAGGAGTGAGAGGGAGTCAGAAGGAGTGAGAGGGAGTGAGAGGGAGTCATAGGGAGTCAGAGGGAGTCAGAATGAGTGAGAGGGAGTGAGAGGGAGTGAAAGGGAGTCATAGGGAGTCAGACAAAGTCAGAAGGAGTCAGAGGGAGTGAGAGGGAGTCAGAAGGAGTCAGAGGGAGTCAGAGGGAGTGAGAGGGAGTCAGAAGGAGTCAGAGGGAGTGAGAGGGAGTCAGAGGGAGTGAGAGGGAGTCAGAGGGAGTGAGAGGGAGTCAGAGGGAGTCATAGGGAGTGAGAGGGAGTCAGAGGGAGTGAGAGGGAGTCAAACCGAGTCAGAAGGAGTGAGAGGGAGTCAGAAGGAGTGAGAGGGAGTGAGAGGGTGTGAGAGGGAGTCAGAGGGAGTGAGAGGGAGTCAGAATGAGTGAGAGGGAGTCAGAAGGAGTGAGAGGGAGTCAGAAGGAGTCAGAGGGAGTGAGAGGGAGTGAGAGGGAGTCATAGGGAGTCAGAGGGAGTCAGAAGGAGTCAGAGGGAGTGAGAGGGAGTCAGACCAAGTCAGAAGGAGTCAAAGGGAGTGAGAGGGAGTCAGAAGGAGTCAGAGGGAGTGAGAGGGAGTGAGAGGGAGTGAGAGGGAGTCAGACCAAGTCAGAAGGAGTCAGAGGGAGTCAGAGGGAGTGAGAGGGAGTCAGAAGGAGTCAGAGGGAGTCAGAGGGAGTGAGAGGGAGTCAGAAGGAGTGAGAGGGTGTGAGAGGGAGTCAGAGGGAGTCAGAGGTGAGTGAGAGGGAGTCAGAGGGAGTGAGAGGGAGTCAAACCGAGTCAGAAGGAGTCAGAAGGAGTGAGAGGGAGTGAGAGGGTGTGAGAGGGAGTCAGAGGGAGTGAGAGGGAGTCAGAATGAGTGAGAGGGAGTGAGAGGGAGTCAGAAGGAGTCAGAGGGAGTGAGAGGGAGTGAGAGGGAGTCAGACCAAGTCAGAAGGAGTCAGAAGGAGTGAGAGGGAGTCAGAAGGAATCAGGGGGAGTGAGAGGGAGTCAGAGGGAGTGAGAGGGAGTCAAACCGAGTCAGAAGGAGTCAGAAGGAGTGAGAGGGAGTCAGAAGGAGTGAGAGGGAGTGAGAGGGTGTGAGGAGGAGTCAGACGGAGTCAGAGGGAGTGAGAGGGAGTCAGAATGAGTGAGAGGGAGTGAGAGGGAGTGAGAGAGAGTCAGACCAAGTAAGAAGGAGTCAGAGGGAGTGAGAGGGAGTCAGAAGGAGTCAGAGGGTGTGAGAGGGAGTCAGAGGGAGTCATAGGGAGTGAGAGGGAGTCAGAGGGAGTGAGAGGGAGTCAAACCGAGTCAGAAGGAGTCAGAAGGAGTGAGAGGGAGTCAGAAGGAGTGAGAGGGAGTGAGAGGGTGTGAGAGGGAGTCAGAGGGAGTGAGAGGGAGTCAGAATGAGTGAGAGGGAGTGAGGGGGAGTCAGAAGGAGTGAGAGGGAGTGAGAGGGAGTCAGAAGGAGTCAGAGGGAGTGAGAGGGAGTGAGAGGGAGTCATAGGGAGTCAGAGGGAGTCAGAAGGAGTCAGAGGGAGTGAGAGGGAGTCAGACCAAGTCAGAAGGAGTCAGAAAGAGTGAGTGGGAGTCAGAAGGAGTGAGAGGGAGTCATAAGGAGTCAGAGGGAGTCAGAAGGAGTCAGAGGGAGTGAGAAGGAGTCAGAGCGAGTGAGAGGGAGTGAGAGGGAGTGAGAAGGAGTCAGACCAAGTCAGAAGGAGTCAGAAAGAGTGAGAGGGCGTCAGAAGGAGTGAGAGGGAGTCAGATGGAGTGAGATGGAGTCAGAAGGAGTGAGAGGGTGTGAGAGGGAGTCATAGGGAGTCAGAAGGAGTGAGAGGGAGTCATAGGGAGTCAGAAGGAGTGAAAGGGAGTCAGAAGGAATCAGGGGGAATGAGAGGGAGTCAGAGGGAGTGAGAGGGAGTCAGACCAAGTCAGAAGGAGTCAGAGGGAGTGAGAGGGAGTCAGACCAAGTCAGAAGGAGTCAGAGGGAGTCAGAAGGAGTCAGAGGGAGTGAGAGGGAGTGAGAGGGAGTCAGAAGGAATCAGGGGGAGTGAGAGGGAGTCAGAGTGAGTGAGAGGGAGTCAGACCAAGTCAGAAGGAGTTAGAGGGAGTGAGAGGGAGTCAGAAGGAGTCATAGGGAGTCAGAGGGAGTGAGAGGGAGTCAGAAGGAATCAGGGGGAGTGAGAGGGAGTCAGAGGGAGTGAGAGGGAGTCAAACCGAGTCAGAAGGAGTCAGAAGGAGTGAGAGGGAGTCAGAAGGAGTCAGAGGGAGTGAGAGGGAGTCAGAGGGAGTCAAACCGAGTCAGAAGGAGTGAGAGGGAGTCAGAAGGAGTGAGAGGGAGTGAGAGGGAGTCATAGGGAGTCAGAGGGAGTCAGAATGAGTGAGAGGGAGTGAGAGGGAGTGAAAGGGAGTCATAGGGAGTCAGACCGAGTCAGAAGGAGTCAGAAGGAGTGATAGGGAGTCAGAGGGAGTGAGAGGGAGTCGAAAGGAATCAGTGGGAGTGAGAGGGAGTCAGAGGGAGTGAGAGGGAGTCAGACCAAGTCAGAAGGAGTCAAAGGGAGTGAGAGGGAGTCAGAAGGAGTCAGAGGGAGTGAGAGGGAGTGAGAGGGAGTGAGAGGGAGTCAGACCAAGTCAGAAGGATTCAGAGGGAGTCAGAGGGAGTGAGAGGGAGTCAGAAGGAGTCAGAGGGAGTCAGAGGGAGTGAGAGGGAGTCAGAAGGAGTGAGAGGGAGTGAGAGGGTGTGAGAGGGAGTCAGAGGGAGTGAGAGGGAGTCAGAATGAGTGAGAGGGAGTGAGGGGGAGTCAGAAGGAGTGAGAGGGAGTGAGAGGGAGTCAGAAGGAGTCAGAGGGAGTGAGAGGGAGTGAGAGGGAGTCATAGGGAGTCAGAGGGAGTCAGAAGGAGTCAGAGGGAGTGAGAGGGAGTCAGACCAAGTCAGAAGGAGTCAGAAAGAGTGAGTGGGAGTCAGAAGGAGTGAGAGGGAGTCATAAGGAGTCAGAGGGAGTCAGAAGGAGTCAGAGGGAGTGAGAAGGAGTCAGAGCGAGTGAGAGGGAGTGAGAGGGAGTGAGAAGGAGTCAGACCAAGTCAGAAGGAGTCAGAAAGAGTGAGAGGGCGTCAGAAGGAGTGAGAGGGAGTCAGATGGAGTGAGATGGAGTCAGAAGGAGTGAGAGGGTGTGAGAGGGAGTCATAGGGAGTCAGAAGGAGTGAGAGGGAGTCATAGGGAGTCAGAAGGAGTGAAAGGGAGTCAGAAGGAATCAGGGGGAATGAGAGGGAGTCAGAGGGAGTGAGAGGGAGTCAGACCAAGTCAGAAGGAGTCAGAGGGAGTGAGAGGGAGTCAGACCAAGTCAGAAGGAGTCAGAGGGAGTCAGAAGGAGTCAGAGGGAGTGAGAGGGAGTGAGAGGGAGTCAGAAGGAATCAGGGGGAGTGAGAGGGAGTCAGAGTGAGTGAGAGGGAGTCAGACCAAGTCAGAAGGAGTTAGAGGGAGTGAGAGGGAGTCAGAAGGAGTCATAGGGAGTCAGAGGGAGTGAGAGGGAGTCAGAAGGAATCAGGGGGAGTGAGAGGGAGTCAGAGGGAGTGAGAGGGAGTCAAACCGAGTCAGAAGGAGTCAGAAGGAGTGAGAGGGAGTCAGAAGGAGTCAGAGGGAGTGAGAGGGAGTCAGAGGGAGTCAAACCGAGTCAGAAGGAGTGAGAGGGAGTCAGAAGGAGTGAGAGGGAGTGAGAGGGAGTCATAGGGAGTCAGAGGGAGTCAGAATGAGTGAGAGGGAGTGAGAGGGAGTGAAAGGGAGTCATAGGGAGTCAGACCGAGTCAGAAGGAGTCAGAAGGAGTGATAGGGAGTCAGAGGGAGTGAGAGGGAGTCGAAAGGAATCAGTGGGAGTGAGAGGGAGTCAGAGGGAGTGAGAGGGAGTCAGACCAAGTCAGAAGGAGTCAAAGGGAGTGAGAGGGAGTCAGAAGGAGTCAGAGGGAGTGAGAGGGAGTGAGAGGGAGTGAGAGGGAGTCAGACCAAGTCAGAAGGATTCAGAGGGAGTCAGAGGGAGTGAGAGGGAGTCAGAAGGAGTCAGAGGGAGTCAGAGGGAGTGAGAGGGAGTCAGAAGGAGTGAGAGGGAGTGAGAGGGTGTGAGAGGGAGTCAGAGGGAGTGAGAGGGAGTCAGAGGGAGTGAGAGGGAGTCAAACCGAGTCAGAAGGAGTCAGAAGGAGTGAGAGGGAGTCAGAGGGAGTGAGAGGGAGTCAGAATGAGTGAGAGGGAGTGAGAGGGAGTCAGAAGGAGTCAGAGGGAGTGAGAGGGAGTGAGAGGGAGTCAGACCAAGTCAGAAGGAGTCAGAAGGAGTGAGAGGGAGTCAGAAGGAATCAGGGGGAGTGAGAGGGAGTCAGAGGGAGTGAGAGGGAGTCAGAATGAGTGAGAGGGAGTGAGAGGGAGTGAGAGAGAGTCAGACCAAGTCAGAAGGAGTCAGAGGGAGTGAGAGGGAGTCAGAAGGAGTCAGAGGGAGTCAGAGGGAGTCAGACCAAGTCAGAAGGAGTCAGAGGGAGTGAGAGGGTGTGAGAGGGAGTCAGACCAAGTCAGAAGGAGTGAGAGGGAGTGAGAGGGAGTCAGACCAAGTCAGAAGGAGTCAGAAAGAGTGAGAGGGAGTCAGAAGGAGTGAGAGGGAGTCAGAGGGAGTCAGAAGGAGTGAGAGGGAGTCAGAAGGAGTGAGATGGAGTCAGAAGGAGTGAGAGGGTGTGAGAGGGAGTCATAGGGAGTCAGAGGGAGTCAGAAGGAGTGAGAGGGAGTCATAGGGAGTCAGACCGAGTCAGAAGGAGTCAGAGGGAGTCGGACTGAGTCAGAAGGAGTCAGAGGAAGTGAGAGGGAGTTAGAAGGAGTGACAGGGAGTCGGACCGAGTCAGAAGGAGTCAGATGGAGTGAGAGGGAGTCAGAAGGAGTCAGAGGGAGTAAGACCGAGTCAGAAGGAGTGAGAGGGAGTCAGAAGGAGTCAGAAGGAGTCAGACCGAGTCAGAAGGAGTGAGAGGGAGTCAGAAGGAGTCATGGGAGTTAGAAGGAGTGAGAGGGAGTCAGAAGGAGTCAGAGGGAGTCAGACCGAGTCAGAAGGAGTCCGAAGGAGTCATGGGAGTCAAGGGAGTCAGAAGGAGTCATAGAGTGTCCGAATGAGTCAGAGGGAGTGAAGGGAGTCAGAAGGAGTCAGAAGGATTCAGATGAGTCAAGGGATTCAGAGGGAGTCTGAAGGAGTCAGAGGGAGTGAGAGGGACTCATGGGAGTGAGAGGGAGTGAGAAGGAGTCAGAACGAGTCAGATGGAGTCAGAAGGATTCATGGGAGTCACAAGGAGTGAGAGGGAGTCAGAGGGAGTCAGAAGGAGTGAGAGGGAGTCAGAGGGAGTCAGAAGGAGTCAGAGGGAGTCAGAGGGAGTGAGAGGGGGTCAGAGGGAGTCAGAAGGAGTGAGAGGGAGTTGGACCGAGTCAGAAGGAGTCGGAGGGAGTGAGAGGGAGTCAGAAGGTGTCAGAGGGAGTCAGACCGAGTCAGAAGGAGTCAGAGGGAGTGAGAGGGAGTCGGACCGAGTCAGAACGAGTCATGGGAGTCAGAAGGAGTGAGAGGGAGTGAGAGGGAGTCAGAAGGAGTCAGAGGGAGTGAGAGGGAGTGAGAGGGAGTCAGAAGGAGTCAGAGGGAGTCGGACTGAGTCAGAAGGAGTCAGAGGGAGTCGGACTGAGTCAGAAGGAGTCAGAGGAAGTGAGAGGGAGTTAGAAGGAGTGACAGGGAGTCGGACCGAGTCAGAAGGAGTCAGATGGAGTGAGAGGGAGTCAGAAGGAGTCAGAAGGAGTCAGAGGGAGTGAGAGGGAGTTAGGAGTGACAGGGAGTCGGACCGAGTCAGAAGGAGTCAGATGGAGTGAGAGGGAGTCAGAAGGAGTCAGAGGGCGTAATACCGAGTCAGAAGGAGTGAGAGGGAGTCAGAAGGACTCAGAACGAGTCAGACCGAGTCAGAAGGAGTCAGACCGAGTCAGAAGGAGTCAGAAGGAGTCAGACCGAGTCAGAAGGAGTCAGAGGGAGTCAGACCGAGTCAGAAGGAGTCCGAAGGAGTCAGAGGGAGTCAGAAGGAGTCAGAGGGAGTGAGAGGGAGTCAGAGGGAGTCAAACCGAGTCAGAAGGAGTGAGAGGGAGTCAGAGGGAGTGAGAGGGAGTCGAAAGGAGTGAGAGGGAGTCAGAAGGAGTCAGAAGGAGTCAGACCGAGTCAGAAGGAGTCAGAGGGAGTCAGACCGAGTCAGAAGGAGTCATGGGAGTCAAGGGAGTCAGAAGGAGTCAGAGAGTGTCCGAATGAGTCAGAGGGAGTGAAGGGAGTCAGAAGGAGTCAGAAGGATTCAGATGAGTCAAGGGATTCAGAGGGAGTCTGAAGGAGTCAGAAGGAGTCTGAAGGAGTCAGAGGGACTCATCTGTTCCTCCTCTTCAGATTTGCTCGGGTTTAACAAATCAAACCGAGATAAAGAAACAGTGAATCTGTCAAACCAGTCAGATCACTGGGGAACAATATGAGGCTGAAGCATTGAAGAGAAGGTGATGGTGTTTCAGGCCCCTGACCTGGTTCAGCAGGTCTTCTTCTCTCCTCCGTCAGTCTGCTCCAGAGCAGCTGTGGCTACATATGTAGTTTACCACCATCCAGTATGGAGGTAATGACTAATGCAATGTAAAGCATCTTTGAGTGTCCAGAAACCTGTGCATTACTATTATTATCTTTCCCTGGTTGTGTTATTGAGTTGGTTCTCTGGATGAGTCATTTGGCCACACCTCTTCTATTGGCCACGCCTCTTCTATTGGCCACGCCTCTTCTATTGGCCACGCCTCTTCCTGCCTGTGTAGATTATTGGGGTTACAGCAGACCAAAGAGTATCTGAAGAGGAGAAGCAGCAGTGCTCAGTCAAAAGAGAGGCCAGCGAGTGAAGTTCATCACAACAGGCCACCCCGGGCCCCCTCTGGCCACGCCCCTCACCCCTCACCTCTCCGTCAGCCATCCCGTCCAACTCTCCTACATCCACCGGCCGCTCCGGCCAACTTTCACAGCTGTCACACATTTCCAGCAGATTCCAGCCGCCTGGAAGTGGCGGGGAGAGACATTCCTGGGCCGTGACACATCGGCTGAGAGGAATTACCGTGAACATCTGATATTCTGGAAGTGGGAAATTTGCCACCCCAGCCAGCCCAGAGCGGTCCGGAACTGAGGGTCAGGGATTTATTATCTCAGATGGCCTCCGAGGTCACCGGGGGGGGGGGGGGGGGGGGGGCTGCTTTCTTCCTCTCGCTGTTCCGGCAGAAACTCCTGCAGCCCCAAGTGTGCTATTCATTAAGTACACTGTACAGCCTTGTGTCTGGGGGGGGGGGGGGGGGGGGGGGGGGGGGTGGAGGTGGAGGGGGGACACATGTTACTGTTGCTCTACGGGTATTTGTCATAGGAACGGCATGTCTTGTCAGCCGGAGAGGCCATTCCCAGCTGCTGGCTGGGCCCAGAGCAACACACACACACACACACACACACACACACACACACACACACACACACACACACACACACACACACACACACACACACACACACACACACACACACACACACACACACACACACACACACACAGCAAACGGGTTAATACTACATTTCAGGCTCTCATGAAGAATCTGATGTTTATATTTAAACGCTGCAGGACCCTCAGAACGCCGTTCTAATTCTGCTGACTCATCCCAGTCATAGTCCTGTAAAATACCAGTCATCTTTGTGGAGGCATTGATATGGTGGCTTTTAGAAATAGGGTGATATTTTACTTGTCTGTGATTGTTCTATTTCTGGTATTTTGATACTGTTTTATTCCCAGTTTTATGTATTTGTGAATATTGTTTTATGGACTCCTATAAATATTAAATATGATGATGATGATGATGATGATGATGATGATGATGATGATGAACAGGTAAACACATCTAGCTTGAGGCTCCGCATGTCAACATTAAAATACTGTTCCAGATTAAATTTTATTAAAATAGTATTGAAATAGTTAATACTTTTAAAGCCACCAGCATTTTAAAAAGTCTGGTGGTATTTTGATGAAGTTTCTTTGTTTGTTAACGAAACGATTTAAAGATTACCGTACGTGACTTTTAGACTTTAATCCTGAGCTCCTGCATTCTTGGCACTTTTGAAAATCCTTCTCTCTTAAAATGTCTTTTTTTCTAAACACTCATTGCAGCTAAATATTGACAGCCGGTCAGTTTGCCAAAGCAACCAGCCACATGTTCTGACTCAACCTGCTGTGGAACTCAGTCCAGATGTTTGAGCTGCTGTGAGGACTCAGCCAGTGTTTCCACCGTTTCCATGACGACGCTCGTCTTAGTAACGTCAAGGCAACGTCGCACTGCTGTGGGGATTTCGTTCCTCATAAGGAACCTCAGAGCATCTCTTGTTTAACAGGAAATTATAGCCAATTCAGTTCATAATGGAGTTCACAGTAAAGTGTGTGTGTGTGTGTGTGTGTGTGTGTGTGTGTGTGTGTGTGTGTGTGTGTGTGTGTGTGTGTGTGTTTCTGTGTGTGTGTGTGTGTGTGTGTGTGTGTGTGTGTGTGTGTGTGTGTGTGTGTGTGTGTGTGTGTGTTTCTGTGTGTGTGTGTGTGTGTGTGTGTGTGTGTGTGTGTGTGTGTGTGTGTGTGTGTGTGTGTGTGTGTGTGTGTGTGTGTGTGTGTGTGTGTGTGTGGCAGAGCTAACGTTGGTTACTGGTTACTACTCCCGATATCATCATTAAACTCAGTCACTGTAATAGAATCAACACATCTTCATCTAAGTTAAACCGGTGCAGAGCAGCAGGTTAACTAGTCATCACCTGAAGGAGGAGTTTGGTTGTTGTCCAGATCTGGGAAGGAGGAGAAGAAGTGAAGCAGGTGATCCAGGAGGAGAAGGAGAAGTGAAGCAGGTGATCCAGGAGGAGGAGGAGAAGTGAAGCAGGTGATCCAGGAGGAGGAGAAGAAGTGAAGCAGGTGATCCAGGAGGAGGAGGAGAAGTGAAGCAGGTGATCCAGGAGGAGGAGAAGAAGTGAAGCAGGTGATCCAGGAGGAGGAGAAGAAGTGAAGCAGGTGATCCAGGAGGAGGAGAAGAAGTGAAGCAGGTGATCCAGGAGGAGGAGGAGAAGTGAAGCAGGTGATCCAGGAGGAGGAGAAGAAGTGAAGCAGGTGATCCAGGAGGAGGAGGAGAAGTGAAGCAGGTGATCCAGGAGGAGGAGAAGAAGTGAAGCAGGTGATCCAGGAGGAGGAGAAGAAGTGAAGCAGGTGATCCAGGAGGAGGAGGAGAAGTGAAGCAGGTGATCCAGGAGGAGAAGAAGTGAAGCAGGTGATCCAGGAGGAGGAGAAGAAGTGAAGCAGGTGATCCAGGAGGAGGAGAAGAAGTGAAGCAGGTGATGCAGGAGGAGGAGAAGAAGTGAAGCAGGTGATCCAGGAGGAGGAGGAGAAGTGAAGCAGGTGATGCAGGAGGAGGAGGAGAAGTGAAGCAGGTGATGCAGGAGGAGGAGGAGAAGTGAAGCAGGTGATCCAGGAGGAGAAGAAGTGAAGCAGGTGATCCAGGAGGAGGAGAAGAAGTGAAGCAGGTGATCCAGGAGGAGGAGAAGATCTAAGATGGCGTCTTTGTTCTGCTGCCAGTTTGAGTGAGATGAACTTTCCCAGGTTTCGTTCCCCGGGGAAACTGGTTGGTCTTCCCTGGTTGAGGAGTGATGCTGGGTTCTTCCCTGGTTCTTCCCTGGTTCTTCCCTGGTTCTGTCCTGGTTCTTCCCTGGTTCTTCCCTGGTTCTGCCCTGGTTCTTCCCTGGTTCTCTGGTTCTGCCCTGGTTCTTCCCTGGTTCTGCCCTGGTTCTTCCCTGGTTCTTCCCTGGTTCTGTCCTGGTTCTTCCCTGGTTCTGCCCTGGTTCTTCCCTGGTTCTTCCCTGGTTCTCTGGTTCTGCCCTGGTTCTGCCCTGGTTCTTCCCTGGTTCTTCCCTGGTTCTCTGGTTCTGTCCTGGTTCTTCCCTGGTTCTTCCCTGGTTCCTGGGAAGTTCTGCTTTCGTAGAGTCTGGAGGAGAACCCTTCAGGAGTTCTGGCCTCTGCTGGTAGCTGTTAGCAAGCACAGAGAGTGAATTCCTCCACCAGCTGTTTGATGAAGCTCCACCTGTGAGGACTGTCCATTCTCCTCACTGGGCCGTGGAGGAGGTGGTGGAGGTGACCAGAGACCACATCCACCCACCCTATCTCCCCAGCGTAACCTCACAAACCAACTCTAACCACACCCACATTAACTCTAACCACACCCACCCTAACTCTAACCACACCCACTGGGATGCTAACCACACCCACCCTAACTCTAACCACACCCACTGGAACGCTAACCACACCCACCCTAACTCTAACCACACCCACTGGAACGCTAACCACACCCACCCTAACTCTAACCACACCCATCCTAAGTCTAACCACACCCACTGGGATGCTAACTACACCCACCCTAACTCTAACCACACCCACTGGAACGCTAACCACACCCACCCTAACTCTGACCACACCCACTGTAACCCTAACCACACCCATCCTAACTCTAACCACACCCACTTTAACCCTAACCACACCTATCCTAACTCTAACCACACCTACCGTAACTGACCACACCCACCCTAACTCTAACTACACCCACTGGGACACTAACCACACACACCCTAACTCTAACCACACCCACTGGAACACTAACCACACCCACCCTAACACTGACCACACCCACTGTAACCCTAACCACACCCATCCTAACTCTAACCACACCCACTGGAACGCTAACCACACCCACCCTAACCCTAACCACACCCATCCTAACTCTAACCACACCCACTGTAACCCTAACCACACCCATTCTAACTCTAACCACACCCACTGGGACGCTAACCACACCCACTGGGACGCTAACCACACACACCCTAACTCTAACTACACCCACTGGGACACTAACCACACACACCCTAACTCTAACCACACCCACAAACGTTAAAAACAATTGCAGTAACTCCACGCTATGGACAGCCTGGTCAATAAATGTATTCCAGACCAAACACAGACATTCCCGGCTGAACGTCGGCGTACGAAGCAGAACCCTTTGAACCCTTTGAACCATTTGAACCCTTTGAAGCTGATATCCATATCTTATCACCTGATATCAAAGGATTCCTGCCAGATGAGTGAAACGCTGCTCTGCGTTGTGCCTCCAGGCTCAGTTCTTAGCTTTCCTTTTGTCTGCACCAGATATGGACCAGTCTGTCATTTGACCGTCTACTTCACTGTGTACTCCTGTGTACTTCTGTGTACTCCTGACAGACTATGAATCACATTGGGAAAGTGGGTTAGAGCACAATAGGCTGTTCATGGAGCTCCAGGTTCCTTCTTCATGACTAAACTGCTGTTACAGGACTGATTTCCTCACAGCTAAAGTCGGAATTCTTTGCAGTCCAGCTCAGAGAACTCTCCATTATCAGTGTCAATATCAAGAGTTTTTCATCACTAACATTTGTTATACAAAGGCTCAGCTTTTCAGCAGCCATACATTATTAAAGGTTGGATCAATATTGAGGTTGAAGGCTCCGAGTCCGGAGCTGGGAACGTAGCCTAAATATTTTAACAGCCTCTCCTGGATTTCTATCTCTTTCCAGTTCTTTACCAGCAGTTTGAACCGTGAACTGGAGGAGTTGGATGTGTCCAGTCTGCCTTACCGCCAGGAAATTAAATGTTAAATATTTACCATCCCCTGGTATGTGACCCCTCAGACTCCAGCTGAGACGAGTAGCAGCCACATTCCTCCCACAGGAAGTTGATTTTCTTTCCTGCCTCCAGAACGCAGCTTCCAGAGGCTTCTCAGCACCAGCAGGGGGCGTCCTGGAGGCCGGCACCAGGAGATCTGGTCTCTGGTCCAGGAGACCTGGTCCCTGGTCCAGGAGATCTGGTCTCTGGTCCAACACACACAGCTTCAACATGTTCTGAAGATGTTGGAGAAATTAATGAATGAATAGGTCATGATGGCCAGATCCATTCAAAACATTAATTTAGCATTTTTCAAATGGTCTGTGGTTCTGTTTGGTTCTGTTTGGTTCTGTTTGGTTCTGTTTGGTTTTGTTTGGTTCTGTTTGGTTTTGTTTGGTTCTGTTTGGTTCTGTTTGGTTTTGTTTGGTTCTGTTTGGTTCTGTTTGGTTTTGTTTGGTTTTGTTTTGTTTTGTGATTTTGTAGTTTTGTTTTGTAGTTTTGTTTTGTTGGTTTTTGTTTTGTTTTGTAGTTTTGTTTGGTTGTTTTGTGGTTTTTTTGTTTCCATGTTTTTTTTGTTGTTTTGTAGTTTTGTTTTGTAGTTTTGTTTGATTGTTTTGAGGTTATGTTTTGTGATTTTGTGGGTTTTTTTGTTTTGTTGTTTTCTAGTTTTGTTTTGTAGTTTTGTTTTGTAGTTTTATTTTGTAGTTTCTTCCTGTGGGCTCACCACCTGCAGGAAGGTTCTTAATCGGTGCATTGTGACCTGGGTGGCTGTTCTCAGACTGTCACCCCCGCGACCCGGAAACAGATAAGCGGAAGAAAATGAATGAATGAATGAATTTTGTAGTTTTGTTTGATTGTTTTGTGGTTTTGTTTTGTAGTTTTGTTTGATTGTTTTGTGGTTTTGTTTTGTGGTTTTGTTTTGTAGTTTTGTTTTGTAGTTTTGTTTTGTAGTTTTGTTTTGTAGTTTTATTTTGTAGTTTTGTTTGATTGTTTTGTGGTTTTGTTTTGTAGTTTTATTTTGTAGTTTTGTTTGATTGTTTTGTGGTTTTGTTTTGTAGTTTTGTGGGTTTTTTTGTTTTGTTGTTTTCTAGTTTTGTTTTGTAGTTTTGTGGAGAATTACTGCTGCTGAAAGTGACTGAAGAGACACTGAGACCCATTTATACATTCTTCACTGATCTCTACTGGAAGGATGATGGATGATTGATCGATGGATTATCAATGAAAGGATGGATGATTTTGGGATGATGGATGGATGGATGGATGGATGGATGGATGGATGGATGATAGATGGATGGATGGATGGATGGGTGGATGATGGATGGATGGATGGGTGGATGATAGATGGAAGGATGGATAAATGGATTGATGGATGGGTGGGTGGAAGGATGGATGGATGGGTGGATGGTTTGATTTCAAAATTTCCTCGTCACAGAGCTCGTTTTCACCCTCAGACCCCGGACCCCCCTGGTGTTCTTGTTTGGAACAGAGGAACCCCCCCCCCCCCCCCCCGCCTCCCACTCTGGGGGGGGGGGGGGGGGGGGGGGGAGCCTGGGAACAGCCTCAGTGCTCGGTGGGGGGGATGTCAGTTGTTGAATAGTTTGGGAAATGATTCTTCTCTGGCTGCATTAATGAGGATTCCTCACAGTAAACAAATTGATTAACTAATTAGCTTAGAAATGCAGCGTTGTTCTCGGGGGAGGGGCATGCAGGCGGGGGTGACCTTTGACCCCGGGCTTTAGTTTCAAGGTTAAATGTGCTGCTATGTCACATGGTGGCCCCCAGCCAGAGGCCCAGACCAGTTGTCACCACTCCTGAGGTTTAAAACCGGCTTAATTGGCTTCCCTAGCCCCGGGGGATGGGTGGGGGTTGGGGTGGGGGTGGGGGGGTACGGGGTGGGGGGTGTGGGGGGGTGGGGTGGGGGATGTCCCTTATCAGCCGTCGTTGGACACCTCTGGTGGCTATTAATCAGAGCCAGAGTTTGACTGGAGCCAGAGAGGATCCAGGGGGGCGGAGCCTCCTCGGGCCTCACATAGAGGACCTACAGACAGCAGAAACACCCCCACCCCCCGTCCTCCATTCTGAGCCCCCCCCCCCGCCCCCGTGATTTAGGTCTGGTTGGCCCCCCCGGCCATGGCCCATCCATTTCAGCTGCTGTGACAGCTTTACGTCGCCCCTCACTGTGTTATTATATCGGCGCTGCGCTGCCAGTTACTATTGTGCTGATGGAGGTTTACCACCAGACGGAACATTCTTCCTCAGGACGTCCTCAGCGGGACAGTACCGCCACTTTTATAGGATGTATTGCTCAGCGGGACAGTACCGCCACTTTTATAGGATGTATTGCTCAGTGGGACAGTACCGCCACAGTTCTAGGATGTATTGCTCAGTGGGACAGTACCGCCACAGTTCTAGGATGTATTGCTCAGTGGGACAGTACCGCCACAGTTCTAGGATGTATTGCTCATTATTTTGGACATTTGTGACCGACTGGACTTAAAAAGGGTTTTATGGAGAGGAGAGCAGCTGGGAGGTGTCGGCGGTCTAACTGAGGCTGACCTTTGACTCTACGTGTCCTAAAGTAGAGAAGCACCCTTCAACAGGCTGAAAGTACTACGAGAGGATTACTAGTTAAACTGTTTAGAGCTGTCTCTGCAGAGATCAGTACTCACATGCTGAGCAGCTTCCGTTACTATCAGGACAACAGTTACAGTTACCATCCAGAGTACTTGCATACCTCTAATTTGTTTTCCTCTTCATCGTCCTGCTGGACACTCTAATAGTAAAAACACAGTGACTTGGACAAGTCACTGTAATCTGATTACTGGTTACTGAAAAAAGTGGTCACATGAGAGTAACGTGTTAGCAGCTTCACTGGTAGTAACTACGTCCTCTGCACATGCTCAGTAGAGTCAATCGGAACAGTGTTTCCTCCATGGTGCCACGACTCCCAGACCATATTCTCCTGGACTTGGTACTTTTATTTTGCAAGTCAACATAATAACAATCCAACTTGGTACTTTTATTTTGACAGTCACCGTAATAACAACCCAACTTGGTTAAACTTGGTTAAACTGTGATGCATGTCGCCACTAGCAGTGTTTCCATTTCCGTTTCCATGGAGATGGAAATGCTGTCAGAAAGTTGTGTTTTCAGTGTCCCTAAGCGCCGCCACGGTGTAAACAGAACCTCCTGATGACCTCTGACCCTCTGAGGAAAATGTTCACTTTGGACGGTGGATCATTGCCGTTTCATGACTTTAGACTTCCTGCCAGAACCCTCCAGGAACCTGAGGATCCAGTTCTAGTTGTTGATGTTCGTCTCTAATAAAAACTTCCTGGAGGAAGTTCCTCTTCACACTCAGACTAACTGGTACTTCCAGCATTTTATTTTGGCGGGACATCCCCGGTTTGTTGACGTCTCAGCGTCCCAGAACCTCCTGAAGGTTCCCGAGGCTTCGTGTCACAAGATCCCGTTTGTCCTCTGGATCTCTGCACATCTGGATTCTCTGAGGAAAAAGCTTCAGTTTCACTCCATCCAGACTTTCTCCAGGATTCAAGGCTCTTTCCTTGACAAAGTCTGGAGCTTTTTCAAATGTTGATGTTCTGGCTGGAGCTGCCGCCATCTTGGATATCCCACAATCCCTTGGGGCAGGTTTCCCAAGATGGCGTCAGTCAGGAACCATCAACAGTTTGATGGTTTGTCTGGAAACTTCTGGACTTTGTTGTGAAGGATTGAGGAACCTGCAGGTTGGAATGAGAGGAGAGGTTCTGGTTTGGTTGGTCCTCTGGACAGAGTCTGTCCCTTATGGAGGACAGAGTCTGTCCCTTATGGAGGACAGGATGAAGACGCTCTGCTGGAGGAACTTTAACTATATTTTTATAGGACAGGACAAACGGACCTGTCATGGCTGACTGAGGACTTTCATGTGTACAAGAAGCTGTGACAGGGTGAGGGACACTCGTCCATTCATGACTCATGAACTCCTCACCAGGGGAGCAGAGAAGTCCTCGCTCCGCAGAAGAAGGAGAGTTGAGGTGAGGCGGCGAGTCGGGCGAGTCGGGCGAGTCGGAGCGTCCGGCAGCACCGAGGACAGCGAGTGAAGTCGGGTGTTCCCATGACTCGGCTCTTTCCCTCCGAAGGAATCCTGACCTGAAGCTGTGAATCAGAAGCTCGACTCAAACAGGAAGCAGTTTCATGTGGCGTAAAAAGCGGCGCCGGCTCCTCGTGTCTCCAGACTCCCAGTGGTTGACGGGAGTCACTGCATCTTGTTGCTCCAGAGCCAAACGGCGACTGACGGAGCGCCGGCGACGGACGGAGCGCCGGCGACGGACGGAGCGCCGGCGACGGACGGAGCGCCGGCGACGGACGGAGCGCCGGCAGCAAACGACGTCTCAGAAACGGAGTCACATCTTGACTGCAAATGCTTGTAAAGCTTCAGAGGATAAAAAGTCCAGTGAAGGAAACAGAAGGAAGGGAAACTTCCTCCTGCCTCATTATTCAATATTTACACTTTGTGTTGCTTCACAGAAGCTTTTCTTTTGGACTGATGGCAAATCATCACCAAGCTTCAGCCGTGGCTGGAATAATGAGCTGGACTCCTGAGACCAGGTCCTTTTCAAAGTCCAGGCGGGACCAAGCATTCCTGCCTAGTAGCACTTTGTGAGGTCTGCATTTAGATCTACCAACACATTCTAACATTAGATCTACCGACACCTTCTAACATTAGATCTACCAACACATTCTAACATTAGATCTACCGACACCTTCTAACATTAGATCTACCAACACATTCTAACATTAGATCTACCGACACCTTCTAACATTAGATCTACCGACACATTCTAACATTAGATCTACCAACACATTCTAACATTAGATCTACCGACACATTCTAACATTAGATCTACCGACACATTCTAACATTAGATCTACCGACACCTTCTAACATTAGATCTACCGACACATTCTCACTCCGGCTGAAGTCTGGACGGACACTGTGCAGAATCCAGATTAGATGCTGCAGAGTCAATATGGAACCACTTATGTTGCTCTGCAGCTCCTGTCCTGGTCCAACAGAGAGAACCCAACAGGAACCTGCTGAAGCTGAGATCACTTCATACCAAGACGACCCTGAAACAGACTTTCATACCAAGATGACCCTGAAACAGACCTTCATACCAAGACGACCCTGAAACAGACCTTCACACCAAGACGACCCTGAAACAGACCAAGACGACCCTGAAACAGACCTTCACACCAAGACGACCCTGAAACAGACCAAGACGACGCTGAAACAGACCTTCACACCGAGACGACCCTGAAACAGACCTTCACACCAAGACGACCCTGAAACAGACCTTCATACCAAGACGACCCTGAAACAGACCTTCACACCAAGATGACCCTGAAACAGACCTTCACACCAAGACGACCCTGAAACAGACCAAGATGACCCTGAAACAGACCTTCACACCAAGACGACCCTGAAACAGACCTTCATACCAAGACGACCCTGAAACAGACCTTCACACCAAGATGACCCTGAAACAGACCTTCACACCAAGACGACCCTGAAACAGACCTTCACACCAAGATGACCCTGAAACAGACCAAGACGACCCTGAAACAGACCTTCACACCAAGACGACCCTGAAACAGACCTTCACATCAAGATGACCCTGAAACAGACCTTCACACCAAGACGACCCTGAAACAGACCTTCACACCAAGATGACCCTGAAACAGACCAAGACGACCCTGAAACAGACCTTCACACCAAGACGACCCTGAAACAGACCTTCACATCAAGACGACCCTGAAACAGACCTTCACATCAAGACGACCCTGAAACAGACCAAGACGACCCTGAAACAGACCTTCACACCAAGACGACCCTGAAACAGACCTTCACATCAAGACGACCCTGAAACAGACCTTCACACCAAGACGACCCTGAAACAGACCTTCACACCAAGACGACCCTGAAACAGACCAAGACGACCCTGAAACAGACCAAGACGACCCTGAAACAGACCTTCACATCAAGACGACCCTGAAACAGACCTTCACACCAAGACGACCCTGAAACAGACCTTCACATCAAGATGACCCTGAAACAGACCTTCACACCAAGACGACCCTGAAACAGACCTTCACACCAAGATGACCCTGAAACAGACCTTCACACCAAGACGACCCTGAAACAGACCTTCACACCAAGACGACCCTGAAACAGACCTTCACATCAAGACGACCCTGAAACAGACCAAGACGACCCTGAAACAGACCAAGACGACCCTGAAACAGACCTTCACATCAAGACGACCCTGAAACAGACCTTCACATCAAGACGACCCTGAAACAGACCAAGACGACCCTGAAACAGACCAAGACGACCCTGAAACAGACCTTCACACCAAGACGACCCTGAAACAGACCTTCACATCAAGACGACCCTGAAACAGACCAAGACGACCCTGAAACAGACCTTCACACCAAGACGACCCTGAAACAGACCTTCACACCAAGACGACCCTGAAACAGACCAAGACGACCCTGAAACAGACCAAGACGACCCTGAAACAGACCTTCACATCAAGACGACCCTGAAACAGACCTTCACACCAAGACGACCCTGAAACAGACCTTCACATCAAGATGACCCTGAAACAGACCTTCACACCAAGACGACCCTGAAACAGACCTTCACACCAAGACGACCCTGAAACAGACCTTCACATCAAGACGACCCTGAAACAGACCAAGACGACCCTGAAACAGACCAAGACGACCCTGAAACAGACCTTCACATCAAGACGACCCTGAAACAGACCAAGACGACCCTGAAACAGACCAAGACGACCCTGAAACAGACCTTCACACCAAGACGACCCTGAAACAGACCTTCACATCAAGACGACCCTGAAACAGACCAAGACGACCCTGAAACAGACCTTCACACCAAGACGACCCTGAAACAGACCTTCACACCAAGACGACCCTGAAACAGACCAAGACGACCCTGAAACAGACCAAGACGACCCTGAAACAGACCTTCACATCAAGACGACCCTGAAACAGACCTTCACACCAAGACGACCCTGAAACAGACCTTCACATCAAGATGACCCTGAAACAGACCTTCACACCAAGACGACCCTGAAACAGACCTTCACACCAAGATGACCCTGAAACAGACCTTCACACCAAGACGACCCTGAAACAGACCTTCACACCAAGACGACCCTGAAACAGACCTTCACATCAAGACGACCCTGAAACAGACCAAGACGACCCTGAAACAGACCAAGACGACCCTGAAACAGACCTTCACACCAAGACGACCCTGAAACAGACCTTCACACCAAGACGACCCTGAAACAGACCAAGACGACCCTGAAACAGACCTTCACACCAAGACGACCCTGAAACAGACCTTCACATCAAGACGACCCTGAAACAGACCTTCACATCAAGACGACCCTGAAACAGACCAAGACGACCCTGAAACAGACCAAGACGACCCTGAAACAGACCTTCACACCAAGACGACCCTGAAACAGACCTTCACATCAAGACGACCCTGAAACAGACCAAGACGACCCTGAAACAGACCTTCACACCAAGACGACCCTGAAACAGACCTTCACACCAAGACGACCCTGAAACAGACCAAGACGACCCTGAAACAGACCAAGACGACCCTGAAACAGACCTTCACATCAAGACGACCCTGAAACAGACCTTCACACCAAGACGACCCTGAAACAGACCTTCACATCAAGATGACCCTGAAACAGACCTTCACACCAAGACGACCCTGAAACAGACCTTCACACCAAGACGACCCTGAAACAGACCTTCACATCAAGACGACCCTGAAACAGACCAAGACGACCCTGAAACAGACCAAGACGACCCTGAAACAGACCTTCACATCAAGACGACCCTGAAACAGACCAAGACGACCCTGAAACAGACCAAGACGACCCTGAAACAGACCTTCACACCAAGACGACCCTGAAACAGACCTTCACATCAAGACGACCCTGAAACAGACCAAGACGACCCTGAAACAGACCTTCACACCAAGACGACCCTGAAACAGACCTTCACACCAAGACGACCCTGAAACAGACCAAGACGACCCTGAAACAGACCAAGACGACCCTGAAACAGACCTTCACATCAAGACGACCCTGAAACAGACCTTCACACCAAGACGACCCTGAAACAGACCTTCACATCAAGATGACCCTGAAACAGACCTTCACACCAAGACGACCCTGAAACAGACCTTCACACCAAGATGACCCTGAAACAGACCTTCACACCAAGACGACCCTGAAACAGACCTTCACACCAAGACGACCCTGAAACAGACCTTCACATCAAGACGACCCTGAAACAGACCAAGACGACCCTGAAACAGACCTTCACACCAAGACGACCCTGAAACAGACCAAGACGACCCTGAAACAGACCTTCACACCAAGATGACCCTGAAACAGACCTTCACAGGAAACATAAAGGTGTGATTCTCCCCAGAGAATGAAGCAACAAGACCATTACCACTCAGGTTCCACTCCACCAGGACCCACCAGGACCCACCTGGACTCACCAGGACCCACCAGGACCCACCTGGACAGATCTTGCCTTCTGAACTCCAGGTTTTTGATTAGGATCAGTACTCTATATGATCAGTACTTTTATTGGATCAGTACTCTATTGGATCAATACTTTTATTGGATCAGTACTCTATTGGATCAGTACTCTATTGGATCAGTACTCTATTGGATCATCTTGTGTTTAGATCATTTGACCATCAGCTTTCATTTTCTGAACCTTCAGCTCACACACACACACACACACACACACACACACACACACACACACACACACACACACACACACACACACACACACACACACACACTCGCACAAAGCAGCATTGAATTGTGCTGACTCAGC